>NC_064555.1:11125753-11455253 GCF_023856365.1 Brienomyrus brachyistius | reverse complement strand
TAATAACTTCAGGACTTTAGCGGCATCTACTGGTCAACAAAAATAAATGCATTTACTATTATTAAATGAAAAATAACCTATTTCTCGTTACTATATACTGGCATCTTTCATTATCCATATCTAATCCATTTCTGAAAATACGCTGAATAGTAGAAGATTTGAATATAAAAATAATGGGTTCCCAGTCCATCTCAAAACTGCAATTTCCCCAGTTTTTAAAGATCAATATAACTATCCCCCGCGACCCAGTAGGATAAGCGGTTTGGAAAATGGATGGATGGATGGATATAACTATCCACCAAAAACATTTGCATAATTTAAATCATTTAAAACACCAAATACCTGACCAGTTCCTTATTTGTATAGTACATTTCATACACAGAGGCAGTGAAAATGATAAAATATATAGTAATACAAGAAAGTAATTAATTGTAGTAAATTATATTAATTAGTAAAAACAAAACCCCCACAGCCCTGCAAAGGACAGGCGGCAACAGAAAATGAATGGATGGAAAAAAACATGATGACAGGTAATTACATATGGTACAAATACAGTCAAAGTAATGTTAATTGCAGCTTCTGAATTAATCGAAGGCATGGATAATGAATGAAAATGTTTTGTAATCTAAATTGAAATGTTTCTGCTCTTGATGTACATCTGAAATCTTCAGGCCGCTGGTTCCAGCTTTGGACATCATAAAGGCTAAAGGCAGTTTCACCAGGTTTGGTTCTAACTCAAGGCCTCAGGAGACAACTCATCCCCAGAGATCTGTGCTTAACTTCTACAGCTGAAACCATTCGTGTACCCTATTGCACAACCTCTTTGTCTAGTGTTTCAAAAATATTCTACCGTGCTTGAGTAACAAGCCAATGTCACATTCACACACATAGGCAGAGGTAGGAATCAAACTCACACTTTAGGGGTGTGAGACAATATGGCTACGCTGTCAGCCACTACCCTGCCCAGGGGAAGCACTGCTGTAAAATGACATTTTTTACCACCGACAGTAATTTCCAGACCAGCTGAATCTCTAATCTCCAAATAATAATCAAGATTTGGAGGCGATGCGCTTGGCTCAGGCTCACTTCGACAA
Organism: Brienomyrus brachyistius; assembly: GCF_023856365.1. Lineage (NCBI taxonomy): Eukaryota > Metazoa > Chordata > Actinopteri > Osteoglossiformes > Mormyridae > Brienomyrus > Brienomyrus brachyistius. The sequence continues at coordinate 11,454,159 of NC_064555.1, read as the reverse complement.
TGACTAAGTGCTTTACACTTCCTGTCATGGCTGGATTACTGCTTCCCCTTAACCTATAACAGCGCTATCCTAGGAGACACTGAACATGAGGGGACACCCTGGGCATGATGGTAGTCCACTGCAGGGCACAAACTCGCACTATATGGGCAATTTAGAGATATCAGTTAACCTAACAACATGTTTTTCATATACCAAAAGGAAATCCACACATGTGCAGAGAACATGCAAACCCCACATCAGTACAGACAGAAACTGAAGCTCCAACCCTGAAAGTGTATGGCCACAGTGCTAGCTGCTGAACCACTGTGGAAATCTATTTCATGCTATGCCTTACATGTAGGGCTTTGCTTGGAGAAATGCAAAAGGAAATAAAAAAGAAAAAGGTTAAACCAAGGGGATATCTCCTATTGTTATTCCTGAATTTTTCAATTAACAGTGCAAAGTGCCGCATGACAATTCAACAGGATCAGCCTAAACACAACTGAAAAGTATCATAGGTCAAATCGATAATGGATGGGATTATGTGGAATGATTATGACAGCACTTCATAATTCTCACGTGCATGACTCAGTGGATTAGGATGCAGTGGTTCTGATCAGAAAGTTGCTGGTACAAATCCTGTGACTGGTAAGTGATTTCACTGTTAGGTCCTTGAACAACTATGTTGCTTTGGATAAAAGTGTCTGGTTAACTGACAGGAATCAGGGAGTAGTTATTAGAGGCACAATGTCACAGTGGGCCTGCGTTCATAGTGGGGTACTGCAGGGTTCAGTTTTAGGACCACTATAGTTCCTAATTTACATTAATGATATTGACACCAATACATACAGTAAACTGGTTAAATTTGCAGATGACAACAAGGTGGGTGGTGTAGCAGATACTGATCTAGTAGTGGAGAGGCTACAACGGGATCTGGAATTAATTAGCGACTGGGCTGATACCTGGCAGATGAAATTTAATATAGATAAGTGTAAGGTAATCCATGCAGGGAGCAGAAATATAAAGTACAGATATTTTATGGGTTCCACTGAAATAAAGGTAACTGATTACGAGAAAGATCTAGTGTCTTTTCTTTAAAATTTGCAAATCTATTTTGTCTGGTTTTTCGCAATAAGACTCGTGACCGACTAAGTTAGTATACATGGTTTGGGGTCTGAATACACATCGCGGTCCTATACTTTCACAGACCTAAAGTTAAACTCTAAAGCCCCTGACCACCGGTGTGTGTGTTTGTGCACATGAGCATGAATAAACATTCGCTGAAAAAAACGTACACTGTAAAAAAAGACATTTTTTTCAGAATTTTAAACTGTTTTATATCAGTCAATTTGACTGTAATTCACGTTTTTTTCCTGTTATGTTAAATGAGATGAAAATTACATTGCATAAATGTATATTTATACACAGTTTGGAAAATAGCAGAGAAATCCCTTCAGTGAAACTGGACAATTTCTTTTCTGTATTTTTACAGAAATTAGACTTATGGTTACATGCTTTATCTGTAAAATTTTAATGTTTTTACTGTACCAACATGTGCTGTTGTTTTATTAAAGCGCAACAGCACTTTTTTGTGAATTTTCTTTCATTAAATTTAATTTTGCATTCAATGTATATAAAATCTACATTGGTTAACCGTTCTAAAACCTGTTGCACATTTCATTCTTAAACATATATCCACCACAATTGTACTGTGTTGTTGTATATATATATTAAATGGTTTGTGTAGAGTTAAGGTTACAAACATTACAAAAAATTATTAAAAATTATATAATATTGGGAATGTACGAGTCACCGAATTGGTATTTAGTGTAATCATATTATTAAATAATTACTCATCGAATGCTTAATTCCGAGTCGGCAAGTAGATAATAGTAGATTGTCATAGCTCAGTTTATAGCGTGTTTATCTTAACATGAACAATCAGGAGTGTTTATATTGGACTTAAAGAGATTTATAACTTCTACATTTATAAAAAGGTCTGTACTGTGATGGACCGGATGTTTCCAGTCGCAACTAGTTTCAAACTTGTGCGCATGCGCAGAGGTCAGTGGAAGGCTCTATCTTTTTAAAGAAATAAAAGGTTTGCGGATCTGAACTGATGAGATCATCTGAGATTTGATACAAGAAAGCGCTACGAAGTCAGAGAAGGACTAAGACACATATTAAGGTATGTATATTTAGACTTTTTAATATATATGCTTTGTTTGACAGTGTTGCCACCAGGCACATTTCGCGTACGCACCGATTGCAAACGAACCGTTGGAAGTCATAGAAGTTTTAGATTTGAATGGATTAGATAATTCGCCAAATAATAAAAGCACAGCTAAACTCACAGGTCAGATAAGGACCGGGGAAAACTAGTCAGTGTAAGATATAGTTTATTCCTTAGTATTAACGGTTGGTTGCGTTGTTTTATTTTGCAGATAGATAATATTATATTAAGACTAATGTAGACATAGCTAATGTTAAACATGTTATAATTAGCTAACGTGAAATACTAGCATATCATTTGTAATATTAACATAAACATCTAACATTATGTAAATATTTTTAAGAAAGTGTCTACCATTACCCTGTTACGAAATATATATTCATAGTTGCTAATTATGCATTACAAAATGGTGATTTCTGCATTTGGTTTCTGATTAAGATTTTTTCCCCCCTCAGATACTCAGATTCCATCAGATACCATATTGACCATCTTGTCTGAAGTAAGTTCAATGTAATGAGCAACTGTTCCTTCAAAATTTTAAGATGTCAAGTTTGCAGCATTCAAGTGCCATTTTTTTGACAGTGCATTTACATCCTTAGAAAGATATGTAAATCACCAAATTAACCCAGAAAGGGGCTTCAAGGTGGAGAAAGGAGCAAAAAGACAAGCTGTGAATTCAAATGTTCTGTCTCTTATTTCAAAAATAAAGCTGACTTTGAGTGAAGGAAAGTAGTGAAGTTGCCCTCACAATGCGATCTCTGAACATTGTAAATAACAAAAGTGATTATACTTCTTTTGTTCTGCACAAGGCTTTTGCCAGTTTATGTAAGCATGTTTCTGTGCTTGGTATTTTTGAGCTTGTTTATGTGAGCATTTTTATGTGAGTACTTTATTTAGATGTTAAAATGTGTTAACACATTTGAAGACAGTTAATGTCAGTTATAATGTTTTTGAAAGTTGTTAATAAACTGGACTTAACTGAATATCTGTGTAATGTGTCATTCATTTCCCCAAAAACATGTAAATTTTTTTAATCAGTATGCTACCAATACAACAAAATGCATTGTATTTTATTGGTAGCTGAGCATTTGTAGGTTTATGTACACAAGAGGGGGCAGCATGTGGGTGCAGTGATTCGCACTGTTGCCTCACACCTCTGGGTCCCAGGTTCAAGTCTCCACCTGGGTCACATGTGTGCAGAGTTTGCATGTTCTCCCCATGTTGTTGTGGGGTTTTCTCTGGGTACTCCGGGTTCCCCTCACAGTCCAAAGACATGCTGAGGCTAATTGGACTTGCTAAATTGCCCCTAGGAGTGCATGTGTGAGTGACTGGTGTGTGAGTGTGCCCTGTGATGGGCTGGCCCCCCATCCTGGGTTGTTCCCTGCCTCAAAAACTGCTGCATTTTTTTGTGATACAGCAGTTACATTCTGTTAATTTACACGCTTTAATTGATATTTTTATCGTGGAATAAAAATACTTTTAGTATTCTTCCAGTGATGATCTGTTTTTTTACCAACTTAAATCTGAATATCAACAATTTTTTGTGGTACAAAGAAGAATTTTTTTTTCAAAAAATACAGAGTTTTAATGTTATTTTACAGGAATTATTTGTATTCACAGTACTGGAAAAAAGTGTTATTTAACATTTTTTTACTGTTATTAAATTTACAGTGATTCAATGTTTTATTACATTTTTTTCTGGCACCCCTGCTGCCAGAATTTCTCTGTTTTTTTACTATTTTTTTTACAGTGTATTTATTAAAATAACCATCTTTATTTTGTCAAAGTTATTTTATTTTTTAAAAAGGACCAGCGGATAAATGGGGTGCTATAGTCACTCTGTAGTCTTGCTGCATAGTGGATGACTGCTCACACTGTTGATTCTGGACTATGTTTCATTAACTATCAAGCAGGCTGCATCTCAGTTACCATTGTCAACTTAACATTGTACTCCAGCAAGCATCTCAAATCAAGCTTGTAGATGAAGCTGAGGCCGTGGGGCACCTTGTGTGATGTCTTTATTAAAATAACTAAAGCATTATTCTTTAAAGTTTTTAATGTGTATTTGCTGCATGGTGCTAAATGCAGCTTACTAGTTACTATTAAATGTAATTAAATAATCATGTACACCTTCTTTAAAATAACAAGAATATATCCTAAATTCTTACCCCTTGCCTGATTCTACAGTTCCTACCCCCCACTTATGTGTCCCCCAATCCACCCTTCCATGGCTCGTGAGATAAGAATACCTCACTTCTGTCTGCCTGGTCGGTCATTTCTAGCCGCTATTTAGGTTCTTCCTTAAATCTTGTTGCCTAAATGACGTATATCACACTCATACTAGTGTAAAATTTCGCTATAACAAAACGATCCTTATACATTTTAAGAAAAAAATTTAATCTGTCAGGTGTTTTTTGACTGCACAAACTCTAAAAGCCCTCCCTTGGGTGCGCTTGTGCACATGCCCAATACATCTGAAGTTTGTATACCTTTAAACGTTACCAAAAGTCATTAATGTCTTTTCTTTAAAATTTACAAGTCTATTTCTGTCTGTTTTTTTCACGATAGGTTACTGAACTAAGTTAGTATGTTTTGGGGTTTGGTTACACATCGCGATCTCCAACCTAAAGTTAAACTCAAAAGCCCTCCGACCTCCGGGGTGTGTGCGTTTGTGTGCATTGGCGTGAACATTTACTGAATAAAAAACTTGCTTATTAAAATAACTAAGGCTTTATTCTGTTAAAGTTTTTTAAAAATGTGTTTTGATGCTTGTTACTAAATGCTGCTTAATATAGCAACTTAATATACTAGCTCAATAAGGACCCAAGCTATGAATACCATCTATCCGAACACTGTTGAGAAGGTGCAACAATTATTTTTATTTTTTTTTGTACACATACACACACACACACACACACGGAAAAGAGCTGAGTAAGAATACAGAGTCCTACTTCAGGTATTTCTGAAAAAGGAAAGTTTTGAGTTGTCGCTTTAAGATAGCCAAGGTTTCCGCTGTTCGGACATCAAGGGGGAGTTCATTCCACCAACTAGGTGCCAGGACAGAGAAGAGCCGAGATGTGTGTCGTCCTTGTGCCTTGAGTGGTGGTGGGACCAGTCTAGCAGTGCTGGAGGATCGGAGAGATCGAGGCGCAGTACGGGGTGTGATGAGGTCTTTTAGATAGGATGGTGCCAGACCATTTTTGGCTTTGTATGCGAGCATCAGTGTTTTGAATTTGATGTGGGTGGCTACAGGAAGCCATTGGAGAGAGCGTAGCAAAGGAGTGGTGTGGGAGAACTTGGGAAGGTTGAAAACCAGTCGCGCATCTGCATTCTGAATCAGCTGGAGGGGACAGATGGCACGCAGTGGTAAACCCGCTAGAAGCGAGTTGCAGTAGTCCAGGCGTGAGATGACGAGGGACTGGATGAGTATCTGGGTAGCCTGAGTGGAAAGAAATGGACGTATCCTCCTGATGTTAAAGAGGAGAAACCGACAAGAGCGAGAAAGACTGGCGATATGTGAGGAAAAGGACAACCGATCATCCATGGTAACTCCAGAACCCGAAGGACGGATCAGGGAGTTTTCAAAGGAGATCGCAAGGTCCTGGAGGGGGGATGAGTCAGCCGGGATGTAAAGCAGTTCGGTTTTACTAGTGTTGAGTTTTAGCTGGTGAACGGTCATCCAAGATGAGATGTCTGCCAAGCATGCAGAGATCTTAGTGGAGACATGAGTGTCTGAGGGAGGGAAGGAGAGGATGAGTTGAGTGTCATCGGCATAGCAGTGGTAGGAGAAGCCATGTGAGGATATAACCTCTCCAAGAGATTTAGTGTAGAGGGAGAATAAGAGAGGGCCAAGAACCGAGCCCTGAGGGACACCGGTGAAAAGACAACGTGGGGTAGATGTGGATCCATTCCATGTCACTTGGTATGTTCAGCCTTCTAGGTAGGAAGCAAGCCAGTGCCATGCCAAGCCACCAATGCCAAGACTCTTAAGGATGGACAGAAGAGTCTTGTGGCTGACCATGTCAAATGCTGCTGATAGGTCAAGAAGGATGAGGACAGATGACAGTTTGGCTGATCTGGCAGCATGTAGCTTCTCAGTGACTGCTAAGCGGGCAGTCTCTGTAGCGTGAGCTGCTTTGAAGCCAGACTGATTAGGATCCTGGAGGTTGCTCTGAGAGAGATAGAGAGAAAGCTGGTTGTAGACTGTACGTTCGAGGATTTTTGAAAGGAAGGAAAGAAGCGATACTGGTCGGTAGTTGCAAGTGTCCGAGGGATTTAGAGTGGGTTTTTTTAAGATGGGAATGACCCTGGCTATTTTGAATGCTGTTGGTACATGACCGGAAGTTATGGAGCCATTAATGATAGTGGCGATGAAGGGGAGAAGGTCTAGAGAGATTGTCTGAAGCAATGCGGAGGGGATTGGATCAAGTGGGCAGGTGGTAGGATTGGAAGATGAGATGACTTTCATGATCTCATCTGCCGTAAGACTGGAAAACTGGGCCAATGAGGGGGGAGGGAAATCCTTAGTGTGTAGTGTAATGGATGAGGAGACAGACACACAGACTATTTTTAACAGATATAAAATAGTGCATTTTGTTTAAAGAATAACCCTTTAATGCGTAAGTACTGCTTTTACCATTTAAAACTGCCATACCCTCTTTCCTCATGGCGGTTTGTAGTTTGTTTGCCACTTGAAAAAAGAATAAAGCTTTTAATGTGGTTTGACTAGTTCGTGTTTCTTGTTTGTTTGTCTCTCGGAAATAATAATATTACTCCAAAACTACTCAAATGTAAAGCAACAACACACAGCAGCGTGTTCCTGGAGGCAGCCATGTTTGTTCCGAGTTGTGGTAGCTCGAACGGGGAGATTGTCGGACATGATGTCACTCAACTCGAGTACCGAGAGATTTTCGAGTTCCGAGAGATAATCGAACGCACTATAAAAAGGCAGCATGTGTCGCCATTTTGAAATGTGTATCTGCGTGAGTGCGCATGCACAAGATCGGGGACGTCTCAGACAATCATTTCAGCCGCGTTTTTCAAACAGGCTGGTCTCATGTACCAGAGCTGTGGGATTTGCTCATTTCGCCTTTTAGCTACCGTCGGACACTGGTAACTACCGCTAAAGTTCTTCTTTTAACATGTTGGTTAAATATGAGTTGTTTCTTTTAAAACGACGTGCTGTATGTTAATTGGTTTTGTTTGTGCTTGCTTAAACTCAGCATTTGTTCTGTTTCGTTCGGGCATGTTTGTACTTGTTTAAATTCCACCTGCTTTTCTTCTTTAAAACATTTTGGTGCTTTCTTTTAAAATACACTGTTGCGCTTGTGCCTACTCCCTAGCACGTGGCTGCGGCCAGACGGACCCCCGCTGGACGTTTATGTACTAGCTTGCATTCATCCCGCTAAATGTTTTATTTCTTAAAAGCGTAATTAAAAATAACACATTAATTAATAAATACATGTAATGTATTTTTATTCTATTGAAGTTCAACTGCAACCCTTATCTCCTAAACCATATGACCCGTCGACCGATCAGAATAAGGGATACGCCCACCTCCCGCTTATGACGCTAGAAGCGGAGCCAAATGATGCTCCGCCCAAGGTACCGCCTAATATAACTGGGGCGCCACTAATATGACGGTAGGGGAAACACTGTAGGAGCCACATCTAATATACTGGGGGCGGTTTTTGAGGAAGTTCTACATCACAAGCTATGCTGGAGATGACAGCATTGTATAAAAAAAGTCTGACGTTAGAGGAAAAAAAAACATTTCTTTAAACCATTTCCATGAGCTAATAGTAATAATGATAATAATACTATAATACTTTTTATTGATCCCCATGAGGAAATTCTCTTTGCCCCTCCCCCAACTTGGTCTCTGTATGTGCTCTCTGAGGGCAGCCACCCATAGCGACGCCCACAGAGCTGGGGATTTAGGAGCTTACTCACGGACCCGCAGACGTGCTGAGGCTGGGTTTCAGCCAGCAACCTCAGCCTGCTCGTCCCATGACCTGCTTTTGGGTTGAGATCTAATCTTAACTCATCCTGCACTCACCGACTTGTACGAATTCTAGAAGTACTGGATGAATCACCTGGAAATGTAAAAGTTAATCCATGTGTTTATACCTGAATGCTGAGTCCTTGTCATGATAAGTAGGTCTGAAAGTATACTTATTCATTTATTGTACATTCCACTTATATTAAAATTTGCAGAATCTTTCCCCATCATTTAGGTTGTTACTAGTATTCCTTTCTGTATGATTTTGTCTGTTTGAAAATATCATTTATATTTTTATAGGTTTAAATATTTATATTACATTTTTTTGCACTATGACCAAAATTGTCTGTGACATAACAGTAAGAACTGTACCCAATACTATAATGGTACTTACAGAGGCTGGCGCATGATGGACATGCATGTCCTTTATATTTAACTGACACTTTCATCCAAAAAGACTGGTGTACTCATATCTTGTCTGCTAGCTGAGCTGTCATTTTTAATGGTTAAATGTGATTATCCTCTTCATTCCTTACATGGCTCTCCTCTTCAGACATCCTCATACACACATTCAAACAGTTCAAAGCAAAGCTTGGGGTCAGAATGCACAGTAAAGTCATTTATCTGGTGACCCAAGAGCACTTTTTGTGATAAATTTCTCTGAATGAAAATACCACCATCTAATGAAAATATTTTTATAGGCATAGATTACACACTCTCTCCAACTCTCAATGAAAAAGGTGACACGATCAAATTCTCCCAAGATAATTTTCACTGACCAGCTACTGGACTGTTATGGATAAAACATACCGAACAGGTAGGCTAGTGACCAGAAATCAATATAAACATATTTCTGGGAGGCTTGCAAAAAGACCCATGGAATAAGTTTGGATGGCAGATAGCCATAATTACACGATTGTGACAGGCTCTATTTTCACTCCCAGCTGCCCTCTATCTTGCAAATTGAATTTCACTGCCCTCTGTCATTGCAGTAACAATTTTGGATCTCATCAAGTGTACATGTTTAAGTGTAGATTTTCATCCATATAATGTTTCCATGCATCCACCGCTTAATCCCAACTGGGGTCATGGGGGGGACCGGAGTCTATCCCGGGAACAATGGGCACAGGCAGGAACCGACCCTGGACCAACACACCACAGGGCATACATACAAGTACAGGGCCAATTTAGACTCACCAATCAACTTATCCTAAACGTTTTTGGACCGTGGGAGGAGACTGGAGCCCCCGGCAAAAACAGGGGGAGCACGTGAACTCCACACAGAAAGGACCCAGGACCAAACCCAAGACCTTGCTGTGAGGCAGCAGTGCTAACCACCACACTGCCCCCATATAATGTTTTTGAAATGGTAATAAGATCCATCAAAGATCAAACAGGGTAAATAATGACAAACAGATTGACCCTGTTCACAAGGTTAAGCCTGTAATCATCTAATCCTTTCACTATGATGGCACTGACCAGCTACTGTAGCTGTGTAGTAGTATTAAAGAAGTACTGGAAGTATATGTGCTTTAGAATTGTGTGCAGTTCCGGGTCACAGCCCTGACAATATTGGATGTTCCACGCTTAATAACCGTAATCCGTAGGAATCAGTCCATTTCACTTCGTTGTTATGCCATAGCATAGTCCATAATTGCTCATTTTATTTAATAAATTGACCATTTTGTGTCTCAGGCAGCGTTTCAGTTCTGCATGTCACTGGTGTGATCCACTTTATGGACTAGGCAACTGAAATTTTGTCAAAATAATCCCATATACCTTTTATGTGACTGGTTTTTAATAGTTTCACAAGGTCACCTTACCCCCTCCCCCTTGGCACAGCCATTATATCAAAAATTTATGAAAATCTTCCATTTTTATCCGAATATGACTGGTTAAAAAGTTATGGAAATTAGACCTTTATTAATATTCTGTCTGTAAATTTAGTCATTTGTAAAATAAAATAGAATGACTTGTTCCATCACTTGTTCCATAATGCTTTTATAACAAGATTATTTCTGAAGAAAGTTTGTCTTTATATAGTATCTTACTTGAAGTGTTGGAATGATCAATTTTTTATACTTTTTCCTCTCTGTTTGTTCAAATTGCACGCCTTGTACAAGAACATACTTTTTTTTATTTTTTTGCCAAATATATACCTTAAAATGGATAAAAGACCCCGCATATTTTTGCAATATATGTCTATAAAATATCACTGGTAGCATGATCATTTAAAAGGAATCTCTTCATTAAATACAGACACATTGAAGCATACACTGAAAATCAAATCTATTATGACAAAATGAATGTCTCATCTTGAGATAACACCAGTGACAACCTGACCAAAACTTTGCCTTTTGCATTAAAATATATTACAATATGTTTGGAACTGAACTCTTAGATTTTGAGTGTATGCTAACAGACCATGGTCATATACATATTAGGCTGGTATCTTTTAGGTTTAATGAAATTAATTTTGTATCATTCATTTCAATATGTATTCATTTCAATTCCCATTTCCAAATCCCATATAGAGAATGACCCATGTGTCAAGTTTCTGTCCTCTAAATTGTTTCTTAAAGAAGACAGTTAGGCCTTTAAGATGATGCCAGATGTGTGAGGTGTGCTCTTTACCATCCCAACTCTTTATTTGTGCAAAAAAGAAAAAACAAAGAACATCTACATTAAAAATCGTTTTCCCTTGGATTTCAGGAGCATAGGGGCAACTTCTTTCCTTAGTTAAAACTACAAAAACTTAATACAACAGAAGTGTTTAAAACAGTTGGCCATTACTAAATTCTAGTATTTTTGGTGGCTGCTTCCCATTCCCAGTTCTCATCGCTTGCAATGTGCAAGTAGAGTGAAAACATGGTTTTGCAAGCCCAATTTCAAATTGAACCTGTCAACACACTTAAGAAAAGTGTTTTTTTCCCCCTAAATTACATTATAATTATTTCTGTATAGTTATAATTGGGGACATATTCTGGACACCATATACACTCTCTGGTACTGATGTCGCTGTTAAATGTATTCACCTACACTATTTCCTAAACCCGAATAACTATAGCTATGGATGTATAGCGTGTACATCATTGTACCAGAACTGGATGCACGTGGACTTTAGTTTAAACTATTAAAATTTTCTTTAGTTCGCTCCAGTGCCTGATTTTCCATCAGAAGCAGATGCCATGCCTATCATTAAATGCATATTTATCTTAATTTTATCGTAATTAATTTTTACCCCGTAATAGATCGGACTAGTTTAGATAAAAACAACCAGGTCACTTTATGAGTACTTCCTGCAGTTACGCGTGGACCTGCTTCCTACTTGGAAGAGTCACGGAGTGGCGAGCATGCCTGTGAGTGTGAGAGCCCACATTAAAGCAGCCAGATACATTTGTAGGAGTTATTTGCGTGTAATTCACTGACCGTTTTCAGGAAATGGGCACGTTTCGCTGGAATATGAGTCTGGGTGTATTAAATTACACGGAAAGTGCGCGTAGATGGAGCGCGTGTTATGATGAGTGTGGGTCCAAGACAAAATGGCGACGTGCGTAGGGACAGGCAGCTATCACAAAGAGGGACGGTAACGGGATGATCGTGTGTGTTTTCGTAATTGAGGAAATACTTAAATAGACACAACAGGTGAATTGGAATACTGAAGTCAGGCAAGTCATGCGGTCTTTCGGTTAGATCGATCAGAGTAGCTGAAGTCAGCCAGGTACGCTAGTTTGAAGGTCTGTAATCTATGGTTGTATTTAAAATTAACTTAGGTTTTATTGTATCGACTTGCTGTAATTTTACTGTAGTTAATTCCCATGAACATCCAGTCTTGTATTGTGATGCGACTCATGCAGTGTCGTGTGTTTGTTTATGCTTTAATTAATATCTTTGTAAAGTTTATTTTATGCCAGTTTAGTGAGAATATCATCCGTGTGTCAAACAAAAACAGTTGAGAGCAACTGTTACTTTGAAACTATGCTCTCTGTTCCTGTCAGCTCGCTAAAGATCTCTTGCACCCACCCCCTGAGGAGGAGAAGAGGAGGCACAAGAAGAAGAGGCTTGTGCAATGCCCTAACTCTTACTTCATGGATGTGAAGTGTCCAGGTTTGGCTCCTGATTCTTAAAGCTTATCTGTATATGTAGTAATCTTAAGCATATCTCACAAATATGCATACTAAGCATATCTGTGAGAGGATAGAGGGCAACTTCTCCTGTATAGGCTGCAGTGTGGTTAGACTTTCCCAGAATGAACTTTGCCTGTTTCTTGGTGAAGCAAGCAGTGCTTATTGGTGATCTCTGTCCTAGGGTGCTACAAGATCACGACAGTGTTCAGCCACGCGCAGACTGTTGTGCTGTGTGTGGGCTGCTCCACAGTGCTCTGTCAGCCCACAGGAGGGAAGGCACGCCTCACTGAAGGTTGGTCCATGAATCCTTTGTGTACACTAAGAGTCTGTTGTCTTTCAATGCTCTCTCTGATGCTATAAAGGTTGGATATTTCTGCAGCATGAAAATTGATTTATTATTGAGGGTGAAACTGACAAGTGTTTCAGCTGGAGAATGCTGAAAAATTGGTAATTTCAATGTAGTTTTTGAAATATAGTGGTACCTTGGAACATAAACTTAATATGGTCCAGAAAGCCGGTTGAGTTGCAATTTGGTCGAGTTCCAAGTTGAATTTCCCCATAAGAAATAATGTAAATGAATTTGATCCATTTAATCCCAAATGAATGCCAAGTTTAAACCTAACCTACCTAGCTAATGATAAAAAAGCAATGTAAAATTAATACGCACATGGAAAAGCACACATACAAAAGCAATAAACATGAAATAAATGACAATTCCGTAATCCTAAGCAAGAGCAGACACACGTGCACCACCGTCAAGTCTCGCTACAATTTCCTTTTTATGTTCTACAGTTACTCTCACTACCTTCTTTGGTTTGCTGCTATCACTGCCCTCTTTCTTAGGGACCATGATTACTGTACCACTAAATGTACTGTAGCACAAAAAAGAATCACACATCGAACTTGGTCAAGAGGCACTACAAAACTGAGAGCGATTCATAGGCATCACCATCTGAGTAGGTCCATTCGCCTTTGTTTCAGCCCATCAGAGATGCATCTCGAGCTGTACAAGTTTTAGCAGGTCTATTTTGTTTTGTCGTGTTCCAAGTTTTCGGTCAAGATGTGGTTAGATTTTTCTTGACCGACGCATTCAAAGTCCAAAATCGACCCATACAAATTTTAGCAGGAACAGTCAAGTTCCAAGATTTGGGTTGAGGTACAAGTAAAAAAAATTCGACAGACCTGTTCCATGTCCAAGTCGGTTGTGTGAAGATGCGTTACAGTTCCTGGGTTCTACTGTAAATAATGACAAGACATAGGTCGGTAAGAAATGTCCTTTATGACATAGGTAAAGCTTTTAACCTCTCTGAACAGTGTGGGGAAGTTTGACTTTGTAATTACCTAGTCATGCTTTTGAAACCTTGCAGTTGTGTTTCAAGATAGTGAACCCATCTAGGGGTTGGTAAGGTGAAAAATATTAAATCACAATTTTTTTCTGACAGGATCATGATTCTTTTTCATGTTGGTTTTTAAGACTCCTGCGTGTGTGTGTGTGTGTGTGTGTGTGTGTGTGTGTGTGTGTGTGTGTGTGTGTGTGCGCGCACGCATATGTGTTTAAGCCTAGGCAACATCAATCCATCCATTTCGTAAAAGTTGCCATTGGGTTTAAGTTGGACTTCTGTTGAGTAATTCCATTAATATTTGGGTTCCTGTCAGACCTAAATGTTATGGGCTCAGCTCAGGATAATATTTCAAGCTATTGCAGGTCTTCACTATCAAGATATTTTTACCTAAAAAAAAACGTTTCCCCCTAATTTTACTATATTCATTTTTACCTTATGACTGATATCTTTGTGATTTATGTAAAGTAATTTGGAAAAAGTATATGGATTGTGTATGAGTACATATGAGTACATTCTTTGACACCTGAAGGGAATGTTGCAATTATGTGTGCTGTGTCCTGCCAGTATCAAAGAAACAAAAATTCAGGGAATTTCTTTAGTTTTATGTAAAAAGCTGTACAAAAACTAGAGTAGCACTTCATATGTTTATGGGACAACCAGTGTATTAACCAAAAATATCTTCTTCCTTGATGCAGGATGTTCATTCAGGAGGAAACAACATTAGCTGTCTGGCTAAAGAGATTGCTTGTTGGAAGGCTGGTGCTCAGCACATTCTGTTTAGTTTGGACTGGAGATGTGAACCAGCTGGACTGACTGATCACTGTAACTCCAAGCTATGGCCTTGTCTCAATAAATGTGGTCTTTTGGGTACAAGATGGGGATCACATATAATTGACCAGTGATTTCTTGTTTTTTATCCAATGTTTTTATATGATTATAATATGTAATTTCTTCTATCTATGATTTTTGGAGACATCTAAGGTAGTTTCTTTCAACCCAGTCCTCAGGTTGAGAAACTGTTCTAGAGTTTAGGGAGAATGTATGAGAGTGATAATTGTGTAATTCCTTCAGCATATGCAACACCTGGAAGCTACATGCTGCTTTGTGGGTTTTCCAAACTGTTTTTTTGTGAGTAATTTTTTAATTCTGGACCTTTTCCAGCTTCAGGTAAAGTAGTGATTCTGGCTGGGGTATGACTGAAACTTCAAATGTGGCAGAAAAATGGCAGCAGGCCAGAGCATAACCCTAAGGGGAGCCAGTGGAGAAGCCATTGCTAACAGGTTAAAGCCCTTGGTCACTAAAAGCTTTTTTTATCTATAGATGAGATAGATCTTATCCTGAGCTATTCTCTGCCTTGCACCTGTAACTCCTGGGATAGACTCCATACCACCCATGACCCAGAATGGGACTAATGAGTTATGTGTTTTAATCGTTTCAAGAATTAAGCTTTCTTTGATATGAAAAAATACATGGATTAACAGGGAAGATGGTATTAGTGTTTACAGTGCATGGTTCTCCAAGTAAGTTCCTAATATAAGGATTATGAGTGAAAATAACTCTCTCTGGTGAAATATCTACTTGTATAATTAATTGGAAGACTCATTAAATATCTGCATCTGGATCATTTTACCTCTTTGGTTTTGGGGAGTGGGGAAGGGCTATCGTGTTTGAAGTCCTTTTCTTTGTTTTAATGAGCAGTGGATAAATAACCTTAAATCCCCTGGCTTGTATTTATGAACTACTTGAATTATAGTGCTGAATGTCATCTGTTGTTCCTGTCATGTTCCAAACATATCTGCTTTCCTCAGTTATCAGCTTATAAAAAAAGCCATACATGGCATGCTATTACATAATCAAAGTTATCTGACAGATTAAAAAAAGCAAAGTCAGTCCATTTGAAGATAGTTCTCCTTTTCTGCTTAGAGTCCCTTTATAGTGTGGTGAGTCAGGTGTCAACAACTCTTCTGGCTGTACTGTCTGAAATAAATTGTCAGACCAATCATTCCTACTTGGGTTTTATGTTTGTGAGAATGCTTCATATCTTAGCTAACTTTTTCATTGACTATATCTTTGTTTATTCATGTGTATGTGAAGAACAGTGTTTATTTATGGGGAAAATGATGCTAATACCTTTACAGATTGCTTATGTAAGATAGATATATAGATACCAGAATACCCAAATAGGCTCTGGAAAACGTACTGTTCCCTGCAGAATGACAAGTAAAGAAGCTTATTAAACCTGTTCATTGATCAATAGAATCTCACAAGTCCACCATATTTTTGTGATTCTTAGGCTTAAATCCGGAACTGGTAATGTCCAATGTCGTTCTTTTTTTTTCCTTCTAACCTTCTGAAGTCTAAGGCCTGTCAGCCACTTTTGAGGTAGTCTGACATGCCATTTTTAAATATTTTACTTATCTTAAAATCATTTATCCCAAAGTGCTACAAATTATTATCCAGCATAAACTCAGCAACAATAAGCTGAGACCGTTTAAAATGTAATTTTTCTATTTTTTGTTTAAATCAACTTTAAGCATACACTTTTGGTCAGTGTAACTCCCTTTTATGTCTATAAAAGACTTTTAACAGTCTGTCAGGAATTAGATTGATTATAGTAATGTTGCTGGATGTCTTGATATCCCACATCCGAACTCTAGAGCAGAATTTCTGCAGTGCAGTGTTTTCACTTCAGCTGTGCTGATGGGATTGTGCAACAGATCTGGCTTCTTCAGCCACTGAAGCATTCCCATCTATGGGGGATGCATCCAAAGAAGTTGGGTTCTCACAAAACTTGGAAATCCTGCTGATAATAAAGTGACATGCCGGAAGTATTTCCAGAATCAGGATTGGGAATTCATGTGAAAGTTCCAAAATAAATGATAAACTTTATCATAAGTACACACTATCATTTCACAGTATGATTTTTATTTTGAAGAAACAGGTTATGTATAAAACAATGAACCATGTACCCAAAACACACAGACAAGAAAAATATTATGCAAGCATGTTCATTTTAAAATTAATCTAATTTATTTTTGTTTTAAATACATAAAATTCTTCAAAAACACCTTGTATAGAAATATCTAAAACATTGTTTTTAGTTTTGTTTTCTAAGCTCCAAAGAGAGTTTCTCTTCACGGTAATAAGCAGAGCTACCTTGCGGCTGTTCTCTCCAGCCGCCCAAACCACAGAAGGAAATCAGCTGCTCTGCCATCTGATTCCTGTGTTTTAAAATACACTTTATAAAGCTGAAGTTCTGTAAAGCTGACCTCTGTCTGCATAAACTTAAAAATTATTTAAACTTTGCTGCTGAAAGGAATAAAGCATCTTAGCAACACTTTACTTCACAGACCGAACAAGTTATATTTTATTATGAAAAACCCTGTACTTACATGAAAGGGCTCATATTCAGTCATTTGGTGACCAGTTATTATAACTTCATGATTGTGAAGTTTCTCTTTTCATTCATGCTCTCTCAGATTTTGTAGCCATAATGGTTGGCTTATTATGAAACCGTTTGTATGTCCAAATACCTGCCTTACTACTGGATCTGGACCCTTAAACATCCAAAGCCTTGATTAGTCAATTGAAAGTATAATGACAAACCAACATTAATGTGCATATGCTTCTTATGATTTTGTTTGGGTTTCCCATATAGTTCAGGGATCTGACAGTATGAAGCTCCTGTCAATCATTATAATGAAGTAACATGGGAATTCTGTGGCCAAATGTGAACAATTGGAAAAAAAACTAGCACCTGCTTTATAATACATTGATTATTGCTGTTTTGCCAGTAAATAAATGATGAAATTAAATAAACAAGTATCACTACCATATACACGTTTGCACAAGAATATAAAATTTCTTTATTTTTTAATTTGGCATTGGATTGGCGCTTTTTTCTTTTCAGTAGCCGCAGCAGTTTGATGGAATCGTGTCACTCCACTGGGAGAAGCTGAGGGGTTGCAGCCTTATTAATTTTGCCTATTTATGAAGTTAGTATTGACTATCAGCAGTCCATGTTGTGATTATAAAGAGCATTTGGCTACACTCTTGCTGCACTTTCATGCAGGTATTATTCTAGTAAAACTACATATCTGGGTCAATGAAAAATATAATTTTGCAAAAAACACATGGTAGGTATTATGGTGACATTTGGTTTTTTTGGTACGTGGCTGTAGGGGGTCTTCTTAATACCATTATTTCCATTATATTTTGGACTGACATGGCTAACTGCAAACTCTCAGTCAATACATTTCTCCATTTGTCATGGAGGGGATTTGGCAAATGCAACCTTCTAAGGTCAAATTACATTATATAACATTTGAGAAATTCTCCTGTTACTCATGGTCAGACGAACTATCAACAGGCAATACTGGCCAGAAAAAAACTGAATTCTTTTTTACACATTACCCTACATTCCAGTTATAACAGACTTCAAGGGACCTGGCAAAACAGTCCATTATATCCAAAGTTACTGTATGCTCAGAACACAATTACAGGACACCAATTACTCATGCCACATCCAAGCAGACACACTTGTGGTATAGATTACACTGCACAACAATTTTTTTAAAAAAAGTTTTGCTTCCTGAAAGGTTTTTGCTGATTGAGACAGGTACCTGGTGGGTATGCACAAGTATAGTTTTGGTTTTGCTGCATCAGGTAGGAACTCTGAGAAATAGACAGTTAACTGTTTACCGGCAATAACATATTTAATCACGTTTATGATTCTCATATGCTATTAAGCATAATAATAATAAAACATAATTGGAAATGTTTTGTTTTGATTTTTGTTTGTATTCATTGTTAGGTGCATCACGTTGCAGTGTCCAACAGTAGTCAGTGGAAATTTTCATACCTGGTGACAACAAACACCTTTCCTGCAGTCTCGAACCCAGAAATTCAGCTTTTATTCTCAACAGACCCAAAACTTTGACCAGATTATTTAATTCTGACTGTGTTATGAATTGTGGATCACCTGATGAGGGAGGAGGAGGTAAGGAGCATGTATTGATTATAGTGTGTTGCCACACCCACCACACAACATCAGGGATGAAAACTTGAGTGCAGCCATGTGGCAGGTGATACCTCAGCACCACACTAGTCTGAATGGACAGTATGAGGTTTTTTTCCAGTGGCTGGAGTGCCAATCCTAGTTATTTCCTGTAAATTGGAGGACCTCCTTACAGGGCCTTGTAGATTAACATCATACCCAGGGTGAAACAATTGCAGGTTAAGGGCCTTGCTTAAGGGCACAACAGAGTAGAATCACTCTAGTTCCCTGCATTTGCAATTTCTTCATCAGGTTCGTCTATGGTCCATTCCTCTGGTGGTTTCGGTCTTGGAAGACTGTGGTCATGTGGCATGGATCTCATTGCTGAAGGCAGATTAGGGTATTCAATTGACTACTTGTTTTTGGCAGAGAAACCAGACACATTAGTCAAACAGAAGTAACAGTCCATCACATGGTCTTTCTGTTCTCGCCATATCATTGGGACAGCAAACGGCATTGTCTTTCGAGTGCCTCTGAGCCAGGATCTCAGACAGACAGCACATGTCGCACAAGAAATGTAAGGCGCCCATTCCTTGTCTTGATCACCAGTTTTACAGCTGATGTACAGATGATATGCTTTCTTCACAAGAGCAGTCATTGAGCATCTCTGAGGTGCAAGCGTATATTCGGCACAAATATAGCAGAATATATCACGGCCAACATTGACGAGACATATCGACCAACACCAATCATCCTGCAAATGTCTATAGCATCTAGCTTACTTGTTACATTGCTACTGAGGCAATGCTATATTCTGAAACAATACATACACATTATCAGGTCTATATTAACCCAATGAGCACTTTTATAGCCTGCTAAGGCAGTGTACAGCTGGCTCCGGCCTACCCAGGCATGCCTGGGCTGCAAACTTCTACAGAACAGTTTCCAACCTGGCCTGATTCCATGCCTGGACATTCCCAGACTGTGCATAACATTGTCGATAGGTCTCTTGCAGAAACAAATGGACACAAATATAAGAAAAAAGCATGACAAAAAAATTTCGATGAAACAGTACGTGATGGGCAAATTTGGATGTGATTTTCATGATCAGCAGCCAAAAATCTATAAGGAACACCCAACAAAAATTATTTGTCCGTTATAGACAATATTCCATTATAAGTGAGTCCATTATAATGGGATTTTAATGTATAACCAAAGCAAACACAAAATAGAGAAAATAATTAGTACAAACACAAGTAAATATAAATAGTGGTGCAAGCCAAGCCAAACAACAGAAAGCCAACCGAAGTGCCGCTGGCAAATTTTAGATCAAGTCTTGATCAAGCACAAAGAATCAAATGAGACTTAGTCTCAGTGGCTGGATCATTCTATGACCATTATGGTGTGATGCCTGTTAGTGCTTTAAAATGTTGCAGAATTCCTGAAATTCCTTCCTGGAAGAATTATTCTCATACAGGGGCTCCACCAGGCTCCCACATACCAGTGACACAGCGTCATTCCAGACATTTTTCCCATAATTATCTCCGTATTTCTTCCGTTAGACCAGGGGTATGCGGGTTTTTGGAATACCCTTTAGGTCAGCTGTTCACACCCAGGTGTGAGGACTCTTCAACTAATCAGTCCTCTAATTAGTGATCTAATTAGGGAGTCACAGCGAAAACCTGCACACACACTGGCCCTTTGTGGATAAGATTGGCTACCCCTGTGTTAGACTGTTTCTTGGTCATTTTTAAGGACAAGGATAAACATATACATATAAGAACTATACAAACGAGAGGAGGCCATTCGGCCCATCAAGCTCGCTTGGGGAGAACTTAACTAATAGCTCAGAGTTGTTAAAATCTTATCTAACTCTGATTTAAAGGAACCCAAGGATTCAGCTTGCACTACATTATCAGGAAGACTATTCCATACTCTGACTACGTGCTGTGTAAAGAAGTGCTTCCTTAAATCCAGTTTGAAATGTTCTCCCGCTAATTTCCACCTATGGCCACGAGTTTGTGTATTTGAACTAATGCTGAAGTAACTATTTGGTTGAACAGCATCCAAACCTGTTAGAATCTTATATACCTGGATCATGTCCCCCCTCAGTCTCCTTTGCTTGAGACTGAACAGATT
Source organism: Brienomyrus brachyistius (assembly GCF_023856365.1). Taxonomy (NCBI): domain Eukaryota; kingdom Metazoa; phylum Chordata; class Actinopteri; order Osteoglossiformes; family Mormyridae; genus Brienomyrus; species Brienomyrus brachyistius. The sequence goes on along the minus strand of NC_064555.1, from coordinate 11,433,341 downwards.
TAGCTCAAGTAACCTTACATACATACATACATGCATGCATACATACATACATGCATTCATACATACATACATGCATTCATACATACACACACTACCTGTCATGCCCTGCTCGTCCGCTCTTCCCGTGTACCACGCCCCCTGATCTACCTCATGTGGAATCTCTGTGTTTACCAGCTGTTTCTTCTTGTTGTGATTAGTTCCATGTATTTAAGTCTGCATTAGGTATGTTTTCCCCAGGCCGGACATTAATGTTACAGTGTGTTTTGAGTGTGTCAGCCCGATATAAATGCAATTTATGTGTTTGGACGGCTCCCTTCATCTGCTTCCCTGTTCCGGACGTGACACTACCAGTCTAAAGGTTATGCATACACTGATAATTTTTACATTTGCATGTTACTCACTTAACATTTACTAAAAATACACTCAATGTTCTTTGCTAACAAATAAACTTACAGCATGTTCACCATTTGAATACCTTTATTAGCAAGAAAATGGCTTATCTTTGATTCATTAGTAACCTCCTCTAGCAGTTGTAACAGCAGAGACAATTTGAGGCAGTCTTTCTACAAGGTACATTAAATACTGCTCTGTTGTATGGGATGAAACAGTTAACCAGACCATTTAAAGTTAAAGAACAGCCTGGAATTCGACTATGCCATCACCACACAACCAGTTAATAGGATGTGAGACATTGTTACATACTCTTTTCGTGTTATAAAGGAAATTTGTTCTATTTGACTTACATTTTCATTTATAATTCACACAACGTTCCAGTGCTTAACAAGAATAAAAAATCAGTAGTTTATTAAATAAATGGAAAAGCGGTAAAAATTTGTGGTGTGCTAAAACTTCTGACTGGTATTGTATTGTACACATATGTTGCTCATGTATAAGAACTTTTTAGTGTCAGTGAATTGCGGAGAACAACAAACAATGAAATTATGATGACGTTCCCTAATATCAAGCCCCAGACAGGCAAATCAGTAAGGGGTACTTGTCACAAACAACAACAAATAACAATAGTAATTGATGATGACAAATAAGGTGCGGTAATGAACAGCATAGTAAGCAGTAATGAGAAATGCCAGTGGTATGTTACACAAGAGAGTCAATGTTATGTGTGTATGTGAGTGTATATGGTTAAGCATATGACTATATATAACATGTGTGTACCTGCCATTGGAGGGAGGGTTAGATGTTTAACAGCACTTCTTAGAAAGAAGCCTATAACGCCTTCCAGAGGGGACCACCTTAAAAAGATATAGAAAGAGATCCTCAACTGTTGGCAGTTGCTTGACGAAAATGTTTTGGACCATCTTAGTAACCTGCCACAGAGCTTTCAGATCTCTCATGCAGCTGGCGTACCACACTGTACTGTAATATGTCAGGCATAAGTTGATGAAAAGCTCCTGAGGCAGCGTCGTTCTCTTTAGCCAGCCCAGATAATAGAGGTGTTGGTGTGCCTTCCCAATGACAGAGGTGTGTGTTGCCCAAGAATGTTGAGGAGCAGTGGACTAATGTCAGGTCTCGTCTTCTTCCTGAAGTCTTTGTGGTGTTAAGGATGAGATTGATGGTGGAGTACCAGTCTGTCAGGTGTCACACCTGGTCCCTGTATGTAGGGTCATCGTTATTTCTAATCAACCCATTGAGTGTCATATCATTCACATAATATGGTGTTAGTTGTGTAGGCAAGTAGACAGTCATAGATGAAAAGGGCAATATAGGGCTCCACGCACATCCCAACACAACACATACATGTTCAGCTTTTTAAGGGAAAAAAATATTTTTTATTTCATTTTCTTAATAATAAACTTGAGATCCCATCCCATCCAGAGTGAGCCCTTGCCTTGTGCCCTGTGCTGCTGGGGAATGACTGCAGGCCTGTTTTTACAAAATAGTGTAACATGTTGTGTGATAATCTCTAGCTATTTTCATGCTCTTTGTTAATGTCTCCTGTTCCTCACATGTGTCCTGTGTAATAGTACAGATGTGGCTGTACCGTGTTTCTATAAAGCATGTAAGACTTTACTGTTCACATCCACCCTCTTATTCAGCTCTTTGGTCCAGCTGGCTCTGTATGTAGGACTGAGCTGATCGGTGCTGCTGTCGATTATCAAGTTGTTTTTACTTCAGTCAGAACAGATTCACTGTTTTGTTCTTCAGGTTTAAACCCTAAGGAGTAGGTTAAGTCCAGCCTTGGCTTCCAAGCTGACGTTTTTCTACATATGTGCTTGTGTATCATGGACAGTAAGAGGGGGCAGGCAAGGAGAGAATTTCTCTTTGGTGATCAATAGAGTGTTATTATTATAACGTCTAAAACGTATGATGGTCTGTCGATAAATCAATAACAATATGAATGAAGTCAATGTTTATCTAAAGAAATCAGAATTACAGTATATGTTATTTAACAACCTGAACACAACAGGAAACGTTAGCAGTAGCATATGATGCTCTGCTGCCTTCAGTGAAAGTCCTGACATAATGTCTTTTAACATTTGCTTTCATAGCGCTGTTCTACATTAAACATTTTGAAACGAAGCAGCCGAACTCGTGCCAGCGGTACGAAACGCGTCGAAGTTTCCCGACAAGACGCTGGAAAAGGCAGGGGCCGGACTGACTGTAGGGGGCGTGGCCAGAGACAGCCTGGCCACTGTTCCAAATCATGGGTGCATGTTACAAGTCCGGAACATATTTTAACTTAGTACTAACTTAGCATCATATTTGATCTAATTCGACTGAATATCCCAGGTTTTCATCTCTCATGCATCTGGTGTGACGTGTTTTCAGACTCTCAGGCTGGCGCAAAGAAATCTTACGGGAATTGAACGTCTCACTCCGGTCAGCTGACCAAAGTTGGTAACCTTGGTATTGTGTGTAGGAGATTCGGTATAACTATAATTTCGTTCTCCATTTACATGCCCGTAGTGTCTTTAAGTGTTATGTAGTTTTGCCTGAAACGCAAAAATAAAACAAAGCAATTAAAGCCGATCAGTGGCTCAAATTCTGCTGTAGCGATTGAAGAACTTTTGTCGGAAGTTGGATTCGAACCCACGCCTTACTTTGGAGAACAGAATACCCCTTACTTCGAAAGGCCATTTTCGCTGCGCAGGAGGGTTGAGACCGCTCGGCCATGGGGCAGTTTCCAGTTGAACCCTAAGGAGTAGGTTAAGTCCATCCTTGGCTTCCAAGCTGACGTTTTTCTACATATGTGCTTGTGTATCATGGACAGTAAGAGGGGGCAGGCAAGGAGAGAATTTCTCTCTTTGGGGATCAATAGAGTGTTGTTATTATAACGTCTAAAACGTATGATGGTCTGTCGATAAATCAATAACAATATCAATGAAGTCAATATTTAAAGAAATGAGAATTCAGGAAAAGCCAGGGGCCGGACCGAGTGTAGGGGGCGTGGCCAGAGACAGCCTGGCCACTGTTCCAAATCATGGGTGCATGTTACAAGTCCGGAACATATTTTAACTTAGTACTAACTTAGCATCATATTTGATCTAATTCGACTGAATATCCCAGGTTTCCATCTCTCATGCATCTGGTGTGACGTGTTTTCAGACTCTCAGGCTGGCGCAAAGAAATCTTACGGGAATTGAACGTCTCACTCCGGTCAGCTGACCAAAGTTGGTAACCTTGGTATTGTGTGTAGGAGATTCGGTATAACTATAATTTCGTTCTCCATTTACATGCCCGTAGTGTCTTTAAGTGTTATGTAGTTTTGCCTGAAACGCAAAAATAAAACAAAGCAATTAAAGCCGATCAGTGGCTCAAATTCTGCTGTAGCGATTAAAGAACTTTTGTCGGAAGTTGGATTCGAACCCACGCCTTACTTGGGAGAACAGAATACCCCTTACTTCGAAAGGCCATTTTCGCTGCGCAGGAGGGTTGAGACCGCTCGGCCATGGGGCAGTTTCCAGTTGAACCCTAAGGAGTAGGTTAAGTCCATCCTTGGCTTCCAAGCTGACGTTTTTCTACATATGTGCTTGTGTATCATGGACAGTAAGAGGGGGCAGGCAAGGAGAGAATTTCTCTCTTTGGGGATCAATAGAGTGTTGTTATTATAACGTCTAAAACGTATGATGGTCTGTCGATAAATCAATAACAATATCAATGAAGTCAATGTTTAAAGAAATGAGAATTCAGGAAAAGCCAGGGGCCGGACCGAGTGTAGGGGGCGTGGCCAGAGACAGCCTGCTGACTGTTCCAAATCATGGGTGCATGTTACAAGTCCGGAACATATTTTAACTTAGTACTAACTTAGCATCATATTTGATCTGATTCGACTGAATATCCCAGGTTTCCATCTCTCATGCATCTGGTGTGACGTGTTTTCAGACTCTCAGGCTGGCGCAAAGAAATCTTACGGGAATTGAACGTCTCACTCCGGTCAGCTGACCAAAGTTGGTAACCTTGGTATTGTGTGTAGGAGATTCGGTATAACTATAATTTCGTTCTCCATTTACATGCCCGTAGTGTCTTTAAGTGTTATGTAGTTTTGCCTGAAACGCAAAAATAAAACAAAGCAATTAAAGCCGATCAGTGGCTCAAATTCTGCTGTAGCGATTGAAGAACTTTTGTCGGAAGTTGGATTCGAACCCACGCCTTACTTGGGAGAACAGAATACCCCTTACTTCGAAAGGCCATTTTCGCTGCGCAGGAGGGTTGAGACCGCTCGGCCATGGGGCAGTTTCCAGTTGAACCCTAAGGAGTAGGTTAAGTCCATCCTTGGCTTCCAAGCTGACGTTTTTCTACATATGTGCTTGTGTATCATGGACAGTAAGAGGGGGCAGGCAAGGAGAGAATTTCTCTCTTTGGGGATCAATAGAGTGTTGTTATTATAACGTCTAAAACGTATGATGGTCTGTCGATAAATCAATAACAATATCAATGAAGTCAATGTTTAAAGAAATCAGAATTCAGGAAAAGCCAGGGGCCGGACCGAGTGTAGGGGGCGTGGCCAGAGACAGCCTGCTGACTGTTCCAAATCATGGGTGCATGTTACAAGTCCGGAACATATTTTAACTTAGTACTAACTTAGCATCATATTTGATCTGATTCAACTGAATATCCCAGGTTTCCATCTCTCATGCATCTGGTGTGACGTGTTTTCAGACTCTCAGGCTGGCGCAAAGAAATCTTACGGGAATTGAACGTCTCACTCCGGTCAGCTGAGCAAAGTTGGTAACCTTGGTATTGTGTGTAGGAGATTCGGTATAACTATAATTTCGTTCTCCATTTACATGCCGGAAGAGTCTTTAAGTGTTATGTAGTTTTGCCTGAAACGCAAAAATAAAACAAAGCAATTAAAGCCAAGCAGTTGCTCAAATTCTGCCGTAGCGATTGAAGAACTTTTGTCGGAAGTTGGATTCGAACCCACGCCTTACTTGGGAGAACAGAATACCCCTTACTTCGAAAGGCCATTTTCGCTGCGCAGGAGGGTTGAGACCGCTCGGCCATGGGGCAGTTTCCAGTTGAACCCTAAGGAGTAGGTTAAGTCCAGCCTTGGCTTCCAAGCTGACGTTTTTCTACATATGTGCTTGTGTATCATGGACAGTAAGAGGGGGCAGGCAAGGAGAGAATTTCTCTCTTTGGGGATCAATAGAGTGTTGTTATTATAACGTCTAAAACGTATGATGGTCTGTCGATAAATCAATAACAATATCAATGAAGTCAATGTTTAAAGAAATCAGAATTCAGGAAAAGCCAGGGGCCGGACCGAGTGTAGGGGGCGTGGCCAGAGACAGCCTGCTGACTGTTCCAAATCATGGGTGCATGTTACAAGTCCGGAACATATTTTAACTTAGTACTAACTTAGCATCATATTTGATCTGATTCAACTGAATATCCCAGGTTTCCATCTCTCATGCATCTGGTGTGACGTGTTTTCAGACTCTCAGGCTGGCGCAAAGAAATCTTACGGGAATTGAACGTCTCACTCCGGTCAGCTGAGCAAAGTTGGTAACCTTGGTATTGTGTGTAGGAGATTCGGTATAACTATAATTTCGTTCTCCATTTACATGCCGGAAGAGTCTTTAAGTGTTATGTAGTTTTGCCTGAAACGCAAAAATAAAACAAAGCAATTAAAGCCAAGCAGTTGCTCAAATTCTGCCGTAGCGATTGAAGAACTTTTGTCGGAAGTTGGATTCGAACCCACGCCTTACTTGGGAGAACAGAATACCCCTTACTTCGAAAGGCCATTTTCGCTGCGCAGGAGGGTTGAGACCGCTCGGCCATGGGGCAGTTTCCAGTTGAACCCTAAGGAGTAGGTTAAGTCCAGCCTTGGCTTCCAAGCTGACGTTTTTCTACATATGTGCTTGTGTATCATGGACAGTAAGAGGGGGCAGGCAAGGAGAGAATTTCTCTCTTTGGGGATCAATAGAGTGTTGTTATTATAACGTCTAAAACGTATGATGGTCTGTCGATAAATCAATAACAATATCAATGAAGTCAATGTTTAAAGAAATCAGAATTCAGGAAAAGCCAGGGGCCGGACCGAGTGTAGGGGGCGTGGCCAGAGACAGCCTGCTGACTGTTCCAAATCATGGGTGCATGTTACAAGTCCGGAACATATTTTAACTTAGTACTAACTTAGCATCATATTTGATCTGATTCAACTGAATATCCCAGGTTTCCATCTCTCATGCATCTGGTGTGACGTGTTTTCAGACTCTCAGGCTGGCGCAAAGAAATCTTACGGGAATTGAACGTCTCACTCCGGTCAGCTGAGCAAAGTTGGTAACCTTGGTATTGTGTGTAGGAGATTCGGTATAACTATAATTTCGTTCTCCATTTACATGCCGGAAGAGTCTTTAAGTGTTATGTAGTTTTGCCTGAAACGCAAAAATAAAACAAAGCAATTAAAGCCAAGCAGTTGCTCAAATTCTGCCGTAGCGATTGAAGAACTTTTGTCGGAAGTTGGATTCGAACCCACGCCTTACTTGGGAGAACAGAATACCCCTTACTTCGAAAGGCCATTTTCGCTGCGCAGGAGGGTTGAGACCGCTCGGCCATGGGTCAGTTTCCAGTTGAACCCTAAGGAGTAGGTTAAGTCCAGCCTTGGCTTCCAAGCTGACGTTTTTCTACATATGTGCTTGTGTATCATGGACAGTAAGAGGGGGCAGGCAAGGAGAGAATTTCTCTCTTTGGGGATCAATAGAGTGTTGTTATTATAACGTCTAAAACGTATGATGGTCTGTCGATAAATCAATAACAATATCAATGAAGTCAATGTTTAAAGAAATCAGAATTCAGGAAAAGCCAGGGGCCGGACCGAGTGTAGGGGGCGTGGCCAGAGACAGCCTGCTGACTGTTCCAAATCATGGGTGCATGTTACAAGTCCGGAACATATTTTAACTTAGTACTAACTTAGCATCATATTTGATCTGATTCGACTGAATATCCCAGGTTTCCATCTCTCATGCATCTGGTGTGACGTGTTTTCAGACTCTCAGGCTGGCGCAAAGAAATCTTACGGGAATTGAACGTCTCACTCCGGTCAGCTGAGCAAAGTTGGTAACCTTGGTATTGTGTGTAGGAGATTCGGTATAACTATAATTTCGTTCTCCATTTACATGCCGGAAGAGTCTTTAAGTGTTATGTAGTTTTGCCTGAAACGCAAAAATAAAACAAAGCAATTAAAGCCAAGCAGTTGCTCAAATTCTGCTGTAGCGATTGAAGAACTTTTGTCGGAAGTTGGATTCGAACCCACGCCTTACTTGGGAGAACAGAATACCCCTTACTTCGAAAGGCCATTTTCGCTGCACAGGAGGGTTGAGACCGCTCGGCCATGGGGCAGTTTCCAGTTGAACCCTAAGGAGTAGGTTAAGTCCAGCCTTGGCTTCCAAGCTGACGTTTTTCTACATATGTGCTTGTGTATCATGGACAGTAAGAGGGGGAAGGCAAGGAGAGAATTTCTCTCTTTGGGGATCAATAGAGTGTTGTTATTATAACGTCTAAAACGTATGATGGTCTGTCGATAAATCAATAACAATATCAATGAAGTCAATGTTTAAAGAAATGAGAATTCAGGAAAAGCCAGGGGCCGGACCGAGTGTAGGGGGCGTGGCCAGAGACAGCCTGCTGACTGTTCCAAATCATGGGTGCATGTTACAAGTCCGGAACATATTTTAACTTAGTACTAACTTAGCATCATATTTGATCTGATTCGACTGAATATCCCAGGTTTCCATCTCTCATGCATCTGGTGTGACGTGTTTGTCAGACTCTCAGGCTGGCGCAAAGAAATCTTACGGGAATTGAACGTCTCACTCCGGTCAGCTGAGCAAAGTTGGTAACCTTGGTATTGTGTGTAGGAGATTCGGTATAACTATAATTTCGTTCTCCATTTACATGCCGGAATAGTCTTTAAGTGTTATGTAGTTTTGCCTGAAACGCAAAAATAAAACAAAGCAATTAAAGCCGATCAGTGGCTCAAATTCTGCTGTAGCGATTGAAGAACTTTTGTCGGAAGTTGGATTCGAACCCACGCCTTACTTGGGAGAACAGAATACCCCTTACTTCGAAAGGCCATTTTCGCTGCGCAGGAGGGTTGAGACCGCTCGGCCATGGGGCAGTTTCCAGTTGAACCCTAAGGAGTAGGTTAAGTCCAGCCTTGGCTTCCAAGCTGACGTTTTTCTACATATGTGCTTGTGTATCATGGACAGTAAGAGGGGGCAGGCAAGGAGAGAATTTCTCTCTTTGGGGATCAATAGAGTGTTGTTATTATAACGTCTAAAACGTATGATGGTCTGTCGATAAATCAATAACAATATCAATGAAGTCAATGTTTAAAGAAATCAGAATTCAGGAAAAGCCAGGGGCCGGACCGAGTGTAGGGGGCGTGGCCAGAGACAGCCTGGCCACTGTTCCAAATCATGGGTGCATGTTACAAGTCCGGAACATATTTTAACTTAGTACTAACTTAGCATCATATTTGATCTAATTCGACTGAATATCCCAGGTTTCCATCTCTCATGCATCTGGTGTGACGTGTTTTCAGACTCTCAGGCTGGCGCAAAGAAATCTTACGGGAATTGAACGTCTCACTCCGGTCAGCTGACCAAAGTTGGTAACCTTGGTATTGTGTGTAGGAGATTCGGTATAACTATAATTTCGTTCTCCATTTACATGCCCGTAGTGTCTTTAAGTGTTATGTAGTTTTGCCTGAAACGCAAAAATAAAACAAAGCAATTAAAGCCAAGCAGTTGCTCAAATTCTGCCGTAGCGATTGAAGAACTTTTGTCGGAAGTTGGATTCGAACCCACGCCTTACTTTGGAGAACAGAATACCCCTTACTTCGAAAGGCCATTTTCGCTGCGCAGGAGGGTTGAGACCGCTCGGCCATGGGTCAGTTTCCAGTTGAACCCTAAGGAGTAGGTTAAGTCCAGCCTTGGCTTCCAAGCTGACGGTTTTCTACATATGTGGTTGTGTATCATGGACAGTAAGAGGGGGCAGGCAAGGAGAGAATTTCTCTCTTTGGGGATCAATAGAGTGTTGTTATTATAACGTCTAAAACGTATGATGGTCTGTCGATAAATCAATAACAATATCAATGAAGTCAATGTTTAAAGAAATGAGAATTCAGGAAAAGCCAGGGGCCGGACCGAGTGTAGGGGGCGTGGCCAGAGACAGCCTGCTGACTGTTCCAAATCATGGGTGCATGTTACAAGTCCGGAACATATTTTAACTTAGTACTAACTTAGCATCATATTTGATCTGATTCGACTGAATATCCCAGGTTTCCATCTCTCATGCATCTGGTGTGACGTGTTTTCAGACTCTCAGGCTGGCGCAAAGAAATCTTACGGGAATTGAACGTCTCACTCCGGTCAGCTGAGCAAAGTTGGTAACCTTGGTATTGTGTGTAGGAGATTCGGTATAACTATAATTTCGTTCTCCATTTACATGCCGGAAGAGTCTTTAAGTGTTATGTAGTTTTGCCTGAAACGCAAAAATAAAACAAAGCAATTAAAGCCGATCAGTGGCTCAAATTCTGCTGTAGCGATTGAAGAACTTTTGTCGGAAGTTGGATTCGAACCCACGCCTTACTTGGGAGAACAGAATACCCCTTACTTCGAAAGGCCATTTTCGCTGCGCAGGAGGGTTGACACCGCTCGGCCATGGGGCAGTTTCCAGTTGAACCCTAAGGAGTAGGTTAAGTCCAGCCTTGGCTTCCAAGCTGACGTTTTTCTACATATGTGCTTGTGTATCATGGACAGTAAGAGGGGGCAGGCAAGGAGAGAATTTCTCTCTTTGGGGATCAATAGAGTGTTGTTATTATAACGTCTAAAACGTATGATGGTCTGTCGATAAATCAATAACAATATCAATGAAGTCAATGTTTAAAGAAATCAGAATTCAGGAAAAGCCAGGGGCCGAACCGAGTGTAGGGGGCGTGGCCAGAGACAGCCTGGCCACTGTTCCAAATCATCGGTGCATGTTACAAGTCCGGAACATATTTTAACTTAGTACTAACTTAGCATCATATTTGATCTAATTCGACTGAATATCCCAGGTTTCCATCTCTCATGCATCTGGTGTGACGTGTTTTCAGACTCTCAGGCTGGCGCAAAGAAATCTTACGGGAATTGAACGTCTCACTCCGGTCAGCTGACCAAAGTTGGTAACCTTGGTATTGTGTGTAGGAGATTCGGTATAACTATAATTTCGTTCTCCATTTACATGCCCGTAGTGTCTTTAAGTGTTATGTAGTTTTGCCTGAAACGCAAAAATAAAACAAAGCAATTAAAGCCAAGCAGTTGCTCAAATTCTGCCGTAGCGATTGAAGAACTTTTGTCGGAAGTTGGATTCGAACCCACGCCTTACTTTGGAGAACAGAATACCCCTTACTTCGAAAGGCCATTTTCGCTGCGCAGGAGGGTTGAGACCGCTCGGCCATGGGTCAGTTTCCAGTTGAACCCTAAGGAGTAGGTTAAGTCCAGCCTTGGCTTCCAAGCTGACGGTTTTCTACATATGTGCTTGTGTATCATGGACAGTAAGAGGGGGCAGGCAAGGAGAGAATTTCTCTCTTTGGGGATCAATAGAGTGTTGTTATTATAACGTCTAAAACGTATGATGGTCTGTCGATAAATCAATAACAATATCAATGAAGTCAATGTTTAAAGAAATGAGAATTCAGGAAAAGCCAGGGGCCGGACCGAGTGTAGGGGGCGTGGCCAGAGACAGCCTGCTGACTGTTCCAAATCATGGGTGCATGTTACAAGTCCGGAACATATTTTAACTTAGTACTAACTTAGCATCATATTTGATCTGATTCGACTGAATATCCCAGGTTTCCATCTCTCATGCATCTGGTGTGACGTGTTTTCAGACTCTCAGGCTGGCGCAATGAAATCTTACGGGAATTGAACGTCTCACTCCGGTCAGCTGACCAAAGTTGGTAACCTTGGTATTGTGTGTAGGAGATTCGGTATAACTATAATTTCGTTCTCCATTTACATGCCCGTAGTGTCTTTAAGTGTTATGTAGTTTTGCCTGAAACGCAAAAATAAAACAAAGCAATTAAAGCCGATCAGTGGCTCAAATTCTGCTGTAGCGATTGAAGAACTTTTGTCGGAAGTTGGATTCGAACCCACGCCTTACTTGGGAGAACAGAATACCCCTTACTTCGAAAGGCCATTTTCGCTGCGCAGGAGGGTTGAGACCGCTCGGCCATGGGGCAGTTTCCAGTTGAACCCTAAGGAGTAGGTTAAGTCCATCCTTGGCTTCCAAGCTGACGTTTTTCTACATATGTGCTTGTGTATCATGGACAGTAAGAGGGGGCAGGCAAGGAGAGAATTTCTCTCTTTGGGGATCAATAGAGTGTTGTTATTATAACGTCTAAAACGTATGATGGTCTGTCGATAAATCAATAACAATATCAATGAAGTCAATGTTTAAAGAAATGAGAATTCAGGAAAAGCCAGGGGCCGGACCGAGTGTAGGGGGCGTGGCCAGAGACAGCCTGGCCACTGTTCCAAATCATGGGTGCATGTTACAAGTCCGGAACATATTTTAACTTAGTACTAACTTAGCATCATATTTGATCTGATTCGACTGAATATCCCAGGTTTCCATCTCTCATGCATCTGGTGTGACGTGTTTTCAGACTCTCAGGCTGGCGCAAAGAAATCTTACGGGAATTGAACGTCTCACTCCGGTCAGCTGACCAAAGTTGGTAACCTTGGTATTGTGTGTAGGAGATTCGGTATAACTATAATTTCGTTCTCCATTTACATGCCCGTAGTGTCTTTAAGTGTTATGTAGTTTTGCCTGAAACGCAAAAATAAAACAAAGCAATTAAAGCCGATCAGTGGCTCAAATTCTGCTGTAGCGATTGAAGAACTTTTGTCGGAAGTTGGATTCGAACCCACGCCTTACTTGGGAGAACAGAATACCCCTTACTTCGAAAGGCCATTTTCGCTGCGCAGGAGGGTTGAGACCGCTCGGCCATGGGGCAGTTTCCAGTTGAACCCTAAGGAGTAGGTTAAGTCCATCCTTGGCTTCCAAGCTGACGTTTTTCTACATATGTGCTTGTGTATCATGGACAGTAAGAGGGGGCAGGCAAGGAGAGAATTTCTCTCTTTGGGGATCAATAGAGTGTTGTTATTATAACGTCTAAAACGTATGATGGTCTGTCGATAAATCAATAACAATATCAATGAAGTCAATGTTTAAAGAAATGAGAATTCAGGAAAAGCCAGGGGCCGGACCGAGTGTAGGGGGCGTGGCCAGAGACAGCCTGGCCACTGTTCCAAATCATGGGTGCATGTTACAAGTCCGGAACATATTTTAACTTAGTACTAACTTAGTGTAACCCACTTAAAGTGAGCAGGACCAAGGTTGTCGTGGTTCTCCAGTCCCATAGATGGCACTGTCTTTAATTCGGTTGAGCTCTTTTATCACGATCGCCCGGGTTAACTGAGTTGTCTCTCGGATCGCGGGAAAAAAAGAAAAGGAGAGGGAGAGAAGCGGCTGCAGGTGAAAAAGCTTATTTATGCATCAGGTGAGAGAAGAGAAAGAAAGAAAGAAAAAAAGGGTTTATGTTTAAAAGTAAATTTTAATTATTGTCATTGATAAGTGCACCAGAAGCGCTCGTGTTGCATTATCTAGTTGGGTTAACTTTCGAGCGATTCTCCGATTGGATTTCTTTTCTTTTCTTTGTTATATTCTGCGACATGTGATGGCGAGCCACCGATTCTACGTATTAGAGCTGTGAAGTGCCCAGCTACGTTCGAAACCAGTCAGCCTACCTCCCAGTCGGCGGATGCAGTTTTCTCCTGGGCGCAGATAAGATAGATGAGATCTCCAGTCTAATACATTTCTTTGTTTTTTTTGTAAACTACTTGGTTAGTATTATTATATATGTATACCAGAGAATTTAAAGTGAACTGAACTGCATATGTTCTGACGGACTATTGTAGGGAGGGAGGAATTGTTTATTCTTATTTCATTCTTATTTCATTGTTCCGAACGTGATTCTCATTCTCGTGGAATATTGTTAATAAAAAATTGTTACTGTTTTTCCCTGTCGACTAGTGGTTGTGACCAATTCACTCCGAGAGTTGAACCTAGACATAATTACTGACCCAGATATTAAAAGCCCACATTACGGCAACGTTAAAGTGTGGGGGTGATATTAACCTTGGTTACATTAGCATCATATTTGATCTGATTCGACTGAATATCCCAGGTTTCCATCTCTCATGCATCTGGTGTGACGTGTTTTCAGACTCTCAGGCTGGCGCAAAGAAATCTTACGGGAATTGAACGTCTCACTCTGGTCAGCTGAGCAAAGTTGGTAACCTTGGTATTGTGTGTAGGAGATTCGGTATAACTATAATTTCGTTCTCCATTTACATGCCGGAAGAGTCTTTAAGTGTTATGTAGTTTTGCCTGAAACGCAAAAATAAAACAAAGCAATTAAAGCCGATCAGTGGCTCAAATTCTGCTGTAGCGATTGAAGAACTTTTGTCGGAAGTTGGATTCGAACCCACGCCTTACTTGGGAGAACAGAATACCCCTTACTTCGAAAGGCCATTTTCGCTGCGCAGGAGGGTTGAGACCGCTCGGCCATGGGGCAGTTTCCAGTTGAACCCTAAGGAGTAGGTTAAGTCCAGCCTTGGCTTCCAAGCTGACGTTTTTCTACATATGTGCTTGTGTATCATGGACAGTAAGAGGGGGCAGGCAAGGAGAGAATTTCTCTCTTTGGGGATCAATAGAGTGTTGTTATTATAACGTCTAAAACGTATGATGGTCTGTCGATAAATCAATAACAATATCAATGAAGTCAATGTTTAAAGAAATCAGAATTCAGGAAAAGCCAGGGGCCGGACCGAGTGTAGGGGGCGTGGCCAGAGACAGCCTGGCCTCTGTTCCAAATCATGGGTGCATGTTACAAGTCCGGAACATATTTTAACTTAGTACTAACTTAGCATCATATTTGATCTAATTCGACTGAATATCCCAGGTTTCCATCTCTCATGCATCTGGTGTGACGTGTTTTCAGACTCTCAGGCTGGCGCAAAGAAATCTTACGGGAATTGAACGTCTCACTCCGGTCAGCTGACCAAAGTTGGTAACCTTGGTATTGTGTGTAGGAGATTCGGTATAACTATAATTTCGTTCTCCATTTACATGCCCGTAGTGTCTTTAAGTGTTATGTAGTTTTGCCTGAAACGCAAAAATAAAACAAAGCAATTAAAGCCAAGCAGTTGCTCAAATTCTGCCGTAGCGATTGAAGAACTTTTGTCGGAAGTTGGATTCGAACCCACGCCTTACTTTGGAGAACAGAATACCCCTTACTTCGAAAGGCCATTTTCGCTGCGCAGGAGGGTTGAGACCGCTCGGCCATGGGTCAGTTTCCAGTTGAACCCTAAGGAGTAGGTTAAGTCCAGCCTTGGCTTCCAAGCTGACGTTTTTCTACATATGTGCTTGTGTATCATGGACAGTAAGAGGGGGCAGGCAAGGAGAGAATTTCTCTCTTTGGGGATCAATAGAGTGTTGTTATTATAACGTCTAAAACGTATGATGGTCTGTCGATAAATCAATAACAATATCAATGAAGTCAATGTTTATGTAAAGAAATCAGAATTCAGGAAAAGCCAGGGGCCGGACCGGAGTGTAGGGGGCGTGGCCAGAGACAGCCTGCTGACTGTTCCAAATCATGGGTGCATGTTACAAGTCCGGAACATATTTTAACTTAGTACTAACTTAGCATCATATTTGATCTGATTCGACTGAATATCCCAGGTTTCCATCTCTCATGCATCTGGTGTGACGTGTTTTCAGACTCTCAGGCTGGCGCAAAGAAATCTTACGGGAATTGAACGTCTCACTCCGGTCAGCTGACCAAAGTTGGTAACCTTGGTATTGTGTGTAGGAGATTCGGTATAACTATAATTTCGTTCTCCATTTACATGCCCGTAGTGTCTTTAAGTGTTATGTAGTTTTGCCTGAAACGCAAAAATAAAACAAAGCAATTAAAGCCGATCAGTGGCTCAAATTCTGCTGTAGCGATTGAAGAACTTTTGTCGGAAGTTGGATTCGAACCCACGCCTTACTTGGGAGAACAGAATACCCCTTACTTCGAAAGGCCATTTTCGCTGCGCAGGAGGGTTGAGACCGCTCGGCCATGGGGCAGTTTCCAGTTGAACCCTAAGGAGTAGGTTAAGTCCATCCTTGGCTTCCAAGCTGACGTTTTTCTACATATGTGCTTGTGTATCATGGACAGTAAGAGGGGGCAGGCAAGGAGAGAATTTCTCTCTTTGGGGATCAATAGAGTGTTGTTATTATAACGTCTAAAACGTATGATGGTCTGTCGATAAATCAATAACAATATCAATGAAGTCAATGTTTATGTAAAGAAATCAGAATTCAGGAAAAGCCAGGGGCCGGACCGGAGTGTAGGGGGCGTGGCCAGAGACAGCCTGCTGACTGTTCCAAATCATGGGTGCATGTTACAAGTCCGGAACATATTTTAACTTAGTACTAACTTAGCATCATATTTGATCTGATTCGACTGAATATCCCAGGTTTCCATCTCTCATGCATCTGGTGTGACGTGTTTGTCAGACTCTCAGGCTGGCGCAAAGAAATCTTACGGGAATTGAACGTCTCACTCCGGTCAGCTGAGCAAAGTTGGTAACCTTGGTATTGTGTGCAGGAGATTCGGTATAACTATAATTTCGTTCTCCATTTACATGCCGGAAGTGTCTTTAAGTGTTATGTAGTTTTGCCTGAAACGCAAAAATAAAACAAAGCAATTAAAGCCAAGCAGTTGCTCAAATTCTGCCGTAGCGATTGAAGAACTTTTGTCGGAAGTTGGATTCGAACCCACGCCTTACTTCGGAGAACAGAATACCCCTTACTTTGAAAGGCCATTTACGCTGCGTGGGAGGCTTTAGACCGCTCGGCCATGGGGCAGTTTCCAGTTGGACCCTAAGGAGTAGGTTAAGTCCAGCCTTGGCTTCCAAGCTGACGTTTTTCTACATATGTGCTTGTGTATCATGGACAGTAAGAGGGGGCAGGCTAGGAGAGAATTTCTCTCTTTGGGGATCAATAGAGTGTTGTTATTATAACGTCTAAAACGTATGATGGTCTGTCGATAAATCAATAACAATATCAATGAAGTCAATGTTTATGTAAAGAAATCAGAATTCAGGAAAAGCCAGGGGCCGGACCGGAGTGTAGGGGGCGTGGCCAGAGACAGCCTGCTGACTGTTCCAAATCATGGGTGCATGTTACAAGTCCGGAACATATTTTAACTTAGTACTAACTTAGCATCATATTTGATCTGATTCGACTGAATATCCCAGGTTTCCATCTCTCATGCATCTGGTGTGACGTGTTTGTCAGACTCTCAGGCTGGCGCAAAGAAATCTTACGGGAATTGAACGTCTCACTCCGGTCAGCTGAGCAAAGTTGGTAACCTTGGTATTGTGTGCAGGAGATTCGGTATAACTATAATTTCGTTCTCCATTTACATGCCGGAAGTGTCTTTAAGTGTTATGTAGTTTTGCCTGAAACGCAAAAATAAAACAAAGCAATTAAAGCCAAGCAGTTGCTCAAATTCTGCCGTAGCGATTGAAGAACTTTTGTCGGAAGTTGGATTCGAACCCACGCCTTACTTCGGAGAACAGAATACCCCTTACTTTGAAAGGCCATTTACGCTGCGTGGGAGGCTTTAGACCGCTCGGCCATGGGGCAGTTTCCAGTTGGACCCTAAGGAGTAGGTTAAGTCCAGCCTTGGCTTCCAAGCTGACGTTTTTCTACATATGTGCTTGTGTATCATGGACAGTAAGAGGGGGCAGGCAAGGAGAGAATTTCTCTCTTTGGGGATCAATAGAGTGTTGTTATTATAACGTCTAAAACGTATGATGGTCTGTCGATAAATCAATAACAATATCAATGAAGTCAATGTTTATGTAAAGAAATCAGAATTCAGGAAAAGCCAGGGGCCGGACCGGAGTGTAGGGGGCGTGGCCAGAGACAGCCTGCTGACTGTTCCAAATCATGGGTGCATGTTACAAGTCCGGAACATATTTTAACTTAGTACTAACTTAGCATCATATTTGATCTGATTCGACTGAATATCCCAGGTTTCCATCTCTCATGCATCTGGTGTGACGTGTTTGTCAGACTCTCAGGCTGGCGCAAAGAAATCTTACGGGAATTGAACGTCTCACTCCGGTCAGCTGAGCAAAGTTGGTAACCTTGGTATTGTGTGCAGGAGATTCGGTATAACTATAATTTCGTTCTCCATTTACATGCCGGAAGTGTCTTTAAGTGTTATGTAGTTTTGCCTGAAACGCAAAAATAAAACAAAGCAATTAAAGCCAAGCAGTTGCTCAAATTCTGCCGTAGCGATTGAAGAACTTTTGTCGGAAGTTGGATTCGAACCCACGCCTTACTTCGGAGAACAGAATACCCCTTACTTTGAAAGGCCATTTACGCTGCGTGGGAGGCTTTAGACCGCTCGGCCATGGGGCAGTTTCCAGTTGGACCCTAAGGAGTAGGTTAAGTCCAGCCTTGGCTTCCAAGCTGACGTTTTTCTACATATGTGCTTGTGTATCATGGACAGTAAGAGGGGGCAGGCAAGGAGAGAATTTCTCTCTTTGGGGATCAATAGAGTGTTGTTATTATAACGTCTAAAACGTATGATGGTCTGTCGATAAATCAATAACAATATCAATGAAGTCAATGTTTATGTAAAGAAATCAGAATTCAGGAAAAGCCAGGGGCCGGACCGGAGTGTAGGGGGCGTGGCCAGAGACAGCCTGCTGACTGTTCCAAATCATGGGTGCATGTTACAAGTCCGGAACATATTTTAACTTAGTACTAACTTAGCATCATATTTGATCTGATTCGACTGAATATCCCAGGTTTCCATCTCTCATGCATCTGGTGTGACGTGTTTTCAGACTCTCAGGCTGGCGCAAAGAAATCTTACGGGAATTGAACGTCTCACTCCGGTCAGCTGAGCAAAGTTGGTAACCTTGGTATTGTGTGTAGGAGATTCGGTATAACTATAATTTCGTTCTCCATTTACATGCCGGAAGTGTCTTTAAGTGTTATGTAGTTTTGCCTGAAACGCAAAAATAAAACAAAGCAATTAAAGCCAAGCAGTTGCTCAAATTCTGCCGTAGCGATGAAAGAACTTTTGTCGGAAGTTGGATTCGAACCCACGCCTTACTTCGGAGAACAGAATACACCTTACTTCGGAAGGCCGTTTACGTTGAGTCGGGAGAATGAGACCACTCGGCCATGGGGCAGTTTCCAGTTAAAGACACCAATTAGCCTGACTGTGCGTTTTTGGATTGTTGGAGGAAACCCACACAGCATGTGGAGAACATGCAAACTCCACACAGACAGAGCAGAAGCCAGATTCAAACCCCTAAACTTGGAGGCGTGAAGCAACAGCGCCGCCTACTGGACCACCGTGCCACTATCATTGAAACAATAATCCCAATAAATAACTCTGTTTCACAACAGCTGATAAATAGGGGATTATCCCCACAAAGAAGCACAAACCCCTTCGTGAGTGAAACTGCTGGGTTGATTAGTTTGTATCTATATTCAAGCATAAATAATTCACAGGCAGATTTAAATCAATTACTTATGTTTAACAGTAATATGAACTGGAATCTGCAGGATTCCAGCAGCACACCAATACCAGCCAGTGTCCTTCCTCTCCAGCCCACTCATTGTCACAATGAAGGTTTTATTTTCTGTGTCATCCCTGATCAGGACAGGCCTCCCATGCAAACTCACTGATCTCTCTGATGCACAGGAGCCCCCAATCTTACACCACATCCTTTGTCTTTTGTTGTTTCCATAGTAACACTGTCTCCATCCACACCCGTCACCTCCTGTTTGTCCACTGACAGCCCTGGAGGACTTCAACACACAGGTAAAACACACTTGCACAGCAATGAAATGTTTTATGAATGTCAGCCCATTACAACATACATACTGTATGTAAATGTTTGGCCAATAAACTGACATTTTTTAACATATTGCTTATCATATTTAACCTCATGAAGTCGCCCGATTTAGCTGACACTCTTAATTCTTCCAAGTCTCGTTTATCATATTGAATTAAATTAAAATGCAGATTTTTAAAATATTAAAACATTTTTCCATCAGTGTTTGTGTTAAGGTCCTTCCTTTTTGACTCAGTGACATGTTACATACTGTGCATCTCATTGGCTACAGTCTGCAGTACAGACATCTTACCATCAGTGACTGACAGATTAACCTGATCAGAGAGGCTCCACTGATCTTCACACCACACCAGTACCGATCGGAGTCCTCAGCTGTCAGATTGTTGATGGTCACAGTGAAGACTCGCTGGTCAGGATCATCTCTGACTCACACTTTACCCTCCTGTGGAGAGTCAGTGTGTACTATGGGAGTACATGACCTCACATTATACCCTCTGCACCAGTATTTCACATGAGTTTTATATCTGTCACCATAGGAACATGGGATTGTTACAGATCATCCTCTCTGTACACAGGCCCATTTCACTGTAGACACACTGTCAGCACCTGTGGGGAAAATAATTAACTGAATAAGGATTTTCCATCTTATGACATCTCTAAGTAATTATGCTTGGTTTGTGTAATACTTAGATTAGGTCATGTGTAATTAACAGAACAGTGATGATGTATAAAAGTCAAAGACCATCATTTTACTATAAGAACAAGGAAAACAAAACTAGTGTCTGATCTTGGGAAGGGCTTCAGCAGGATGTGGGATCGGGAATCTGAGCCTGGCAGTGTGTTCTAGGGTCTGAGAGGAAAACCAGGACCTTAAATCCCTAGTAAAAGGCCTAGATGAGGTGAATGAATGGGCTTGTCACTGTGTGGGATGGCCACACCCCTTCAGTACTATGGCCTTACTTGTAAACATATCCAGTCCTGTGATACAGGCCCTCTCATATTCCCTCTATACATGCTTCCTTTGGGCTCTATTTGTGAACGTTATTATGTAAAATATCATTGCTATGCTGGTGATACGCAGCTCTATCTGCCATTAAAACCTGGTGACTGCTGCTCTCTGGTGGCCCTTTCTAACTGTCTGGAGGATATTAAGAACAGGACAGCAATGACTTTCGTCCAGATTAATGAAAACAAGACAGAGGTAATGAGTTTTGGTCACTGTTAATGATCTCAGAGAACAATTAGGGCCTCATTCAGAAAACTTCCAGTCACATACTAAAAATCTTGGTGTCATCTTTGATTCATTACTGAGTTTGATAAACAAATAAATGCTGTTGTGAAGGGGTGTTTCTGTCAGCTGAGTTCAATAGCCTGGCTTAAACAACACCTTTCAGTCAAAGACCTGGAGAGTTACTCCTGCTTTTATCCTGATTGGGTTACTGCCGTTCTCTGTACCCAGGTTTACCAGAAGCATCTTTATTCTGACTACACCTTGTTCAAAGCGGTGCTACCAGGCTCTCAACAAAAAATAGACACCAAATTTCCCCTGTGTTGGCTGCATTGCATTGGCTACCTGTTAAGTTTTGAGAATTTCTGAGAATACAGTTTAAACATTTCTTATTTCTTTCTAAGGCGATACATGGCATAGGTCCCCAGTCCGTCTCGGAGCTAATTCAGCCTTACACCGCTTCTTATTAGATGCATCTCTGTACTGACCCTGCACACACAGGAACACATTTTATTTATCTATTTAATCTGACTATTCTGCTTTGCACACCATGTATTTAACATTTATAGTGATTTTATATTTATTACTAGATTATTGTATAACTTTTGCACTGTTTTTTGAACTTGGTTGTTGCTTAGTCTTGTTTTTCCATGGAGCACCATTATACCAAAAAGAATTCCTTGTAGGGTCAACCTACTTGGCAATAAACCACAGTCTGATTCTGATTATTTTTGTGTAACATTGTGTAACATTGGCCAATGTCTCTACTTTTACTATATATTTATATTATTTTGACCTACAGCACTTTGGCACAACATAGATTGTTTTTAAATGTGCTATAGAAATAAAAATAATTCAACTTGATATAGAAACGTATTTCAAGTCATCCATCTTGCCGAGATGGGGGTTGCGCTGTGACCCCTGGTGGACAAATTATGCAGCAACAGTACTCATATCATGGTTGAAAGTTCTGTCTTCAGTCTCTCTGTTTCTTTTTAGTTATCATTAATTGCAGCATGCCCCACGTACAATTGTAAATAGAAGGACCACGACAGGCACCCAACAAGCACCGAACCCAAATACACAGATGGGAAACATAATGTTGTCAGAAGCTGAACTGCGAAATGCAGATGCAGTGAGAGATTTACACACACTAAATACACGTTAGGATCGGACAGGGTATACACACAAGACATGGGCAAAGTGTAAAGTGAGGTAGACCTTCATGGGTCAGTCCATTGCAGGGCAATGGAAGCTGGAGAAATGCCATGTGAACAGCAGAAATGTGGTCATACAGGATGTGAGGGTGAGACTGTGTGCTGTATACAGAGGGTCTGACCTCACGGCTTTGTTTCAGTCTTTAGTATTGTGATGACATTGTGATAGCCCAGTGATAACTATACTGGATGGGTGGTACCCCTTTAAAGAGCAAGGGGAGATGGGATACCATTGTGGTATGCAAGCAGGTCCTCAGGGTTGTCACACATGTTTTTCTGAGGTGTACACTGCTGGTTGCTTGAGCCCCTGGATGAGACACTGGTCAGTGCCCTGCAGAATCGCTGTGGGCAGTGTGAGGACTTCTGCCCTCTCAGGTCAAATTCACTTGCGCCAAATGCAGGGATGATGGTCACTGGGTCTGCAAACACGGCAAAGTTTGAAACACTACATTTTTTTTTATAAATAAAACAGACTTGTGCTTCCATATATTTTGTGAATGTGTGTCTTTCATATTTGCAGGTCAGTCAGTGTGTGGGATATTTTGTATAGATATGGCAGACTTTTGTGAAGGTTTCCATGTCACACACAGAGGTTTAGCCTGCCTTGGATTTTAGCTGCTCTGAGTAAAAAAATGCAAATGTGCCAGGCCTCACAGGTAATGGGTGTGTTTGCACAACAAAAGCAGGAGGACAATGGCCCAAGAAACTCTCAGCAGGGATGCTAGTAGGTGTTAGGCCCAGGGAATTTACGAAAATACGCGTAGATTTGGCAGTTCTAGTGTTAAAGTGTTCCAGTATAGTATGGTGAGTGAAGCTCATTGCATCTTCTGTTGACTTGATTAAAGCAAATCAACATTAGAACAGATGAAGCTGTATAATGAGGAAACTGAGCCACCTGGAATATGCAGATGCTAAACTTGCGGAGATCATCTGATTGCTTTCTAACAAACTCATTTAATAAACAGCAGTTGTCCACTACAGACTAGAAAAACATTTTTAAAATCCCTATAATTCCGAAGATTTCTCTATGAGTAGAAATCTCATCTAGGAAAAGGAGGCACCACTAGAGAGCAGCTGCATCCCTGCCAAGAAAATTAGCAGAAGAAGCAGTGGTGCATGTAAAATCTCACAGCTGGAACAGAGGACCACAAGGTCAGCAGAAGTGAAGCTGAAGGCGGATTGGTGTTTAATTAGAGCTTCTCCTCCAGTATCTTGTGTGCCTTCCAAAGTCCTCTTGCTGATTTGCAGTTTGTATATGTCTCACACATCAGTTGTGGATTCCTAGAAATTTATAAACATTATAAGGATGAAGTGTGATTTTTAACATAAAACTGGGAATATTGAATGTGTAAATCATGAATCTTTGTGATGTTATGTCATATATTTATATCACATAATCATGGGTGTGTGAATCTGCAAAATTGTGATTGATAAAAATATCTGATGAAAAAAATGAACAAATCTTAAATGGGCTAACTCACTGTCACCTTCTGCATGCTGTATTGTGAGATTTCTGTGTCTTGTGTCACTTCAAAAAAAATCACCAGAGCTCTTATTTTATTTAGTTAAACCTCATTGCGGTCTTATTGTGATGCCAAAATTATACTTATATATACAATTGGCAAAGTAAAATTAACAGTAGAACTGGACTAGTCCAGGGGTGATGAAACTGATCCATGGAGAGTTGCAGTGGGTGCAGGTTGACCGGACTGCAAAAGAAGACGCCTCGCTTGACCGAGGAAGAATACCTTGAGTTAATCGACAAGGTGATTTATTAGCTTATGCAGCGCAAGGTAAAAAAAGACCCCGAGGCACTCACTACTGGGTCGAAGGTGATTTTGGAGCAGATCTCCCTGCCCGATAACTTGCAACTTGTGGCTACTGAGAAAGGGAGTGGCAGTGACAATGTTCAGGTGGGTGCACCTGGACTGTGGATTTCCTCTCCCCTCACCGTCCAAGCAGCCCGAACTCTCCATTGCCCCCGCTGCAACGGTTCGGAGAAGAAAACAAAAAGATCACAAACAGGAGGGCGTATCAGAAGCCCTTCTGGGATCTGACACTGATGCCTGACGACCAGTTGAGGACGGAGCAGGCTCCTTTGATAGGAGACGCTGTGGCACCTGAGGTCTCTGCGGCGCCGGCATCCGCTTCCCCCGAGGATCCTGTGCCGGCTTTTCCTGCTCCGCCCCCTGAGGCTCCTGTGCTAGGGGTTCCTGATACGCCCCCCGTGATTCCTGTGCTGCCAGTTCCTGTTCCACCCCCCGTGGTTCCTGTGCTGGCAGTTCCAGCTGCACCCCTCGTTGGTTCCTGTGCTGGCAGTTCCTGCTCCGCCCTCTGAGGTTCCTGCTCTGCTTTCTTCTCCACCCTCCGAGGTTCCTGCTCTAGTCCCTGGCCCTGATCCCCCAGACCCTGCTCCCATGCTAGAGGAGGTCCCAGATCCTCCGGGTTCCAGCTCCTGTGCCCCCGGCTCTTGTGGCCCCAGTCCTTGTCCCTGAGGAGTTCCCAGATCCCCCAGATCCTGCTCCCATGCTCCTGGCTCCCCTGTCCTCGAGAAGGTACTTGATGGCCAGATCACCATCAAGTGACCACCAACAGATCCTGGCCAGGTCCCTGCCTCTCATTCTCCCAGTGGAAATTAGCAGGAGAACATTTTAAAATGAATTTGAGGAAGCACTTCTTTACACAGCGTGTAGTTAGAGTATGGAGTAGTCTTCCTGCTAGTGTAGCACAAGCTCCTTTAAATCAAAGCTAGATAAGATTTTAACAACTCTGAGCTATTAGTTAAGTTCTCCCCTAACAAGCTTGGTGGACCGAATGGCTTGTAAATTTCTTATGTTCAGAAAGGAAGAGGAGACCTGCGCTGGGGTCGGGTCCCACCCGCCTTGCTCCCTGGCTCACCTTTGGTCCACCTGTCTTCTGCTCCACGGTCACCTGCGGTCTCCCTGGCTCCTGCTTGGCAGTCACCTACGGGTCCGCCTGCAGTACCTCGTCAGCCAGCTGCAGTCCCTCCTCCGATGCCTCATCGGTCGTCTGCGCCTTCACCGGCTGTGGCTTCTCCTCTCTCCTTGCTTCCTCTCTTGTCCCCTTCACCTCCTTCCTCTGTCGATCCCTCCACCTTCCTCCTCACCCCCTTCGGTGTCCCCTCCAGCTCCTGCCTCGTGGTCGCCGGAGGTCCCTTCGGCTTCGACCTCGTGGTCGCCTGCTGCCCCTGCGGCTTCCACCTTTCGCCCACCGAGGTTCCATCCGGCTCCCCGTTTTTCCTGCCCTTTGCCTCCTTGTCTCCTGGTTTTGTGCCCCCTGTGTTTGCTCCCTGTCCCTCTGTGCCTTTGTTCCATTCTGGTCCCTGTCCTCCGTTCATTAGTGTGCCCCCTGGTGTCCCTCCTTTCTTCCCTTCCTTGGTGTTCGGTTCTGTGTTCCCATCCTTGGTGCCCCTGTTCATGTCCGCGTTTGTTGTCTGGGTTCTTGTCTTGTTTGTCCTTTGTGCAGTTGCTGTTCCCTGTGCCCCGTTAATGTTTTTGCTTTTGTTTCCCTAGGTTCCGTCGTGTCCCCAGTTGCGTCTCTTCATTCCTCTTCATTCACGCCTGGAGTGCACGCCTTTGGGGTTGGGGGGTTCTATCATGCTCCACTCGTAAACTCCTTCAGTGTGCCACAGCCCCTCATCTACCTCATGTGGACTGTCTGGCTCATGTACTGCTTCCCTGCTCTGTGCTCGAGCGAATGCAGGACACCCTTCGGCATGATATGCCTGCTTTACTTGGGCTGAGACCGTTCTTTTGTACTTGTACTTGTGACTGTGGTGGATATAAGAACTTTGCTATATCTCATGAGCCTGTACTTCATAATTATGTCTTTATACATAATATATATATATTTAGGTAAGATGTATATTATATTATTATTATATACTTTGATACCCACTCAGTGTTTGATACTCTGTGTGGTTGAGTGGAGGAGTAAGTTACCTACATACTCACATGTAGGAAAGAAAATGTTTAATACACTAGGGATAGTAGGCGTGTGCTGACCATTGTAAGTATTAAAGGGTCAGTTAGCCTAGTTAGCTAACCTTGGGGTTTAGACAGATAAGAGCCCGTCTAGAGTATTGTTTTATTTGTTTCTTTGATTTAGCGCCATCTTCTACTCCTCCACAAAATACTGCTGCTGTGGGTGAAAACCGTTAGTTGGTTTGGCTTGCTAATTGCTTAATTCACACATCTGGTAAATTGGTTCCACACACTCATGTTCGCTTCCCTGCCCTAGACCAGGGAGTGTGTAACACACCCCAGCACTTTCAATCTTTCAATCTATAAATAATTAATAATTAATTGTTAAGAATATCATCTCTGAAAACAATGAAACACAATAGATATGAACAGGTGTACTGACAATAACCATCCGAAACCTTTGAGATCACTGTGAACTGCAGGCATTGACAGAACACCAAAGCCCCACTCTATTTCAGGAGTCAAGAAACAGTAATGGAGTCTTTCAAATTTCTGCAATTCCCTAAAATGGCAAATCACTTGGACAATTCATCAAGAAGGCGAAGACTGAAGAGTTGTATTCTCTCCACATCAAGTTTTTGCTCAAAGGCACTTTATTTGCATAATCTCAAATATAGCTAAAAGAGTTAAAGAAAATAATACTACTAAATCGGTTAAAAAGAAATAACATGTAATTTTTGTAATTTTTATTTGTGTAGTTTCATCATATTTTGCTTCCATATGGTGTAGCCTAGTGAGCTGGATATCAAAGATAAACCAAACTGCGTCTAGGCTAGGTGCTTGATAAAGATGGTCTGTGTCTTTGAAATGCCTGCAGAAACTCAGGATACTGCTCATACAAACATGCAGAGACATGCTGGCTTGAATGTGTCTTATGTGAATTTGGAATATATACCTGAGTGCACATGTGCACTAATAGCATTATTATGTTCAATAATTTAAACATGCCTCCCTCCATTTGTAACTCAGAAACATTTCTGTTCAGATTTTGTCAGAATTGTGGATCTTTTGTGTCAATTTTCCTGGAGTGAATGGATTTCTTTTCAGCTTTGGTTTTCTAATTAGACTGTGTAGTTCTGGGTCATTTTCATCCACCTCCCAGCCATTTATCCTGATCATTGGCAGCACACTCTAGATGGGATGCCAGTTCATTGTAGGGCACAAACATGCACATTATCAAATCAAATACCACTGGCAATTTAGGAATGCGAATTAGCATTAACTAATTGGGAGGAACCTCACACAGCAGGTGGGGAACAAAGTTCACACACAGAATACAGGTGGAGTCCAAACCCTCCCCCCCAGCCACAGAGGTGTGAGGCAACAATGTTACGCAACAAATCATTGTGTACTTCAGTGTTGTGGTTGGTGATGTATTATAATTGAGTAACTATTCACCATCAAACTGTTGCTGTTTCTGATTTAGTTTTTCACATTTTAATAAATTTTCTTTGTCTGCACAATGATAGGGAGCAACACAAGCTGTCAATGCAATGATTGATATCGTCCTGGGATAAATACAAATAATTTAGCTTATTTGCAGAAGGCCTTATTAAGGTGGTAGAATTGAAGAACAGACATTCTGCCAAGAACACACTCAGATCTTCTGTCTTAATTTGAATTTTTTTTGTGAATTTAGTGAATAGTTGTCATTGTTAACACACCACAGCACACAACAATGAAATGTGTTCTCTGTATTTGACCCATGTGTGACAATGTGACATAGCAGGGGGCAGTTAATTCAGCACCCAGGGAGCAGTGCTTGGGGGTGGTACTTTGCTCAGGGTACCTGGGACCTTGGTGGTCTACTTTAGGTGGTATCCAATCAGTATTAGCCACACGTACACTTTACCCAGCAGCAGAGCAAAATATCAGCTGTAAATATTGGCAGTTATAGCTTTTATAATGATTTTCTTTATTCGGTTATGCTTTGGAAAACCTAGATCTGCCACCAGTCATAATAATAAAGCTCACCTTCGACTTAAATTCTATTTCCTAGTAGGACAATTAAATGTATGATGAATGTATGCTAAGGGCCCATAGAGGCTGAATATTGCTGCTGTCCTTTCTAACTGAATCTAGGTGTGTCAGCAAGATAGTTCAAAAGCTGGCAACAACCATGTTTCGGTGTTGCACCTGCATTTAACAGCTGTGTGTTATAGGCATCCGATTGTGAAGTCACCATCCCCCTGCATCATTGTGAATAAGGGGCACATTTGAGATAAACACTACTGGCATGTATTTGTGCTGGGAAAACAGCAGCATTCATTCAGTGTGTATCAGAATGTATTTTCTCAGGGCTTGGTCTCTTAACATTCCATTCTTACTCACGCCCTTCTCATATCTTATCCTGCAGAAACAGGGACACGCCTTATTTAGACAGCTTGGCCATGGTGAACTTACTATTACTTTATGTTCCAGGAAATCCAGGGTAGGTTGTAAACAAACAAACAAATTTATTTTTATATAGCGCATTATCACAACATTACATTGTCTCAAAGCGCTTTACAGCATCCTCACCCAAAGCCCCCAGTGAGTAAGCCATAGGCGACAGTGACAAGGAAAAACTCCCTAGAAGGAAGAAACCATGGGAGGGAACAGACTCAAAGGGGGAGCCCATCCTCCAGGGGCCAGCAGGGATAGTCAAATAGAGAGATGGTTAATGGTTGTATGTGTCCTGCATGTGTTGTGGTTCACGAGGTTCCCCTGAGGAGCTGGTTCTGTGCCTGGCTGCAGGCAGCCCTTTTAATCATGCAGGATTTCTGCCTGGTTGTCAAGGAAATTTTCCAATTATGATTTTCTTCTCTGAGGTCTACGTTACTTACCTACTTCAATTAATACATTTTGTTTGATGTTTTCCTTTCTGTGCTATAAGTGACCTTCAGATAAGGTCTGCTTTTCTATTATCCATCACTTTTTCCCTCTTATTTCATCCATCCATCCATCTATTTTCCAAACCGCTTGTCCTACTGGGCCGCAGGGGGTCCGGAGCCTATCCCGGAAGCAATGGGCACGAGGCAGGGAACAACCCTGGATGGGGGGCCAGCCCATCGCAGGGCACACTCACACACCATGCACTCACACATGCACACCTATGGGCAATTTAGCAACTCCAATTAGCCTCAGCATGTTTTTGGACTGTGGGGGGAAACCGGAGTACCCGGAGGAAACCCCACGACGACATGGGGAGAACATGTAAACTCCGCACATATATGACCCAGGTTGAAACTCGAACCCGGGTCCCAGAGGTGTGAGGCAACAGTGCTAACCACTGCATTCTAGTGTATATAAGGTCTGAATATTTTGTAGATTGTTTTTGTTGTTATTGTTGTTGTTAAAAGTTATTATTTAAAGCTATAATATAATTTTTACTATAGTAATATTTGTTTCACTCAGAATTTTAGCCTTTTACGCACCTTGCCTTGATTGACTTTATTGCAGTGAATATCTCTATTGGTAATATTGTATGGTAATACATAGATATGTAATATCAGCTGCAATATTCAGCCTGTGTAGGCCCTTAGTTGTTTTAGCGCAAGTTTTATTGTCCTACTAAGAAATGAAATTGAAGCTGAAGGTGAGTGTTATTATTTGGACAGGGGGCAAATCTGTGTTTGCCAAAGCATAATTAAATAAAGAAAAGTAACAAATATAAAGGACAGAAATGGGGAGCTGACAAAGTGATTGAGAACAGCAGACGACAGACCCTCTGATATTATTCATCCTTGGCCTCCCCCTGTCCTCTATTGACCTGCTTCTTTATGTCATGCGCTGTCCTTCTCATTGTGGCAAGAAAGTATCTTTGGAGCTCATAATGTGACAGCCTGCTCCTCCTTACGCAGCAGCAACGACACTTGGTTGGTTTCACTGAGTGTATGAAATCTGATATTTTGCTGTGTAATTTGCCTTGAATTTGAGGATGTTGGTCTCCTTGATTTGTTTGTGTTTTGTGAATCAGGCTCCTTGTTTCATTTGTTTCTTAGGATGCCCACCCCCGAAATTTTCATGTGTGAGGAGTAGAGATGTAACGATACACTCAACTCACGATTCGATACGATTCACGATTCTGAGTTCACGATACAATTTTCTCACGATTTTTTAACAGAATGAGCAGCAGACAAATTTATTCAAAAATATTCCTTTATTTATCTTTGTGAACTGTGTCTTCTTAACAGTGCAACTGAAATTGAATAAGATACTGTTTTTAAAAAATCCTAAATCAAAATAAATTTAAAAAATCTTCAAATAAATAAATGGTAACACTTTACGTTAACTGCGCCTTCATGATGTATTCATTAAGTATTCAGAAATCATTCATAAACATCATGCATGTATACCTTTACATCCTAACATCCCTTAACAGCTGTAACATACATTAATAACAAACATTAGAATTGTATAATGATGTAATGTTTGTTATTAATGTATATTAAAGCTGTTAAGGGATGTTACTATGTTAAAGTGTCCTGGTGGAAGATATCCAAAGGTGGGGCTTAGAAGATACTAAGGCTGGTCAGCTCTGGTGGGAAAGGAAACAGTCTGAGGGCTGTTAATTGTACACTATGAATGTTCTATGAATGCATTATGAAGGTGCACTGAATGTTCTATAAATGCATAATGAATACATTATGAAGGTGCACTTAATATAAAGCGTTATCAAATAAACTAAGGCTTGCATGTGCAGCTTTTTAGTGTGGTTTGCCCTTTCAATAATCTTTGCTCTGGCGGTGGTAAATTGAGCTCACTGTGGTGCTGGTGGACATGCTGAAGCATGTTTGTTGTGCTATTTGTGTATGTTATCCATCTTTTACAATGTTTGCATGCAGTTTTTGTCCTGTCTGTGAAGTACTCCTTAAGTAGCGATTCATTTTCCACATCAACCGGTATAAATCATCATACATTTACATCAATTTTTAACCGATTGGCAATTCATCATTACATGCCTAGTGATGGGGCGGCATGGTAGTGCAGTGGTTAGCACTGTTGCCTCACACCTCTAGGACCTGGGTTCGAGTCTCAGCCTGGGTCACATGTGTGCGAAGTTTGCATGTTCTCCCCATGTCGTCGTGTGGTTTCCTCCGGGTGCTCCGGTTTCCCCCCACAGTCCAAAAACATGCTGAGGCTAATTGGAGTTGCTAAATTGCCCATAGGTGTGCATGTGAGAGTGAATGGTGTGTGAGTGTGCCCTGCGATGGGCTGGCCCCCCATCCTGGGTTGTTCCCTGCCTCGTGCCCATTGTTTCCGGGATAGGCTCCAGCCCCCCCGCGACCCAGTAGGATAAGCGGTTTGGAAAATGGATGGATGCCTAGTGAGGAGTGTCCGGCCTTACCAGGTCAGGTGTACAGGATCATAACTAGGCCAGATTCTGGATGCACAGCTCAGTCTCAACACGCTGCCCGAAGAGGCCTGGGCTGTATTGTGGACAGTATCAAATGGTATAATAGAGATGCAATCAGCTCCACTCTACAGGCTGAAGGTGCAGCTGCCTTGAAATTTAGGTCCTTTTAGATAGGAATGCATGTTGTTTGCTGTGCAGTCAATTCTGTTTTCTGTGCATGCTTTCCTTTTAGGTAAGATACTGCAAAGGTCTTTAATTCGGATTAACTGGACATGGAAAGAAGACTACAAATGTGAATTGCACAGATCAATCTCCTGGTAAAGACACTCATGTAATGCCTCTGCCAAGTTTGAAAAAGATCCTATGGTTTTGCGTTATCGTCCTAACAAGAAAGCGGCAGTAGACTTGTCCCAAAAACATATGTATTCAATACAAATAAATGGCACCTACAATTATAACAGGTGCTTAATACCTACCTAGGTTAATCAACAGCATCACCCCTCCCTCTACCTCATCCCACCCCAGATGCGACAAATAGCAAAGTAATTAAATAATAATAATAAAAAAATTACTAATACAGCAACAAATTTAGCTCATCTGGTCTCATATACCAATATATGGCTCATCTTTTAATGTTAGTATGCCCTGGGTGGGTTGGGCAGCCAGTTGACCTTGGACCGCCAGAGGTTTTCTTCGGCTCACTTGAGAGTTTTGAGTTCCTCTCCTCCATTGACAGTTGACTTTCTATATTTCATTTCTTTCCTTTTTCCCATTCTGTATTACTCTCGCTAATGATGCTAAATGTATCACAACATATCCATGTAAAGCACCTTGGGACGAATCTGTTGTGAAAGGAGCTATATAATATATAATAATATATAATATATATTACCACTGTTGTTTTATTACTAAAATATTTTTGTTATTTTTTTACCTCATTTCTTTTTGTTCACTGGTGCAATTTTAGATATGCCTCATTCCTGGCATAGTAAGAACAGAATTTGTAAAAAAGCACACAGTTTGCACAACGGAAGCACATCAACAAGTGTGTGTTACAAGTGGAGGAGGTAGAGTGACTTTTAATGATCTGTAATGTAGAATACCTCAGCCAGACAAGTAGGGCAAGTAATTTATTCTTGTATGCAAATTATCCTAAGAAATTGTGTTTATTATTTCTAAACATGTCAGAGCAGGAGAGTCTGAAAGTGTCACATTTACACAGCAGGAGCAGAGCTGCAAGGGCATATTGGAAGCAGAGCTATCCAATCATTAATTGAATTAAGTTGAATTTGGATGAACTGGTGCTGGTGGTGGTGCTGAATTCTGATTAATTTAAAAGCAGAGAAACACAAGAGTTGTGCTGGAAGAGCTGCACTGTCCTTTATTTCTGAAAGCGACAGCAGTATGTCTCCTTTGTGGCAGCACAAGGCTCAAGGTTTGGATGCCTCACCTTTACAGTGAGCACACATACACTATGGGAAATTCATAGGTCCCGTTTAGCCTAAGTGTGTGTGTCTGTGGAGGGAAAGCTGCACCATGTTGGGAGGACATGCGCACTGCACACACACAGCAGAGGCATGAACTCCCAGTCTTGAAGGTGGGATGCCACAGTGTTACAAACTGAGCCATCAACAAAAGCCTAGTGTCGGTAACTGTATAAGTTTGTTCTGGGTTTGCTCTGCATTCCAGTGATTATTGTTAATATAATGAGACAATGTCACTTATGAAGGGAGAAGCATGATCCAGATGCAGCTGTCAACTGGACAGTAACAGGCTATATTCCAAAATACACTAGACATCCATAACAACGAGAATGACTGAGCTGGGGAAGGCACACATATACACTGAACAGAGACAGGTGGGGATGGTTAAGACATGAGGGCTGGGAAGAATGTGATTACAGGATGACCAGCGACCTCTGCTGGACAAATGGGGATTAGACACCAGTGGATCATGGCAGGTATGCACCTTTTCATTTATAAATCGGCAGAAAAATCAGCAGACAGATTAGGAGAAATGTTGGAAAACTACCAGTTCTCACAAACTTCTTAATTTTGTCCCCTGAACTAGATCCAACCCAGGGGTAACTGAGTACTGCAGTAGCACACAGTCACAGAAGGACTCAGAAAATGAGGTACTATTAGCAGGGAGCTGTAAAACCAGGTGCACAAAGACCACATAACAAACAAGAACGGCTTAATGAGGAGACGCAACCAGGCGTGCATGAAAGTGATGGAACATTTAATACAAGGCATTAATGGTTACTGATTTATTTTGTCAAGGCACATCAACATGATTTGTTTTCCAGTGGAGCAAATGACCAGGTATGGCTTGATTGTAGCACTAGAAGGATCTAACCAAAAGTCTCCTGCATTGCCTTCATTCGCTTTATGCTGTTATTCTTTTCGCTCTCTACAAATCTGGTAGGAATATGTTTGTGATGTTTCCTTATAAAAGGATAAGAAGTCAAAATCTCCTTATCCAAAGGGTACTAAGAACATAGACTCCATCAATAATAAATATCTCAGTTCTTCCAACATCCAAAGCTTCTTATCATCATTCATCATCAAGATGAATTAAATGATTGGGGACTTCAGAAGAAATTAGTTGAGCATAACCCCCTGTAAATCAGTCCTCCTGCTGCAGCAGGTGAGAGCATTACAGTTCTGGGTATGCACCCTGCTGAAGATCTCTCCTGGGGCCAGTATTCTACTTGATGAAAAAGATCCTGCAGTGCTTGAGACAGGTGAGAATGCCATCTCCCATCCTGTTCACCTTACAGAGGCCAACAGTTCCTACAAACTGTACCACAACCTGTTTTGGGTCTTGCCTCAGACCACTAGTCCCTCCAGTGGATCATTGAAACAGCAGAGAAAATTGTCAGGACTACTCTGCTTTCTCTGCTAGACATTTACAATGGCCACTGTATGCAGAAGCCAGTGGCATCACCAAAGACCCATTGTAACTCTCTCATGACGTCTTTGCTTCACTGCCACCTGCTGGAAGGTTCTGCAGCCTCAAAGCCAGAATAGTGAAGTTTAAAACAATTTTTTCCCCACAGAATATTTGATTAATGAATAGTGTGCTAGTCTGGATCTGTTGAAAGGTCTGATAGCATTGGACTCTGTACAGTCACCCTTCCAGTTATGCAAATTTCGCATTTACGGCTTTGATTATTTGCGAGTTGGTCATGTAAAATTTAATGTAAATATTTTTGAATGACACGAAAGCCAGAAATATATAAATAATACCAAAAATGAATGATTAGTAATATGTAGTGATATGTACTATATCTTTAATATTATTATTAGACATTATTGTTATTTTTGTCTAAAAAGAGAAAAAGCTGGATCCACACATCTTGACTTGGGTACACTGCACATCTGTGTCTCGGCAACCAGCCTCACTCATGTTAAGCTGTCTTGACTGTGGAATCTCATGTTTCTTACAGTATCTTTAAGCCATTAGCTTAGAATTGTGTTTTAGAATTATAAGATGCGATGGGCTGGCCTCCCATCATGGGTTGTTCCCTGCCTCATGAAAATTGCTTCCGGGATAGGCTCCGGACCCCCCGCGACCCAATAGGATAAGCGGTTTGGAAAATGGATGGATGGATGTATTACTTATTATTTTCATTTGCACTATGGCCAATGACGACAATATTTCATCTCAGTGTGAGACTCCATGCATCATATAACTAAAGCTGTCAGCATAAGATACTTTGGCTTTGTTTATAGGAGAGAAGGAATACATGTCATCAATCATCTGTCTTGCTATGATTAAAAACTATATAACAGCCATGTGCCTTGCAAGGTAATACTGAGAAATGCTGCTGTGTGCAAGATCAGGGCTTACATAATATATGCATTCAACTGTATATCCTCAAAGTGTTTTTATTGCTTGTAATGTCAGGCTGAAATCCAGCCGTGCTGATTTGCATTGGATACTTGGGCTCTAGGTGGTAAAAGGTGATATACAGATTCAGCTGGGCTGGTATTAAAGACTAGTGGTTCAGTTCCAAGCTGGGACTCTGCTGAAATGCTCCAGATATGTGTGAATGGTTAGAAAGTAAGCCACTCACAAATTGAACATACAGATGGAGGTGGATAGTGTCTGCCTTGTTGAATGAGTTTGAATGAATTGAATTATCTTATGTTACTTGACTAATTGTTGCAGTTAATTTGAGGTTCTAGCTTATGACTGTGCTCCTTTGTCCTGTACGCGGTATGTCCACACAAGCTGAACATAGCTGGAGCTGCTGTGGCACTGTCAGCTGTAAGATTCTGCATGAAACACACCAACAGCCAAAAACAATGGAGAATTTTGTTACGTGGAATCCATTAATGCTTCCCTATGCTTTCTGAGATCTGTCCATTTCTCTTCATGGTCCTTTAGTCCAAATTGTGCCAGTTTTTGAAAGGTTGAATGTGATTTAAGGCAACTTGTGAAGCAGGAATTGCTTCATCCATTTCAATTTTAATATTGATGCCATATATTATAATATGTTGTAATCAAAATGGTTGAATTACTTCTGTTTAAATACATGATTATAGCTGGATAGATTTCTGTGTAGAGTCTGTCTTTCCTTATTTTGCTGAATAGAGGTTGTACTCCATCCTGAGTTTGGACATTCATCAAACAAGTCTTCTCTAGTTAGCTATTGATCTGAGCCACGTGAATATGGGCCTTCCAGATTAAAAAACCCCACAGGAAATAGAGGAAGTCGATCACCTCAGAGGAACATTTGCAATTAGTCACCAGAATGTGTCACGCCTTTCCTTTTAAAAATGATCCCAGTTCCCCTTAATGGATTACTGTTTCCAGAGTCATTGGTGGGTTTTCCACAGCTGAAAATGAACTTATTTCCCATCATTCCCATGCTGTCTATAAATTATGCAATTTATGCTGACATTACACTAACTTCCAGAACAGCTTATCCAAGGCAATGTCACAGCAAGCCTGGCGTCTGGAAAAATAAGGCACGTGGCAGAGGACACCATGTGTAAGGATGGAGTCATCTCCCATACCGTGGCCATGCCCCCTATCCCAATCTGCCTTGCCAGAATGCTGACGGCTGCCACTATTCTCTGATTTCTTACTGGGGTTATGTATTTAACTGGTGTAGCCGGTTTCTACATTCTGAGGAATTGTCAAAGTCAAAGTGAACTTTATTGTTATCTTTCCATATAGAAGTATATGGAAAAATGAGATGGCGAAGCTCAGAATCCACAGAATATAAATATGATAAATATGTTTTACACATAGTGTAAGTAAGAGATACTGAGAACAGTGCAAGACGATTGCAAATGAACTGAGAATCATTTTAAGTAAAGTGCAGTAAGCGCTAACAGATTTCTGGCGCGGAGGCAAAGTGAAATAGGGCACACTTTGGCCTTTTCATACCAATTGAGCACTATTTAAATGCCACAGTCTACCTGAGTATTGCTGCTGACCATGTCCATCCCTTTATGACCAGTGTACCCAGCTTCTAATGGCCACTTCCAACATTATAGCGTCCACAAAGCTCATATAATCTCAGACTGGTTTCTTGAACGATACGCTGTTAACGCTGTTCTCAAATGACCTCCAAAGTCACGAGATCTCAGTTCAACAGCTCACCTATGGGATGTGGTGGAACGGGAGATTTTTTCATCATGAAGGTGCAGCTGATAAATTTCCAGCAAGTGTGTGATGCTATCTTGTGAACATAGACCAATATCTCTAAGGCATGTTTGAAGTACCTTGTCGAATATATGCCACAGAAAATTAAGGCAGACCTGAAGGCAAAAAAGGGGTCCAACCTGATAATAAAAAATTGTACCTAATATAGTGGCCAGTGAGTGCATGTAACACCATTGAAGGAGCATACAGACGTGTTTCGGTGCACAAATTTATGGACAGAAATTGCCCTCTGCTGGTCTGATGGAATATCATTGTTGTACAAATGCAGGAACCACATTTGTAGGGTGTATACAAAACACAATAATTCCTGCAGATAACTGTGTGCGAACTGTACCGGCACATGGTAAACTGCTGCATGAACTTGGCTGGCTAAAATGAAAGTAGTCTGCTTGGGAGTTATGTGATTCGTATTTTGATGAATAACTGTGCATAAATTAAGTTTAATACTATTTCAATAATGAAAAGCTGATTTAAATGTTTCCTTTAGTCTTGAAATAAGAATCAAAAAAGCTACTATTTAAAACATTAGAATACTATTTAATCAGAGCAATGTTCCAAATGATTTTTCGAAATGAAATGAACTCCTGTGGGCTAATTTGTTCTGTGGATAAGGAGCCAGACTCCTGCAGACAGGGTCTGCTGACTTTACTGAGAATGTTTTATACTGCTTCTTCAAATATCCATTTTAAATTGGAGCATCAAGTAGTTTATGTAAATATTTGCAAAGCATCACTCGAATCATTTGAATTAAAATGATAGTGATATAACAGAGAATTATACTACATATTACTAATCATTCATCTATCTTCTGGATGCTTGTGCATGATGAGGTAACAGGGGAACCTGAGGCCTATCCCAGGTAACACAGCAAAACAAAGAGGGGCAACCCTGGGCAAGTTACTAGCTTTAGGACCCAGAGGAAACCTAACTAGGGAAGAATACCCCTCCCCAAACACACACACACACACGGGTTTGTAATTATATCTTTGTCTGGACTCTCCTTTCATTTCTATGGGGAAAGCTCTAATCCCAACATGGCAACCTTCACCTCTACGCAGCTCTAAACTCAACCATAAGTAACCAAACAAAATACAACATTTTGGGCATTCTTACTTTTTCTATTGCATTCACAGATTTTTATGGGGACCTGAAAATTTATCACATCGTGGGGGACATTTTGCTATAAACCTAATCCACACACACACACACACACACACACACACACACACACAGTTGTGTAATCATATCTTTTTGGGAACGCTCTTTCATTTCTATGGGAAAAATGCTAATGCTAACTATGACAACCTTAACCCCTACCCAGCCCTAACCATAACCATAAGTAACCAAGCAAAATAGAAGAGTTTTTGCATTTTTAGATTTTTCATTGCAGTCACGGATTTTTATAAAATAAAAACGCAAAAAAATGGGTATTCATCACATCCCCACAAGGTAAGGTATACCTGGACACACACACACACACACACACATACACACACACACATACATGGACACAGACACACACACACATCACATATCACTGGGATAGAAGATTATTTTACATTTATTTATTTCGCAGAGACTTTTGTCCAAAGTGACACATGAGTGTGGGTGAGTGAGCAGGATTAGACAGAGTTTCTGGAAATTGGGGTTAAGGGCCTCGTTCAAAGGGCCCCATGATGGCATCACTCTGCCAGCCACAGGCGAAGCCCTCAGGGGCACCATGCTGTGTGATATTCAAGCTGTCCACATTTTTCAGAATGGGGAGTCATTTTAGTAGCTATGTTCGTTGAGTCCATTGGAGCTCAAATAGCCAGATGTTTGGCTTTATGCACAGAAACAAAGGACACTGGAAATCTGTCACTCTCCAGCCCTGATGATCCCCCGGAGGAAGTAACCGTAACTGGAGCCAGGCTGTCAAATGCCCACCATGTTTGTATGTCCAAAGTATGACATGCACTGCCAGACAGGATGAATACCTTCATATTGCTGCATTTATTCTGGCTGCTGGCTTGCCTTCCCTCAGGCAGCTATTTCATATACTGTACAGCAGGAAAGCAGAATTACTAAACTCAATTTCCGCCTGCCAGTAATGACCATACATTTCTGGTTCCTATTCCGTATTACATAGATGTTGGTATTTTCATCTTGGTAATCTGACAAACAAATGTGTTTTTTTTTTCCCTCAGACTTTAATATTGATCGAATATAATCATTGGTTTAATTTAAGTCCCCAGATCTTGTACATAAAATGCTTTAGTCTTACCTTCCTGTTTAAATGTAGTACTGCTATAAAAATAATGTTTCTTTACTCCAAATAACCTTATTAATGCGTTAATGCTGGGTCAGCAGGTCATGCAGCAACTAAATCACTAAAGGTAAGCAAATAATGTCAGTTAAAGTCCCTTTCTGGGATCTGGAGGAAGTCTGAGCTACAGAACTGGGTGAAGAAAAAAAATCAAATTAAATGCTAAATGTTTATAAGCAACAATGCAAAATGAAAGCTGGGGCCTCACTAATATGGCATGTAATGTGTTCTGTGTTTTCATAATCAATTCCAGTTAAGCATTTTATTAGGCTGAAAAATATTTTTCATTTTGAAAATAATGAGAAAAAATTATTTATTCAGCTATGTCCATATAATGCAGAAATATGAAGTATGCATTGTAACATGATGACTGACTACTGATCTTCTATGACAAATTATAACAATTTAGATAAGCTACCAAAAGGTCAAAGCACAAACAGACTACGGTGAAGACATATGTTAAACACCATATACTTTATTAATTTTTGCTAAAATACAATTGAAAAATAAATTCAACATTCAACTTTACCTGCCCTATAATAATAATTTAGTTTTATTATATTATTATTAATATATATTTCAATATATCCATACATTCATAATTACAAATAGAAATATTGTGGCATACTAATGGTAATCGGAACTACTGGTCATAATCATAATCTTTGTGAGTGCATTTGCATCTTTTTAAGAAGACTGTGTCTTTTTTTAAGGAATTCTCTGTCCTTCTAATATATAATTTGTCAACAATTTGTCAACAAAGGCAGTTCTACTACAGGAATAAAGTTACACCTCTTTTTATGATTTCTAAGTAGCAATTTGAACAGTCAGTTGATGTATTGGTGAGAAACGAGGCCACTGAGGAATGTGTGTGATTTTCTTTTCATCAGGGACTGAGTTATGGTGCATTACCCCTGCTTTGTGTTTGTACTGGCATTTCGGGAGAAGACAGGAAGGTCATGTAGTGGGAAGTACACATACACTTGGATCTCATTAGAGAATAAACTGTGAAACAAACTGTAATATCTGCCGTTACAGTTTAAGACCTCACTGTATATGTATTCCCACCACAGAACTGCAGCATAGTCTAGTTTGTACAATCGTGTTAAAGGGTTGTTTACTATCAGACAAACAGCCACTGTAAAACACATATAAGTATCATTCATACCTGATTGAAAGCAGTAGAATTTAAGCTGTTTTTTTCTCATTTACCATATTTTGTCCCTTGATTTTTCCGTCTTAGTTTGGCTGCAAACATTCCACCGGGGATGCCCCAGTGCCTCACTCCCTCCAGTAGGGGCATCTAGAACCTGGCCGGTGTGCAGAACAGTGGTACCACGTCCGGTGGGCCATGGAGGTACTGAAGCGTTACGCTCTCTTTGGCTTCAGACTGAGGCCGC
Organism: Brienomyrus brachyistius; assembly: GCF_023856365.1. Lineage (NCBI taxonomy): Eukaryota > Metazoa > Chordata > Actinopteri > Osteoglossiformes > Mormyridae > Brienomyrus > Brienomyrus brachyistius. The sequence goes on along the minus strand of NC_064555.1, from coordinate 11,392,719 downwards.
CAGCTTATCAGCCGGTCACACTTTAATGGCCTGGATTGCTCTCTGCCTTAAACTGCATGGGCTTCCCTCTCAACATCGCCTGCAGCCTTATTACTCTCTTCCCACCTTGCTAAAGCCGTCTTCTTATCCCGCCTGCTTTCTGTTCCTCTTTATGCATCCCTCAGCAGCTCATCCTTAAGGTACACACCCCTTTTTGGAAACTGAGCTGCCTTTGCTCTCCAGACTGTGCTGGGCATCCCCTTAGTCATCTGATTGCTTGTTACTGCCATATTAGCAGCAACCTACAGTATACACATTGTTGTTGTTTGAGTCTCTTGTAGCCTAATACATTTCCAGGACTGAACTGTAAAATTCTTTTCCTTTTGTGGGTTCTAATATCCATTTCCTGTCACAGAACCCTAAAATTAATTTCCTTCTTTAGGTGCTAAAACCCATTTTTTTGGACAACAGTCTAATGTCCATTCACTGTCAAACTGCCCATATACCAAACACATTTAATCCCTTAAAGTACCTAAATATGATAATATAGTTTCCTCTCACAGGGCTTTTTTTACTTGAGGGAAACAGCTAATATAGTTAATTTAAAACATCTAAAATACCATGAAGCTAAAATGTTTATTTTTAGAGATTATATCAGTTCTCTTTATAGCAGGCTAACCACAAAATCTGTGCAACACTAGATGATGACATAAAAACATATCAAAATAAGGTAGGAGTATATGAGTAGGATATGGATGTGAATATGTATGTGCATGTACAACTTGCTGCTGCCAACAGAAATTGGAAATATGGAGAATATGGAGAATATGCAGAGAAGAGCCTGGATGCTCTTTGGACTGAACCTACTGTCAATAAGCTGCTGGTTATCCTGGACTCTCCACGTGATCAGTGAAAGCTATTCATGGGTGAAATATCACAGTGTGGGAAGAGAAAAGCTTTGAAAATTTGAATCAAAAACAGGATTTTTTTTTCCACTGTCTAATAACTACAGTGTTGCCAGGCTGAAAAAAGAAAAGTAGTAAAATATTTCTTCAATAAATGGGTGTTTTCCGAGATTTTCCCAATACTGCTCCAAAAAACCCCTGTAAGCGTGCCTCCCTAACCCCAGCCCCAGCTCGCTCTCAGTCACTGCTGGTATTGGGGCTGACATTCTTCTCAGCCCCTGCCCCAGTCTTTTCTTGGGGGCGTTACCATGCCTTCCCCTTAGCTCCACCCTTTTGGCCATATATGACAGGGTCAATTCTGGGACTGTGGTCTCCTTTCATTCCACGTGCCAGCAACTCTGATCTTGTGTGGATCCTGCCTGCCCTCAAGTCAAGTCTACAGTCTCTTGCCCTCTGAAAACTGCAGGGCCTCATGTTGGGGCCTCCCAAGCTGTGGGGCCGGCCCAAAAGATTCTCTCAGCCTGGTTACCAGGAGCTGGAGGAACACTTATCACACAATAAACCGCTCTTCTCTGAGCCTTTTGCCTTCAGCAGCCGGAGAAGTTGACGGTGGGCTTTCCCAGGCTGTGGGGCCGGCCCACAGTACTTCAGAGCCTGTCAACAGTCGGAGGAGTTGGTCGTGGGCTTTCCCAGGCTGTGGGGCCTGCCCACAGTCCTTCAGAGCCTGTCAGCAGTCGGAGGAGCTGGTGTTGGGGCTGCTCTGGCTATGGGGCCCAACTCCGGTCCTTTCCTGCAGCCGCTGCAGTAGTGCACTGTGCTGGGCCGAGAGCGTGGCTGACAGGTGGGCGGGCAGAGCACTGAAACCCGCCGTCAGCTGCTCCACACGCCGCTCCAGACCCAGCATCTGTCTCTCCAGGTCCTCACTGCGCTCACTCAGCTCCGACATGAGCTCGTACATCACGCTCTGCATCTGTAGTGGGGAGGGGGGGGGGTGTGCTGTGTTAGTGTACAGGGGGAGTGTGCATCAGGTGTGCAGAGCGACAGAGCAACAGAGCATCACAACAACCAGGGTGGCAAAATAAGCCCCTATCTGAAACTTGATTGGTTTCCATGCATCACTATGGAACTGGATTTTACACCAAGGATGGAACGTGACTTTGACCACAATTACCCAGTAATGCTCAATAAGAGGTTTCAAATTTTCAGCCTGAAACATGCATATAATTCATTATTAAACCTGACTGACAGATCTATCTTTCCATACAATAAAAAATATGTAACAACATTCTGTTAATTTCCAATTAGACATCATAGACATAAAGTTAAACCTCCCCTGCTCTTTATTATAATACCTGTTTTTCCAGCCCCCTCCCCCCATTCCTGTCACGTGATATAACACAGCCCTGTCATTTATTGATGCAGCTTAGGGCTGAAAATGGGAGCACTTGGTTTGGTGCAACACATTTCTTTTGCTAAGGAAAAAGTGGCAGAATGCATATCATGTAAGAATGAGATCGCATATGGGCTTGAACTGAAATTCAGAAACAATCAATTATGCTTTCCTAGTCAGCATTGTGTTTTAGCAGTCACTTCTATTCATCCATTTTCCAAACCACTTATCCTACTGGGTCGCGGGGGGTCCGGAGCCTATCCCGGAAGCAATGGGCACGAGGCAGGGAACAACCCAGGATGGGGGGCCAGCCCATCGCAGGGCACACTCACACACCATTCACTCTCACACGCACACCTATGAGCAATTTAGCAACTCCAATTAGCCTCAGTATGTTTTTGGACTGTGGGGGGGAAACTGGAGCACCCAGAGGAAACCCCACGACGACATGGGGAGAACATGCAAACTCCACACACATGTAACTCAGGCGGAGACTCGAACCCGGGTCCCAGGGGTGTGAGGCAACAGTGCTAACCACTGCACCACCATGCCACCCCGTTAGCAGTCACTTTCAGTATCAAAAAGTCTCATTTGAGTGTAAAAGGTAGATTCTGATTTATCGTCACGTCACACTGTGCAGAAGCATATAAAGTGAATGAAATTCTGATCAGCCGCAACATTAAAACCACCTGCCCAGCATTGTGTAGGTCTCCCTCGTGCTGCCATAACACCTCTGACCCATCGAGGCATGGACTCCTCAAGACCACCGAAGGTGTCCTGTGGTATCTGGCACCAAGATGTTAGCAACAGATCGTTAGGTAATAGTTAGGTAAATTGTGAGCGTCCATGTATCGGACTTGTTTGTCCAGCATATCTAACAGATGTTCGATAAGATTGAGATCTGGAGAATTTGGAGGCCAAGTCAACACCTTGAACTCCATTCCATGTTCCACAAACCATTACATGAACAATTTTTGCAGTGTAGCAGGGCACATTATCCTCCTGAAAGAGGCCACTGCCTTCAGGGAATCCCGTTGCCATTAAGGGGTGTACTTGGGCTGCAACAATGTTTAGATATGTAGTATGTGTCAAAGTAACATCCACATGAAGGCCAGGATCCAAGGATTCCCAGCAGTACATTGCCCAGAGCAGGGATCACCAACATGGTGGCCACGGGCACCTGGATGCCCCCAAGGACCATGAGTCGCCCGTGGGACCAGTTCTAAAAATAGCACAACTCACCAGTGAGCAGCATCTAAAATTTTAATTTTATCCTGTTGCTATTCTTCTTTAATCACATTTGCATTTATATAGATTTGAAAATGATAATATCTAAAAAAAAAAAAGCATTTAAAACATGTTTATTATACATGAAGTTTAGATATGTTTAGGAGGGCGTTTCAAACTGGTAGCCTTTATATGGCTCAGTACCCGTGAAGTAGCCCTCAGTTTCAAAAAGGTTGGTGACCCCTGGCCCAGAGCAATACAATGCCTCCGTCGACCTGCCTTCTTTCCATAATGCATCCTGGTACCATCTCTTCCCAGGTAAATGACATGCACCTGGCCATCGACATGCTCTGGTTCTGACAATCACATGTCCATTGTAGGTACTTTTGGCACTCTGACCATTCTGCGGCTTTGCAGCCCCATACGCAGCAAGTTGTGATGCAATGTGTGTTCTGACACATTTCATTCATAGCCAGCACTTTTTGTGCAATTTGTCCTACAGTAGCTCTCCTGTGGGATCAGACCAGACAAGTCAACCTCCCCAAAATCCCCCAGCTAGTCTTCGCTCCCCAAGCGCTTATGACCCCATTGCCAATTCATTGGTTGGCCTTCCTTGCACCATTTTTGGTAGGTACTAACCACTGCATACTGGGAACACTCCATAAGACCTGCTGTTTTGACGATGCTCTGACTCAGTCATCTAGCATCATAATATGGAGTTTGTCAAAGTCACTCAGATCTTTATGCTTGCTCATTTTTCTCCAACACATCAACTTCAAGACTTATTGTTTACTTGCCTAATATATAATATCATCCTTGACATGTGACATTGTAATGGGATAATCAATGTTAATCAATTCACTTGTCAGTGGTTTTAATGTTATGGTTGATTGGCAATATACTGGTGGAGCATTAATGCCATACTTTAGAGAGGTCCACCAACGTGTTGGCCTGGTCCGTGAGCTTCCTCTGCTCCATCTTCACACTGCGTAGCCTGGGCAGAATGACAGTGAACTTGTCACCGGCCCAGCACCAGGGGGAGGCGCTGCAGAAATGTGCTTTAACAATTGGAAAAGACAAAGTAACGGAGGGATGGGTGGGGATCAGGACTACAAACATGCTGAATAGGAAGACGGGCTTGGCTGGTGAGCAGGGTTCTGCTAATACACGCACAACTGCTAATTAGAAAAACCTTTATCATTAGTGGGTTAGCATTTCTGCTAACTTTGAAAATATTTAGCAGACCAATTAACTTCGGCTAATTTTAGTTCCAATAAAAAATTTTTGCAATTAAAGTGAATAAAGTTTAGCAGTCAAAATGTTTGTAAATCATAAAATCATACAATTTGTTCCTGTTGGTTGTGAGCATGTCGGCAGTAGTCTGTCTGGCACGCTGTCGACTGACTATGTGTAAACACATGACGTAAATGGTCAACACAGCAGCAATAAAGCATTGTAGTGCACCTCCACGTTAGTCTTAACGGCTGATTTATACTTCTGCATGGAGTCAACACCATAGCTAGCTGCGTACTGTACTGTGCTGTAGCTACACCCTAGCCTGACACACCTTCCCAAAAATGTAAGTAATGTGGCAATGCAAACCACAACAACTGTGATTGGTCTGCATCAGTGCACCAGCATACAAGTTTTGTGTGATTCACCCAATTTGCACAGGATACAATTTATCTGTACCATATTGAATTGCATATCATATTGTTTTGCATCGTATCACATTGAATCGCATTATGTTGAATAAAATCATGCCAAATCGCACCCCATCACAATTGTGGTGAACTAGCGCACAAGTATAAATGCTTGCAGCAGCTTGCGAAGGCTCGACATAGAAGTATATATCTGTCCTACCCGTGCCAGCAGCAGCGTGCATCATTGTAGGCACATTTTTGTTAACTGTAAAGTAATGTTTAATTTCATTTCATTTATTTGTGTAAACCCTGATTATCCTCTGATCTTGGCATGCTATTCCTTTTTGGAAAGCTCTATATCTAAGCTATAAGAAATTTAAATTTCAGCTTTCGAGTTATGTTTTTAAGGGATTCAGAGCCAAAAACCAAACCAAAGCTAAACTCATATAATAGAAGTTGTGGTTAGCAGTTATCACTAAGCTCTGCTAATTTTTTTTTTTGCGGAATATCGGTTTAGTGTTATCAAATGAAATTTTGGAGTTGGCAGATTAGCAGTTATCGAAGCTAACTTTTCAGTTAGCTTTGCCCACCACTGTTAATACTTGTACTATAAAGCCAAACCCAAGATATCGGGGATCTAACAGATAGCAGCAAGTGAGCTAATTACACAAGTGTTCATCAGACTGGGTACTTGTGATGAGTTAAAAAGGGAACGAACAATCTTATTTGCAAAAGGCCAGTGTGTATGCAGGTTTTTGTAATAACCTTTAACCCCACCTGTGAAAACTTAACCAATAAGTTCTCTATTTAGTGACCTTATTAGGAAGTTTCAGAGAAAACTTTCATAGCCCACATAGTGGCCCTTTCTGGAAAAGAGTGGCCACCCCGGGGTTAAAGGCATCGCGAGAGTGACTGTCCATTTAAAGCATACAATACCCTGCCAAAGTAAAACAGACATTCAGTACATGATCTAGTGCAGTGGTTCTCAAACTGTGCCCTTGTGAGGTAAAGTGGGTTATCTCACAAAAAAAAGTTGAGAAAATGAGCTCCAAAGTTGATTTTTTTTTTTTTTTTTTTAAATCAGTGTGCCTATACCTTACAATTAATATATATCATAGGTAGCACAGAGGTATGACTTAGATAATAACTTATCCAATTGAAAATATTCAATAAAAAAGGGGGTAGGGGTCAAAAATGTGGGAAAGCCCACTTTACCTCTCAAGGGCACAACTTGGTCCTCGTGCCCCACTGACCTGCTTGATTTCCTGCTATCCCTGCCCCACACACAAGTCCCAGCTGTCTTTCAGCTTCTGATTGACTGAATACCCCTGATCCAGGTAATCAGCAGTGTGTAGGGCAGGGATAGCTGGGAAACAAGCAGGGCAGTGGGGCCTGAGGACCGAGTTTGAGAACCACTGATCTAGTGTATGACATGGAATAGATCAATATGTCTGCATGAGTAGAGTAGAAGCCAGTAGTGGACCAGTAAGTCCACCTGGGTAAAATGGAATGCAAAATGTCTGTGTGAGTGAACTGCTACACAGTAGGTGGCGTGTGCTGGGGAGGGTGCAGGCAGCAGTGTGGCGGGGGCCTCACTGGTGAATGGCCTGCAGAAACTTGCGCTGGTGCTTTCGGACCCTGGCGTGGTCGATCTTCTTCACCAGCCGTGTGTGTTTGTGGATCAGCCAGGTCTCCCGGAGCACATTGGCTGCTGCGTTCTTGATCTGCAAGTGCCAGAGGCAGGCTGCAAAGGCTGAGTGGGGTCACTGGTCTCACACAGACACAGCCAGCCAGCCCAGATAAGCACATCTGTCATCAGGCCCTGTCACTCTCATATTCCCATCAGAGTCATAAAAAATGCAATCCCCTTTTCAGGGAACCCTGATCCCATATCTCTGACTCATAAAGCTGGTTTTTGTTTCTATCACTAGAGCATATTTCCTGCATTCATGGCAAGAACAGAGGCTCTCCGTATATCTCTGTCGGTTTCTGAAAAATCCCTCTGGTTCCAGAAAATACCCCCCATCCAATGAGGAAGTTCTAGTTTAATAGGAAAGAAGAATGAACAGCAGAGAGGAGAGAGTGACGGGGTGAAACCTCCAGGTAGAGACTACTGCTGTTCAGTCATGCTAATCCAGCAAATTTAACCCTATGTGGTAAAATTGTCCCATTTACTGTACATTCTTCCATTGTGTCACTGCTAGGTCATCACCGGCTGATTATGTAGTTCAGGCCCAAACCACAGGGGTACCGTTCATTACTGGGGGTTCATCTGCCGTCGCAAATGAACTCTACAGGTGACATTACAGGATACAATTATGCCAGCCTGTTCAGCAGTGTGTTCAGTATCCCTGTACTTAGAGATATTATCATCTTTTTGTTGCAATCAAGTCATTTGTTTTTTATTGTAAAATGGCAGAACTTAAATTCACAATTTAATTCAATACAGGTTTTCGTGTGGTGCTCAGACAGCATATGTCGCCTGACTTAAAATGATTATAAAACGTAAACTCCAAATCATTTTTGACACATGAACCCACAACTATGAAACCTTGTAAGGTGGAGCTTGTCAATTTGAGCCGATTTGATCACATTCTTCTCCCCTTTTAAAAGACTAAAACTTTTTGTTTTTTCAGTTTTGGTGAACAGTGAATGCAGACAGCAAAAAGCAATTTTCCTGTCATTTCTAGAGCAAGCCATTCCATTGGCTGATCAAATCAAATAACACAGCATCAAACTTTACTTCATTAGCCAGGGTTATGTAAAGGGATAACATGTCTGAATGGACCATCAGAGAGCAAAGAGATGCATTGTGATCACCATTTTCTGGCTCATGCCCACACATGTTTATGAAAAAGGGGACATTCTAGTGCAAAAAGGACTGGGAAAATTTCCCGAAGAGGACAGCAATCATCCCACAAATCAGAGTAGAAAATGTCCCTGTAAGGGAGTAGAGCTCCACACAGGGAGCCAAGCCGCAGCTGAGCAAAGCAGAGTCGCCCGCGGTCTCCCATTCAGCCCTCCTACCCGTTTGGTGAGCTGGGTGTCCATCATGAAGTTATGTACATGCTTCTCGGCCTTGGTCAGCTCCAGCTTTCGGGCCACCACAGCAACCACCAGTGCTGTGCACCCTGCGCCCTGGGAGGGAGGGGGGGGGGTTCTGTTACTATGGACCTCTGGCAGTTACACAGCCACATCCATACTGACTCAGTACAGTTTGGCCCCAGATGATAAAGAATGTAATAGTGTCTTAGCCAGACGACGGGAATCTGGATTCCTTTGCTGCAGCGTCAGAGTCATGGCCAGTCCCTGAGCTCTGACCTTCGCTGGGGCTAAAGCTGCTATCATCATATTTCACAGGGGGTCCATATCGCAGCCTGAGAACCGCATGCCCAGATTAGGCAATGGAAGCATGAAAGAGAAGGAAATCAAGGCTGGTTTCCCACTGCTGTTCTCCAGAAAACCATTCCATTGAATTCACAACAATTAGCCTGCTTCTAAAAATACTCCATTATGAGTCACATTTAATACAGTTTTATTGATTGTTGATGGAGTGACAGAGCACAGTAGCAGCCGCTGTTCTTTAGGTCACATAAGACCAGCAGGACTCCTGTACTGCCCAGCAAGCTTATCGATGAGTGGGCTGCCTAATGTCAAACCATAATTAAACTGCTTCTTAAAACATGTAAAAAAATGATCCAGCCTCTCTTTGGCTGCCCTTTGTATCATCTAAGTATGGCACCCCATAAGGTACAAAAATATATGAAATAAAACCACCATGCAGCATTAAGCCCCCAGCTTTGATTAGCTCCAATTAGGCCCAAATTCATCCTTAAAAGACTAAATTATGACAAAACACTGAGGTGCCTCACCAAACGTCTATGTATCATTCTATTCTATTGTGTGTTATATGTCACTCTGGCTAAATTGACTATTACATACAAGGACTCCCAATAATTGTGCTTTATATACTTCTAGGATTTGAACCAGCAACCTGACAAGTTCATAGTCACACAGCATCCCTGTATATGAGGACCCTTGCTGGCTAAGGTCTTATTATTTATACTGATTCCAAATTGCCTTTACGTTCAGAAAGTCATTTTGCTGTAGATGCCTTGTATCATATTTGAATTTTTGTAAACATGAGTGATTTCTTGTCATGTCAATTGAAATGAATCAAATTAAACTGAGGGAGAAGTGAGAGAAAGGAACTGCAATTAGGGGACAGAGGAACAGGGATAAATGTTCTGACCTTCTGGGACTGACGATGACTGATTAGCAATGTATAACATTCACTCAGGCACAGCAAAGCCACATGAGAGAAGTGTACCTGTCACCGATAGTGGCATGCAGTGAGATCGGAGCCAGTGTACATGGGTGTACATATCAACAGCGCCCAGACCAATCGTGTGCGAGCTACATCACAGAATGGGTATATGGAATTTGTATCTTTACACTTGCATTGATGGTAGCTACTCCAGGTATCTTTGTTGCCGCTGTGTGTGTTCAACCTGCACATGTTCAGTATGTTCATGACAGTGCCTTCTGACATGCCTTTATTGTGAGTCTGTACATGTGCAATGTCATCTCCAGGGTCACATTTGGAAAAAACAATTCTATGACATTTGATATCAGAACTATATTTATCCATCCATGCATCCATCCATCCATCCATCCATCCATTACCTCTTATCTTGTACTGGGCCGTGGGGAGCCTGGAGCCACACACTGAATCACAGGGCTCAAGGTAGGGGACACTTATTATTTCTGTTTTGTTCTTACATTTGTGGCATTTGGAACCTTAAGCAAATGTGTCAGAGTTACAAGTTATAACTCACTAATGGCACCTTAGCATCCTACTTCCCACCACTAACGAGGACAAGAGTACATTCCAGCAGCCGGCATTCACTGTAGTCATGACAACAAGGTCAAAATTTCCACCTGTAGAGAGTCTGTCAAATCACTTTCACTAAGACACACCTCTGTTCTCTCATTGACTCCATGTCCTCCTCTTAGCCAGCTCAGTACAGCTGGGATGTCGGAGGAGATTCAGCAGCTCAGACATGCTTATTTCCCCCAGCCTCATATCCACGCCTTCTTTTTCATTTTTGAATCGAAAGTCTTGGAGCACATGAGAATTTGGCGGGGTACGTGTGGGGGTGCGTGCAGTAGTGCAGGTGAGATACAGAAAGGTTCACAGAAATGACTAAATGAATTAACAGATAATTGTGAATGTCATCCAAAGATGAAAACAGTGCCTGTCACCAGAGGATCAAACAATAATTTGAAAAATGGCTTTAGCAAGACATGCTTATTTCCCTCCCCAGCCTCATATCCACGCCTTCTTTTTCATTTTTGAATCAAAAGTCTTGGAGCACATGAGAATTTGGTGGGGTATGTGTGGGGGTGCGTGCAGTAGTGCAGGTGAGACACAGAAAGGTTCACAGAAATGACTAAATGAATTAACAGATAATTGTGAACGTCATCCAAAGATGAAAACAGTGCCTGTCACCAGAGGATCAAACAATAATTTGAAAAATGGCTTTAGCAGGAACTCAATTTCTATTCCATTCTTCTTCTAGCATAACAAGTGAAGCATAAGATATTTCACTGCTAAGCAACCAATGAAATAACAGAACTGGTCAGTGGCCGCATTTCCTGCAGCAGCCGCACAGGCTCCCTTCAATCCCAGCCCAGGAGACTGTCTCAAGCAAATTAGGGAAGAAGAGCCTTAACAGAGTCACACAACAGGGCAGAAGGAAGGAAGCCCCCCCTTTCCACTGTGCTCATATAGGAGTGTTTCAGTGGCACTAAAAAGGGAAAGAAAAGCAAAAGTAAAAGACCTTTTCTAGAATACCAGCCTTACGCAGGGTGCACACACCCAGGGGTAATCAGCATCCCAGCTTCTAACCTTGGAAGTCTGACACAATGCTGACACCTTATAGGACAAAATTAACTAATACAATTACAAATAAATGACACACAAACACACACAAATAATTTCCATGTGCCAGGATATTGTCATTTCTTGCCAACTGTGCAGCTAAACTACCATGCAGCCTGTAGAGAAGCAGCAGACAGCCCTGCTATTGTGCTTTTAAGGGAAACAACGTGAAGCTTAACCTGATCTCCTTCGTTGTATGTAATGTCCAGCAGTATAAATAGGCAGAAATCCACCTAAGCAACAACATCCGCGGCACTGCCATGACAACTGCGTCAGGGGCCACTGGCCATATGACATACATCTTCCTAATTTAAATGAGTATCTTCGTTTTGTTCTAGAAGGTTCTATTTAGGTCACAGAGAACATTCTCCAAACATACTTATCACATTGTCGCTGTAAGCTGTTTAAGATTCATATGCCAATATTACTTACTGATTAAAAGTCTCCATGGAAATATATTTAAATGGAAATGAATACAAATTTACTAGTCATAGAATATTCTGTGGATGCTTTACTGAAAACCTGCCTTATTCATTTTGGATTTTCAAAAACATTCTCAACACTTTTATAAATTGCCCATTAAATAGCAATCTCTAAAGTACATTTCTAGAAATTGTAGGAAAGTCTGCCATTTACTGGTGAAGTAATCAAGCATCTCTTGAACTGCTTCTTAAACACTGACATATTTTGGATAGGGCAGAGACACACAGAAAGTTAGGAAAGAATAGACAACTACAGGCAGTTAAAAATTGATAGCATAAGGGGCCATAAGGGAACACTCATGTCACATCAGCTCACACACACATGCACACATCAGCTCACACACACTCATCAGCTCACACACACATCAGCTTAGATACACTAATGTACACGCACACATCAGCTCACACACACTCATGCACACATCAGCTCTCACACACTCATGCACACATCAGCTCAGACACACTCATGCACACGCACGCATCAGCTCACACACTCTCATGCACACGCACGCATCAGCTCACACACTCTCATGCATATGCACACAACAGCTCACACACACTCATGCACATGCACACATCAGCTCACACACACTCATGCACATGTACACATCAGCTCACACACACTCATGCACATGCACACATCAGCTCACACACACTCATGCACATGCACACAACAGCTCACACACACTCATGCACATGCACACATCAGCTCACACACACTCATGCACACAACAGCTCACACACTCATGCATACGCACACATGCACACAACAGCTCACACACACTCATGCATATGCACTCATGCACACATCAGCTCAGACACACTCATGCACACATCAGCTCAGACACACTCATGCACACGCACGCATCAGCTCACACACACTCATGCACATGCACACATCAGCTCACACACACTCATGCACATGTACACATCAGCTCACACACACTCATGCACATGCACACAACAGCTCACACACACTCATGCACACGCACACAACAGCTCACACACACTCATGCACACAACAGCTCACACACTCATGCATACGCACACATGCACACAACAGCTCACACACACTCATGCATATGCACACATGCACACATCAGCTCACACACACTAATGCACTCATTAGCTCACACACACTCATGTGCACGCACACGTCAGCTCACACACTCATGCACACGTCAGCTCACACATACTCATGCACACGCACACACCAACTCACACACACTGAGGCACATGCACACATCAGCTCACACACACTCACGCTCACGCATATACACCAACTCGCACACACTCATGCATACGCATATATCATCTTACACACACTCATGCATTTGCACTCATGCACACACATCAGCTCACACACACACACACAGACACACACAGACACACACACACACAGACAATCTAAAGACAGAAGCCACACAGACTGCATTTCTCTTTCTGAATGTGCAACATGAACAGGCTGAATGACGCATGCTGTGCCAGCGGCTGGCTTACCATGATGCCAGTCAGCAGGCAGACGCCTTTCCCACAGTAGGTGTGCGGCACCATGTCACCATATCCAATGGACAGGAAGGTAATGGAGATGAGCCACATGGCTCCCAGGAAGTTGCTGGTCACATCCTGGGCATCATGGTACCTGAAAAAAAGAAACATTTTTACATCCTGGACTTCAATTTGTCTGGATAAATATGCAAGTAGCTGACCATAACATCATCCTAGTTATAGATTTTATATATAAAGCTTGGATTTTTAAAAATAAAATTAGAAAATGTGAATATATTTTGGTTTTGTCTGATGTCCTTTTAGCAATGAAACGTCGACGATGAATGTTAATAAAAGGGAACAAAAAGAATCCAATTAGGTTGGCCCTACCTCATTTCCTGTGAATTCATGCACAGCTTACCATCACATCACACTGTACACTGCATTTTTGCTCAGTGAATGGACAGATGTTTCTCTAAAATGATCGCCCACTCTTTTTCTGGCAAGAAATCAAAACCTCTCTGAAAAACAACATAAAGTCTTTCCAAAGTTTGTAGTGCGCAATGCAAGTGAGTATGTAACTAAAATAGCGAGAACATGACTTTTGTTTCGTAGGTGACTCATTATTCACTATGTTAATTAGAAGTACGTGACAGCTACGAAAAAAGTTCCTGAGCTGTCAGAGATAGAGAGACATTTAGTTCTGTTAGTTCAGGGTTTCTCAATCCAGTCCTCGGAGACTCCCAGATGGTCCATGTTTTTGCTCCCTCCCAGCCCCATGACAGATGGTCCACATTTTTGCTCCCGTAGACTGCTTGAGGGTCCCCAAGGACCGGTTCGAGAATCACTGGGTTATTCGCTACTCACCAGAAAAGTACGACCTCAGAATGGAATCAGCAGATCAGTGGCACTGTCTCAAAAAACCTGTTTGTTTTGGACTTCACATAGCTGACATTTACGGCAGGGCTGTCATTTGGAGACCACTGGCATCTAAAGCTAAAACAGAAAGATGCTTAACCTAGTGTAAGGTGCACAGAGCCTGGGCCCCCGATCAATGGAAACAAGTAACAATAAGCCATCCTTTATCCCTTTGTCCCTGTAGACTGGTTTATTTTTGGAAAAACACAATGGATGCCTTTAACCTACAATGTCTGTTGGTATGGGCAACCATCTCGAGAGAGGCATTGCGTCCAATGATGGCTCTGCGTGGTCGTATAATAACCAAGGAAGATGAGGTCATTTTAGAAGACTGCGTGCACCCTGTGGTGCAAACACTGCTCCCTCATGATGTTTGCATATTCCAAGTCGATAATTCCCTTATACACTGCGAAAAAAAAATTCAAGAGAGTTTTCATTAGCAGCAGGACGAAGCCAAATGCCTTCCAATCCAATCACCAGAACTAAACATCATTGAACTGCTATGGTACGTTCTGGGGCATAGAGGGCAAAGTAGATTTCCACCTCCATCATCACTCAAAGACTTCTTGAAATATGGTCCAATTTCCAATTACACACATTTCATGTGGATGACAGAATTGTAGAAGTTTTAACACTGTACTGAAGGCAAAGGTGGCCCTATTAGTCACTTGATTATAATATGTTGTCTGGGTGCTCTGGGTATCTGGGTTAGGATTTCTGCCAGTGACTGATCCAAATTCCAAGGCTGGCAGGCTAATGCTGCCCTTGGGCCTCACATTAAGGCCCTTAACCCCCAGCTCCAGGGACACTGAATGCTGGCTGATCCTGCAGTATGACCCCTCAAGCCTGCTCTCACATATATGTGTCAGGTGTAAAATTTCCTCACAGGGATCAATATCCCTGTTCTATTTTCATTATACTCTGTGCATTTTGAGATACAGGCATGTATACCAGATTACATTTATTTTTTTAATCCATGGCATATGTTTAATATTTGTATTCTTATGTATTTATATTTGGTGACATTTACAAAATTATTTGACTAGCCATTTCTAAAAATGAATTTGATGCTAACTACAAAGAATGAAAATACAGTAATATGTATTGAAAAACAATAAGTAAAATCACAAATGTGTGCTGTTTAGATGTTACATAAGACTATTAGGCCTCAGAAGTTGAATATTTCTATATCCAATGGCAAAAATCCACATTCTAATTTTTGAAGATTTATGGTGGCTACTATTACTTATTCAACAGGTGTATCTGCATTTTTATTTAGCCTAACAGCCCTTGTCATTGGTGTTGCCAACTTATCGACTTTGTGGCTAGAGCTAGTGACCCTTTTTTTCAAATAAGCAACTAGCAACAAAATTAGCAATTTTTTGTAAAAACCTTAGCTGACAACAGAGAGAGAAAAAATGTGAATGAGAACACATCAGCTCACACACACTCATGCACATGTACACATCAGCTCACACACACTCATGCACAGCTTTATTGGGAATTTGGCAGTAGTAATATATAGTATAGGTGAGGACAGATGAGTAGGGGAGAAGCAAACAGATGTAAATGACTGACACCATCTGAGACCAGTCAGAATGCAAATACAATGTAATTACATCGTCAACATCACTAATTAGCGCATGGGGGGGGAGTCAACATTTCAAGTAGGTTTTAGCTACTTTCTTCTACTTTCTAACTTATCTGTAACACTAGAATTTCATTAATTAATTCAACTAGCAGGATTTTACAGGCAAATTTGCTTTGGAAATTGCCATCAAAATACCATATGCAGCAATATGGTATATGACGGTGAGAAAAATTAAATACTGCCCAACCCTAGTCAGATGTAACGTAAATCCAAGGCAGGAGACTTTTAAACTATTTTATGCACATAAGCCTTTGTCAGCTGTTTAGAACATAAGAACATAAGTTTATTGCCAATTGTTTGATATTTTAATTTTACGCCACCATTTAGATGATGTTGTTGCTGGCAGTGTCACGCCCAGACAGGTAACCACGCCCACATAGGTGGGGCAACAGCTGAAACCACTAAACATGGACATCGCCGGCATATAATAACGATGAAGGCAGGAACAGCGGCGCGAAGTATTGTTGCCATTATCTAAGGAGCTTTATTGAGCACTAGCTTGTCTTTCGTTTCTCTCGCCTGTCCTGGGTCCCTCGTCTTCCCGACTCCTGCTTGTTCCCGCCTCACGTCCTTCCCGTCCCCTTGTCTGGTGTGTTGTCTGGTGTAGGACTGACCACCCCAGCTTCTGACCCCTTTGGATCGTACCTGACTTCGTCTCCAGCTTCGTTTTGATTTTGGTTCCCAATAAAACCACAATCTCGTGCAAACTGGGACCCGTCTCCTGTCTCCGCCCGAAGCATGACAGGCAGTTCTTCCACCCGTTTGCAAATAACGCTATACAACTGATAACGATACCATAATGTCGCGGATACTGGGACAAGAAAACACGTGAAAACTCCCATAAACAAGAGTACATGCCTGGGATCTGTTTGACTGAATAGCCACAACCTTTTATTTTGTGATGCGAGAGAGTTTTCGCTGAGGAAAGACGATAAAAATACTTCTCCTTTCATGGATAACTGCAAATTTGTTTAAACATTTATGGGCCTCCACAAGGAAAAAAGAAGTTCCCACCAGTCAACTGTTGACTGTAACCAAGCAACACAAACACTCGCTCCAAACTGCTTTGCATCATGTAACAATTTGCAAAATATATTTATATTTTGCTGCTGAACTAGGGAACATTTACCAAAAGCTCCTGTTAGCAACTGAACTAGACAGCTGAAACTAGGCTGGGCGATATGGACCAAAAATCATATCTCGATATTATTTAGCAGAACAGTGATATGATATATGGGCAGGATACAGTTGTGCAAAACACAGACATGGAGAGGAGAAAGGTGTACTGGGGACTCTACGAGTACAATTTTAAAGCAACGTTAACTATATCGATATAAATTATATTGTCTCATCCTATATCTCCTATTAAACTAGCTAAGTCGATATATCTTAAAACTGGACACATCGCCCATTCCTTGCTGAAATCATTCAGTTTCATGGTTTCAATTGTGTAAGTCACAAACTTAATGTGCAAAGTTCTGTGCTCTTATTTTTTAAATTTTGCGTTGCAACCTCTTCCGTTTTTGAACGAACAAAGAACACGTAAGTTATGACATATATGTGAATTATACAAGAGATTTTAATGCAAAAGGAAAACATCTTATTTTAAACAAGTATATATATATAAGAACATAAGAACATAAGAACTATACAAACGAGAGGAGGCCATTCGGCCCATCAAGCTCGCTTGGGGAGAACTAAACTAATAGCTCAGAGTCGTTAAAATCTTATCTAGCTCTGATTTAAAGGAACCCAAGGATTCAGCTTGCACTACATTATCAGGAAGGCTATTCCATACTCTGACTACACGCTGCGTAAAGAAGTGCTTCCTTAAATCCAGCTTGAAATGTTCTCCCGCTAATTTCCACCTATGGCCACGAGTTCGTGTATTTAAACTAATGCTGAAGTAACTATTTGGTTGAACAGCATCCAAACCTGTTAGAATCTTATATACCTGGATCATGTCCCCCCTCAATCTCCTTTGCTTGAGACTGAACAGATTTAGCTCAAGTAACCGTTCCTCGTATGACATTCCTCTAAGACCAGGAATCATTTTTGTGGCCCTACGCTGCACCTTTTCTAAGGCCACAATGTCCTTTTTAAGATATGGTGACCAAACCTGCACACAATATTCTAGGTGAGGTCTCACCAAGGAATTGTATAATCTTAGCATTACCTCCCTTGACTTAAACTCCACACACCTGGAGATATACCCCAACATCCTATTGGCCTTTTTTATTGCTTCCCCACACTGGCGAGAATGGGACATGGAAGCATCAACATACACACCAAGGTCTTTCTCATGATCAGCTACCTTTATTTCAGTGACACCCATGAAATACCTGTACTTTATATTTCTGCTCCCTAGATGGAGTACCTTACATTTATCGACGTTAAATTTCATCTGCCAGGTATCGGCCCAGTCACTAATTAAATCAAGATCCCGCTGTAGCTGCTGAGCCACTAATTCAGTATCTGCTACACCACCCACCTTGGTGTCATCTGCAAATTTCACCAGTTTACTGTATATATTGGTATCCATATCATTTATGTAAATTAGGAACAATAGTGGTCCTAAAATCGAACCCTGCGGTACCCCACTATGAACGCAAGCCCACTGTGACATTGTGCCTCTTATAACTACTCGCTGTTTCCTATCTGTTAACCAGTTATCAATCCAGGTCGCTACGGTACCTAAAATACCAGTCGCTTTGAGTTTAAGTAGGAGCCTCTTGTGGGGGACAACATCAAAAGCCTTTTGGAAATCTAAGTAGATGACATCATAGGCCTTCTTATCATCAACTTCCTGAGTAGCTTCCTCAAAAAACTCCAACAGATTTGTTAAACAGGATCTACCTCTTCTAAATCCATGCTGGCTATCCCGCAAAATGTTATTGGAGTCCAGGTAATCTATCATTTTCTCTTTGATTAAAGCCTCCATAACTTTACCAGTTATACAAGTTAGACTGATTGGCCTATAGTTAGACAAATTACTTCTATCCCATTTTTTTAAAATAGGCGTTATAAAGGCGTGCTTCCAATCAGAAGGTACCACACCTTCAGATAAGGTATATATATATATATATATATATATATATACACACACACACACACACACACACACACACACACACACACACACACACACACACACACACACACACACAGTAAATGGGGAATTGGAGCAATTTTTCGGGCCAAAATATTGACACAGCACATAAAAAACAAGGAGAACAGCACTAGTAACCAGACCCTATGTTTCTCTTTTTGGGCGTACAGTACACTGTTAATTCAAGTAATAAAAATGTGACTGAGCACAGTTATTTTGACATACTTTGATTCCAGGATAAATGCAGTATTCCCAAGAAAAATCAATATCGCGATTTATAAACTTCACTCTTCAATAACTCCCTCTTCACATTTGTATTTCCCTGACAGCAGAGATTTATTTCTGTCTTATTTGAGACATAGATGACAAAATGTGTTATAGACAAATTCCAGGCAATTAAATTCAACAGACATAATATTAAATGACTTCTCCGGAGTATGAACGCGGAAGGAGTATCACAGGAATTTATGTGTATTTTATTGCTGCAGAGTGCCCACAGAATAATTCATACTTGGCCGATTCAGAAATACAGAGCAATTTTTGACAGATGGGAGAAGGATGTCGAGCAAACGGCTCCTGTAGTGTTGCTATAAGCATCTGGTTGTAAGAACATGCAAATTAGTCATGTGCATTAACATGAAGTGACCTGTTAGGCCACTCTTTGGCCGGTGAGGGCTTGTCCACAGCCAGTTAAGACTCAGTGGCTGATACATTGCTCAGTTTTCCTGAATGTTCTTCTCTTCACTTAATTGTACAACTATGATGTACTGAGCACTGCCAGATCAGAAATGATGATATTTCTAATGTTGCCTTGCTCTAACATGCTAATTTTAAAAAGTTAATTAAAAAATGCAGATGGTGCTATATGAAAAATAGCAGATGTCGCGCGTAATCGCATGCAGGATGCTACCACAATATGATATAAGCACTATAAATTAATCAGTTTGAGTTTTTACAGGCAGAAAACACTGATCACTAAATAATGTACAAAGCCACTTTTCTATAAATTCTGATTTGTGTTGCACCATCCACTTTGATTAACATTACAGAAAACTCTACATTAGCACATTTGAAATGCTCAATTCAAACTCACACAATGTAAGTGTTCAGAACACCTTTAAGTGGTTAGTATAGGGGAAAACTCAGCAGTCTCTTCTTTAAAACAATAATGAGACTTAACACCTTCATGTCTATTCTTAGAAGACTTTGGGAAAATTTGACTAAGACACTCATAAACATCCCGTTAGAACCCTAAGCATCCAATAATTTCTACAAAGCTTGGTGAAGCCACCCTCTGTTACAATATGTAGAATTAACAAGCACCACATGCTAGAAGAGTTCTGAACAGACTAAAAGGCACAGGACAGAACGGCATGGGGCAACACAACCCAGCTGGTTTCACGTCCTCCAACTTTGCTCTGAAGTTCCCCTTACAGTTTCACATTCAGCTTCAGCATCAGCACCAATGTGCTCTCGGTTCCCCAGCTCTGGGGTCCTCCTTCGTTTTTGCTCTGCGTTCCGTGACCTTACATTCTCCTGGTTTATATTCTGCATCGTGTTTCCCAGCTTTGCATTACCCTGCTTGTACTTTATCTCCTGTATTTTTCTGTCCTGGTCCACATCTCCATAATCTGCATTCCCCTGCTTTAGTTCTACAGCATGTTCCCCAACTTTATGTTTTTCACAGTAATGTGTTACGTTCCACTTACACCCATGTGTGGAACTTTCTCTGTTCCCTGACAGCAGGAGCTGCACTTTGCTCACCTTTCACAGACGCGCACCGTCCAGGCTGCAATAATCCACAAGGAGATGCTGAAGACCAGCAGAACGGTGCCGGGACAGATGGTCATTAGGGTCTTCATCACAAAGCGCGTGTTAAAGTGCACCTAGCAACACAGAGAATGACACCGGTCTTTGCTGAACCTTAGGTATAGCTTAGAACCCTCACATATTGATATTCAACATCATACAGTATAGAACCTTCCCTTCAGTAAATCATACCATCTAGGGACATGCAGCATCATCTCCAGTAGTGGAACGAAAAAGTTTGAAAGCCGTCTAGACCCCCCCGTGGCTGACCTTGTTGAGAGCCCCAATACTGCGAGATGAGGCATCGGTGAAGAGCTTGCTGTGCAGCAGCATGACACGGGCGATGAGGTAGAGCCGCAGGAACATGGGCACCGACAGAACCATGTCCACGTCGGCTTTGGCCAGAGACGGCGTGTACGAGAAGGCCAGTCGCGCCTGCCAGTGGAAGGTGAAGTCACCCGGCACAGGGTGCACCGCCGACACCAGCAGCTCCAGGGCGATCAGCAGCACCCGCTCTGTTGTCATGGCGATCCGCCAGTCGTCCGCTCCGTTGTCAATGAGGAACAGCTGAGGGGGTGAGAGGGTTCAGTGGTGCTACAGGGATGAGGCTCCTCACGGGTCCCATTACCATCGCGGCTGAATGGGTTAAACATACTCATTTATATTTTTAGCTCAACCTTTACCACTGCTCTGAACATTAGTAAATGCCAATTATTTTGAACTGTTGAATAGACAGAATGTGTTCATCACAATCTCTGTCTTATAGTAACTACTGTCTCATTGCTGAACTGTTAGGGTAACAGTTTTTTTCACACTGAATGTGTCTTGGTGGGTGTTTAATATGATTACATATCGTTGCGCCTGCTTGCAGAATCGATTTCCAGAGTTAATATTTGTAGTGGGGGCTTGTGTGTTCGTGACATGAATGCTATGTTGGTACTGTGATGCTAAGCCAGGGAAAGTATTACCTAATACAGTGCCAGTTCGTTTTATCTGCTTAATGTCAAGCAGTGCGTGTACAGTGCATAAACTGCATGTCAACCTGTGAGTCTACTTTTTTTTTTAAGATTCCAGCCTTGTCATGGTGACTGTTGCCAAGGGGACAACATCAAAGACCATTCATGCTTAATTGCAGTCCCCAGCCCAGGAGAGAAGGGAAACGGAAAGAGAAGAAGACCAAGAGACTTGGCTCAGGCACACAAAGAATACCCAAACCATGCAGACAACTTTGTGCATATGTCTCTGATTGCCACATGGTACTTCCTGAACAGTACGTTTGGAGAAGCATATATGTGTGAACCAACACAGACTAATCCATTAAAAGCATAACTAAATGTCCCATCATAAGTAAAATCAATTTCTATAAATTTAAGATTAAAGAAGTATTTAAATATTACTTTACCTGTACATAATTACTGATGGTAGAAATAATACAAGGCGCATTCTCAGTGATGCTGTACAGTATAACCAATTCTGGAAGATGGATGGATGTAACTATAACATGCCGGTGTCATTACTGGCCTTTAATAAAATCACCTTGACCATGCCCAGACTGCTGGCTTTAATGTGCAGCTCTCCCTTCGTATTAGTGCGTCATATGAAAATTTTTTTTTTGCTTTGGTGCCTCAGACTGTCTCAGATGCTGCCAGTGATAAACACTGTAGCTCCTGTCGGGTCAGACAGTCAGGCATTGAACCTCACAGCACTTATCTCGCAATGACTGAGAAAATCCAAGCAAGACCAAGCCCAATTTACAGGGCTGTCAGGAAATGTAATTTCACTTCACACCATTTCTCTCCTTGCCCCCGTCTCACTCCTTCCTGGGCTCTGCTCCTCTCCCTCCTCCCCCTCTCCCTCGACACTCCCTCTCATTTCCTCGTTAGCGCCGCTAGTGCCTCATACATAATTAAACTCCTTGTGGAGAGGTGATCCGTCAGATGAGGAGGTGTGCAAGCCTACCGGACACTCTGTTCTGCATGCGAGTAGCCATCGGCTCGCCGCCCCCATCTGGTGAGAAAGGGGCTGGCAGGGGGCAGGTTACCACATACATGGGAGCAGGGGCTGCAACACATGTAGGTGCCAGCTCTGACATGGGGGGGATGTGACCATCTCAGGAAGGGTATCCTGCTCACCAGGGTCTTCGTGCCCATCCAGCCTGTCCCTCGCTCAGCAAGCACATTAATCAATTGCAATTTTACATACTGAAACCCAATAACCTCGACCAGCCCTGTAGCGGCTGTCCTGAATTAAGTCATGTTGCCATACCAGAGCTTATTTTTTCTCATGAACAAACTCCCCTTTCCTGGCTTTTCCATCATGCGCTCATTCCATTCTTGCCCGCTTCCTGTAAACTCAGGAAAGAGATTTCCTAATCCCCCCTGCAGTGGTGATTCCTTGGGAAGTTCCCTGACATTGTGCCTGTCCTCTTCATCCCCAGCAACTCTCACAGAAGCAGAAAAACAAGCCACCCCACTTTAATTATGTAAAAATCCAGCTCCCAACATGTGATTATGGACTGGGTTTGCAGGAAGAAGGTTGCTGGTTCAAATCCCAAAAGGGGCTGTTCTGCCCATGAGCAAAATGCTTAACCTGAATTTCTACAGTAGAAGATACATTTGTGAGGAATTAGAGCTGGCTAAGCAATTAAATAATAATAAACGACCTTCCCAATTTAAAGACATGAAAAAAAATGAAACAGCAGCACTCAGCATACCATAAAATGGCTTCACTTGCCAGGCTCAGCAATAAGCTGTTCTCTAACGGGGAAGGCAGCTCAGCACTAGCAGACTATGTTGCTATGGGTGCAGGCAACAGCCTGTCTAAAAATAACAAGGTTTGTGTTTTGAGATAATAGAGGCAAGTAAGTTCTACACGAAGACAGGATTTGACGACTGACATTTTCTGTCCAGTTAAAAAAATCCTGTCTGACACAAATACAGCAGGTAAAAATAAAGATACTATGAAAGCAAAGCTAATTTTTACCATTTTCATTCTCTCTGCACTGAATGACTCCAAAAGATTTCTCCAGAAATCTCGGTGTGCAGGGATTAGATGGCTAGTTGAGTGATTAGGACCCTTAGTATGTCTCACTTAATCCAGATATATTATGCAATTTTGGCACGCTGTCCATGAATATACTATATACAATCATAACCTTGATGTCCGGCATAATAAGAAGGGTGTTACTGCGGTAAAGCGGAGCTCACAGCAGAAGCAGACTGGGCCCCTCAGCCAGAGACAGTGAGAGAAGCATCTGTGGCTACCGTATGACTGAAGAGCTGACTTTTTGCTTTAGAAATTGAGCTACATCAAAGACTGTCTCAGCAAACATCTGTACATCCCGGAGGGTCCTCTTTTAAGTGCTGTACTGTTTAGAGCCGTGAATTTGCAACTCAAAAGTTGCTGGTTCACATCCAAGGAGGGGCCCTTCTTTAGCACGAAGGAACATAACAGTAGTTCAACTACACTGCCCTTCTCCTTAAAATAGTTAAAAATTGCAGTTTAGCGTCATCTAAGCAACTAAAAAAATATGAAAAAACAGATTCGGGAATGAAATGGCAAAGTGTCACAGCAGAAAGACTTTGACAGGAACATCAGCAGATGGTGTAGGTCTGTTTGCCTACAATCAGAGCCCTGAAGCCACACATGGTGACAGTTGCTCTGAAATACTTTGTTTGATCTTTGCTTTGGGTGGCACAATCTTATCTTCAGGGGAACTAAGATGGAGGAGGGAGTCTTGTTAAAAAAAAAAAATATATATATATATATATATATATATATATATATAACTTTTTCAAGGATGTCACAGCAATGTATTAATCAAAAGTCATCACAGTAAGATAAAAAGCTGGAGGAAAGCGAGTCAGAGCAAAGAGAAGCTCACAGGGCTGGCAAGGAGGATAAGATGGAGACTGACACTAGAGCGGTTCCTCACTCACAGGAGCAGGGTGGTAAGGAAGCAGTGCTGTCTGGTCACCGCTCCACAGCACCCTGATTTTCCACGAGAGTAGCTTCACAGCTCTGGATATTTCTCTCCCTGCGCGCACAGCATCCGGGAGGGTGATGTAAGCAGGTGGTCTGAGCAGCTCAGCATCACGTCTAACTCAGCCAGTGATGCAAACCTCCCAAACGGTTTCCCACCATATAAAATGAAATGCACCCAATTCTAAACATACATTCTTACTGTTGCAACAGCAATTAAGGTTTAAGTCTTAAGTTTCAATGGCATTTATCTAATCTTAGAAATGAACCTTTTTACTCAGAATACATTCTGTCATCACTTTTTATTAGTTAAGAAACAGAAACTTTCTGGCTTCAAAAGGTAGTAGATATCATTTATGTTAAAGAAGCCTTTGAGTACTTTTTAATACTTTTTCTGACACTTGAGGGGATACAAATAATGTAGTTGTACACTCTTACTTAACGAATTAATTAACCAGAAACTAAGAGTTGTATACTGATCCAATGTTTGTTCGTCGTTATTCGGTCACAATGGTTTATGCATTTCATGCAATTAATATATTTGCTCATGATTTGTACTTGAGTAGTAACTGAGTTACTAAGTTACTTGTCCCCCCTCAAGTAAAGTGTAACCAGAAAATCACTGACAGATTAACCCACGGCTAAAGTTGTCTGTTAGGCTGTTATTTAGCATCGCTAGTGCTATGCGCGCTAATGAGTAATAAACAAATGACAGCATCTTTGTGATCCAACATGAAGTGACTGAGACCCACATGGAGCTACAGCATTTCCTGACAGATTAGTCATGTTTATTTATGAAATTTCCCCTGATGCTAAATCCTGTTTTTTTCCCCTCTGAGTTCTTCCAATAGCTGAGCTCTTTTAAAATCTGTTTACATGAGTTGTCCAAATAGTTATACAGTATATAAAGATAGCCAATCCTATGTCCTGCACCCCCACTTGCCCTGCCCACCTCATTGACCTGCTTTTTTTTTTTATAAAAATACAGATTAAATTGTCATCATTTAGATTAGTCAGGCAGTCTAATCTGAATGATGGTTCACGCGATACACAGCATTTTCAGAATAAAAGAGGATGCATGGTAGATGGAGGTGGGAGGCAAACACAGCAGGTATATGGGGTGAGGGGCTTAACACAGGGGGCAGACAGTGAAGTGAGATTAGCAAAAGAAGAAAACGACAGAAAGAGAAGGAACTATTTAATTTCCGCTTGGATTCATTTCTGGGTGTGTGATAATCTTGAAATCAATATCTTCATTTACTGATGTTCCTAATTTCTTGAGGCACCAAGTATGGCCAATTGGGAGGTGCCTTATTGCTGCATACTAATGAGGACATAAACACAGGGTTTGATAAGGACCTGTAGCTAAGCTCCGTGCTGCACATTATTATCAACAGAGCTTGTCAGCAAATCCTCTCCAAAATTCATTTAATCATAAAAACAGTAACATCTGACAGATTATCCCCCCCCCCCCCGTCTCTCTCTCTCTCTCTCTCGCTTTCTCTCTCTCTCTCCAGTATGACTGTCTGGCTGAAAAGAAGCGCGTGGGCCAGTCACAGCTGGAATCCATTCAGGCTGAGAGTGTCAATTGATGGATTGATGGATGTGCATGTTCTGTCTCACGGTGACCATGCAGACCATCTCAGAACAGTGTGGTGTGTCTCTGTCAAACACCAGGCTGTGAGCACGGAACTCGTGATTAGCTGGGTTCCGTGCATAATGTGGCGCAGCAGGTTAAGCCACTGTACCTGTGATCAGAAAGTTGTTCCTTTGAGGTCTGGCCTCAGCAGAACAGTCACATGTCTGTGGGTCCTTGAGCAAGGCCCCCCAAAGGGGCGCTGCGCGCTGGCTGACCCTGCATTGTGACCCCCAAGCCTCCTCTCACTTGTCTGTATGTCTCAGGAAGAGCAAGATAGGTTATGCATAAAAGAGAATTTCCTTACTGATACTAATCACTGTTCTATTATATTTTTTGCATCCTTCCCTATCCTACTCCATTTATTTGTGCAAATGTCTCAGCTGACTGGCGTAAGTCAATAACTATAACAACAGCCCCACCATGCAAAAGAATGGAGTCTGACTTGAATAGCGTGTCTTTATACTGTAGGCTATATTCATACCTCTAGCTGCCTAGCAGATACTTGGGAAACATAGTAAGCGCTGCAGGTAGGTTCCACATATCTGGGTAATTATGTGTGTCTTATTACTCAGCTGCCAGGCTCCTCATGTAGCACCAAGCTGTGAACAATTGATATCTGCTCCTCCAGCTCACACCTCCCATTCCCATTAAGAATGAGACCATGTTGTGCAGGAGAGCTGAGCGCAGGCTGGAGGGTGACATCACCCTTCCACCTGGCAACCAGCAACTTGCGGCCCCCTGACTGATCAAGGAAGAAGAAAATGAGCGAGCTGCAGAGGTGCCCTTGCCAATTAATCCCTCCATTTCAGACTCCCTAGGTTACATATGACATTCATTCATTCATTTATTAACCTTTGTTTTACCAGCTGAAGCATTAAGAAAAATTCCTTATTTATGACAAGCAGATGGATTTGCTTTCTGAAGCGACAGAGGCTCAGTGCCTTGCTATGATAATGATAGCATCCCACCCCCCCTCCACCACCACGGCCACTGTGCTACTCAAAGTGATTTTAGCTAAAGTCCAATACCCTCTCCCCTGTATAATAGCATGATAATTATGGGTGATATTGAAACTCAAATGCAGCTCATACACATTTACGGTTCTGAAACTTAGTCTCTATAGAGTGTATGGACATGACGTCACAGCAGGCAGAAGTCACTTCAGCTACAGCCACTGAGGGGCAAAAAGACTGAGTGGCAGCAATAGCGTTCACCCTGAATGGGGCGAAAACACATCTAAAATGGGAACGAGCTGTTGTATGGTTGATTTAACAAATTTATTGAACAGGAAGTCACTGCTATTTTTTACAGACTGCTGAAAACTAAATAAAAGCAAATGGATCACTGCAATCCGCAGAAACAACTGGAACCCGAAACGTGGATTTGCAGCTGTCATTTTGCGTCAGTTATGTGGGATTTTTTTGTAAAATCATACCTTCAGTTATATACTGTATTGAACACTCATCAATAAAGTATTTAGCATCATTCATGTACTCTGTACATCATTCATGTAGCTGTAAAGTTTTTGCCAGCATTTGTTAAAGTACATCCATGATGATGAGGCTTCTGGTCTACAACAAAGTAAGGGGGGGTGGCTAGATAGTGTGAGATAGCCAAGAAAAATCCAGGTTTCCTTATACGGAGATACTCCACAAAGCAAGTCTAAGTTAGCCAGATATCTTTAAAAGTTTCTACAAAATACGTTGTCAGGAAACCCAATTGCAGGTCACATATTAATGTCCATGGTCCATTGGTTCTTTGGGAAGTTGTATGGATCCCTGTCAAGTTCTGCTTTAGTCTGAGGGGGAGTGTGCCGGCGGGAACAATGACGTCAGGAGAGTCTCTATGATACATCAGTGTGGATGTATAAGCGCAAGTATCCCTGACATCCAAAGGGATACAGACATGTACAGCTAACTGTGTTAGTGGAGTATTTCAGTACCTTCCCAGCTGGAGCTGCAGCCCTCATGCTTGTGACTTTAAACACCATGCAGTCACTGCCCTTCTACAAAAGACGGAGAGCGAACCCAGGACCCCCGAGCATCCAGTGAGCCACAGAAATGCATACATCACTCCATGCCAGTGACAATCTGTGGTAAACCCCAGCAGCCTGAAAAGCGGCATGCTCGGCGCTGTGCACAGTTACCTGCACTTCGCGGGCATGGTAGGCGATGATGAGTCCCAGTAAGACCACTGTAGACAAGCTGATAAGACACTTCAGGGCCAGGGAGAACATGGAACTCTGTAGAGGAGCAAGCACAGAAGTTGAAGTACTCCCCCCCAACTGATGTTAAAGTAACTCACACACACATTAAAGTACCAATTACACATACACAAATGTTAAAGTACCCCCCTACACACACACAAATGTTAAAGTACCCCCCTACACACACACAAACGTTAAAGTACCCCATACACATGCACAAATGTTAAAGTACCCCTGTATACACACACAAATGTTAAAGTACCCCCCTACACATACACAAATGTTAAAGTACCTCCTACACATACACAAATGTTAAAGTACCTCCTACACACACAAATGTTAAAGTACCCCCCTACACACATTAAGGTACCCCACAATACCCACGCATGTTACCATCACAGGTCACAGGAAACCACATTAACACCATAACAAAGTTGCTGCCACTCGGAGGCACCTTAAACTTCTCCTCTCTGTTACACCCCGTTCTGCATCAGCACTTTCACACCTGTCGCATTATTCATACATGGACATGCATCATTACCCCTGAAACTGCTATCATACACATTCCCCACAGTCCTTAATTCCTGTGACCTTTAACTTACAAATCGTTCGGCACGCGTCTCGTATCACCCTGGCACTGTGTGCGATCCGAGGTGCGTCCCTCGCTCGTTGAGTCGTGCGCAATCAAGCAAGGAAGAAATATGGTGACTGGGAGAGGGCGCAGAACGAAAGGAGGTCAGCAGCCTCCCAGCCCTCACGGGGGAGGAGGCTGTGTCCTTAGCACAGGACATTGTGGCGTTCTGCTAGAGGCAGTGAGACCATTGCACAGGTGTGTCCTCTATTGCTTTGTTCATACTATTAACGTCGCAGCAGAAGCCTAGAGTGCCTCCCAGGACCTTCTGCTTGGTCATTAAATCTGTCATGCATCCCTAGTTACCCCCAGTCAGTGCTAGACTGCGGTGACCCGGGCAAAATGACACCCGCATCCATGTTTAACTTTGAGCCTAAACTTCACATAGTGTTCTTTTCCACAGATAAACACACATCCTGTTCAGGGCTTTCGGCGTCACGATGCTGCGTTCCAGTTTATTATTAGTTATTTTAGGGAAAAAAATTCAAATCGAAATCCCCAAAATAAATCAACAAACACTGACTTGTTCCTGTAGTTTCATGAAAATCACCATAGCTTTTCACATATTGAATTTAATTAATAACTTAATTATAGATAATAACTTTAGCGTAACGCATCATCTGCTGCCAGCTTATGTCCTACAGTAAATGACAGTGTAAAATTCCAAAGGCATTAAAGGTCCCGATAGTGCTGTGCCTCTCCTGGGGTTCAGCCTCAGCCATCAGCGGCTTTTTTCGGGTTATGGGTGTCACCACAGCAGATACACACAAACACACACAACACCATCCCTGCTGCTGCCAGCATTCTGAGCACAGCATGGTGGGTCAGTGCAGAGTGTTTCACAACATATGCTGTCCTGGTTTACAGTGATCTAAGGTCTCTAATTATGATTGTTGCGGTTGCACCATCTTTTCATTAAATTTAATGTATTTTAATAGCCCTTTTTTTCAAAATGCAAGCACATTGTAATAAAATGCTTTTACTCTGCAGAGCGACTGGCCCCCTCCTGGACCATTAGCATCTAATGGATAAAGCCCAAGACAGTGAATTAATCTTCAGCCAATTATCAGGTGTCTGAGAAAACGTTGCTTTAGAAGGTCCTGTGCCAGTGTAAGTATCCAGGACACATTGTGTTCTTGGTTAAATCAGAACTTCGTAACAACCTGACGGAAGAGCCGGCAGTGCTAGCAGAACTTTGAACACAGCGATTACTTCATCACAAGTGTTGCTCTGAGCCTGCCATACTTGTGGGGCCATCCCTCACTCTCTGCGCAGATCTCAGCGAGACCCTGCACAGACTCACTCACAGCCACAGGCTCAATTACACACTGCCACGAGCCATTACGTTCTGATGTGTTTTGATGTTTGATGGGGGGGACACAAACAAGCACACAGGATTAGTCACATGTAAAGGTGAAGGTGCAATCACACAGGTTCACCTCCATATTTATCCATCCATCCATTTTCCAAACCGCTTATCCTACTGGGCCGCGGGGGGTCCGGAGCCTATCCTGGAAGCAATGGGCACGAGGCAGGGAACAACCCAGGATGGGGGGCCAGCGCATCGCAGGGCACACTCACACACCATTCACTCACACATGCACACCTATGGGCAATTTAGCAACTCCAATTAGCCGCAGCATGTTTTTGGACAGTGGGGGGAAACCGGAGTACCCGGAGGAAACCCCACGACAACATGGGGAGAACATGCAAACTCCACACACATGTGACCCAGGCGGAGACTCGAACCCGGGTCCCAGAGGTGTGAGGCAACAGTGCTAACCACTGCACCACCATGCCGCCCCCATCCATATTTAAAAAAATACAAATTGAAAAATAGGCAATGGGGGCACCTGAACCATAGACTCCCAAGTAAAGTGTGCATGTGAGAGCTGTGGGCTGTATTTGTTCCACTACAAAAGTGTGTGGTTATAATAACAGGACACTGCACCAAGAAATTGAGTTCAGGTTACGCAGACAGCTGCCTGTTCCTTCAGTAAAATGCACACACGCTGGTAGACACTCGGCACACACACGGATGCGTATCAGACATGCAAACACCCACAGCAGCAAAACCATTAATCAAGATGTGTCAGAGATTAACCGTTAAACCTTAGGCTCATTTGCATAAAAAACAATAAATGCTATATCACTATAAAAAAAGTCATATTACTCAGCCAGTACTGAGGAATCACAGATCATATACTAACGTAGCTCTCAAAATTAGCAGCAATTTTGGGGATTTCTTTATTTTACTCTTAGGTTGTAATACAAAATAACTTAAAATCACCCCACTTCTATTCAGCAAACATACCAATTGATCTTCTGCATAGTTCTTTTCACTTTTTCCTTTTCTGACAGCCTGACTGTGTGTGTTAGAGACAAAAAGGTAAATGATTACAACGGTGTGAATGCAGTAATGAA
Organism: Brienomyrus brachyistius; assembly: GCF_023856365.1. NCBI lineage: Eukaryota > Metazoa > Chordata > Actinopteri > Osteoglossiformes > Mormyridae > Brienomyrus > Brienomyrus brachyistius. Next base: position 11,361,293 of record NC_064555.1, on the reverse strand, counting down.
CACGGTGACCTGACAGACGCACACTGACAATGAGAGGAGCAGACTGGCCACACACCCATAACTCTCCGGTGCCTCTGTTCAGTGTGCAAACCCCTTTGTATCTACAAATACTTAAGAATCAAATGTCCCCCACACTTTCCCACCAAAGGAAATCTTATTTCTCCAAAGTCATCAGATTGTCATTCTTTACCTCCCTCAAACATGCCCTCAGTGCTTTGCCCACAGCATGGTTCTCATAACAGAAAGAGCTAAATCCAGTATGGACCTTTCAGATAAGGTCATATTTTTTAACACACAAATATTTCATGTTGTGCACAGTCTGCGAACTCCTAGAACCTCTACAGTCAACAAGTCTGTGGACAACGCTCTTAACATGAGTCTCCACTTTATTTACCAACATTTGGACTCTTTCTTTACACAATAAAGCCAGAGCCGTTAGAAAACAATCTAACCTCACTAAATCTGCTGCTCTCCATCTGCCTCTGGGTCACTGACTTCTTGAACAGTTGGTAGCAGTATATGTGACTGGGTGGTCACATGACCAACCCCCGATTATATGTGCTGGAACTCCACAGGGCTGTGTTCTGTCTCCCAAATTTTTATGCTCTATACCAGTGACTACATTTCTAAGCCATCAGTGAAACTCATTAACTTTGCCGACGATGCCATACTGACTCGCCAAATTTATGACAAGACTTTCTCTAATCGGGAAGTGAGGCACCTGTTAAACTAAACCAACCCGGTCCCCAAGACCCAAAAAATACAAGAGATGATCATCGACCCCAGGGATCATCGACCTCACTGGACATTAATGGCTGTATTTTTGCTCGGTCATTCAGGTACTGGGCACTTTCTGATCCATGGATCTGAATTGGAAGGTCAGCAGCATTTCCACTGTCATGAGAGCCCCGCAGCGGCTCCCTCCCGTATGGTAGCTAAGAAGTTCAAGCTTCTTACATGGGTAACTCTGGTGTAGGTCAACACTGCCGTCATTCAGTCCATCCTAACCTCATCCACCCTCATCAATGAAAAGGAGAAAGAGGAAAGTGTATGAAAGGGGGAAAGAGGAAAGCGTATGAAAGGGGGAAAGAGGAAAGTGTATGAAAGGGGGAAAGAGGAAAGTATATAAAAGGGGGAAAGAGGAAAGTATATAAAAGGGGGAAGCATAGGAAAGAGGGGAAGAGGAAAGCGTATGAGAGGGGGAAAGAGGAAAGCGTGTGAAAGGGGGAAAGAGGAAAGCGTGTGAAAGGGGGAAAGAGGAAAGCGTATGAAAGGGGGAAGCATAGGAAAGAGGGAAAGAGGGAAGCATATGAAAGAGGGAAAGAGGAAAGCGTATGAAAGGGGGAAAGGGGAAAGCGTGTGAAAGGGGGAAAGAGGAAAGCGTGTGAAAGGGGGAAAGAGGAAAGCGTGTGAAAGGGGGAAAGAGGAAAGCGTGTGAAAGGGGGAAAGAGGAAAGCATATGAAAGGGGGAAAGAGGAAAGCATATGAAAGGGGGAAAGAGGAAAGCATATGAAAGGGGGAAAGAGGAAAGCGTATGAAAGGGGGAAAGAGGAAAGCGTATGAAAGGGGGAAAGAGGAAAGCGTGTGAAAGGGGGAAAGAGGAAAGCATATGAAAGGGGGAAAGAGGAAAGCATATGAAAGGGGGAAGCATAGGAAAGAGGGAAAGAGGGAAGCGTATGAAAGGGGGAAAGAGGAAAGCGTGTGAAAGGGGGAAAGAGGAAAGCATATGAAAGGGGGAAAGAGGAAAGCATATGAAAGGGGGAAGCATATGAAAGAGGGAAAGAGGAAAGCATAGGAAAGAGGAAAGCGTATGAAAGGGGGAAAGAGTATAAAAGGGGGAAAGAGGAAAGCATAGGAAAGAGGGAAAGTGGAAAGCGTATTAAAGGGGGGGAAGGGGAAAGTGTATTAAAGGAGGAAAGGTGAGAGCTAATGAAAGGGGGAAAGAATATTGTTAGACCAGCAGAAAAGATCTTGGGCTGCAGTCTTACACCTATACAGGACTTGTGAGTGGGACTATAATCAGTCGGGCTCATCAGCAACCCCTCTCATCCTGGTCATCACCTTTTCCGTACGGTCCAAGTGGAAAGTGCTTTCAAACAAAGAAAAAAAACAGAACTACTGGACAGTAAAACTATTTCCACCCAAAAGCTGTAGTACGCATCAACTGGTGATCTCCTCAACCTACATCATAATTGCACATTTAAAACACGTTTATCATACATGAAGTTTAGATAAGTTTAAAACTGGTAGCCCTTCGTATGGCTCAGTACCCGTGAAGTAATTCTCAGTTTCAGAAAGGTTGGTGAACCCTGCTCGAGATTTACATTCTGTTCTTCTGTATGTATATGTATAACTTTCTACTTATATACATATGTAGAATGTATATTGTTGGACAGTTGTTCTATGTAGAACTTGTATTTATTTAACCCCTGATTCTGATTCAGAACTGGCATGATATAACCCATCATTTGAATCAGGAAACCTGTTTCTGGGCATTTATGGGTTATCAAAGTCCCTGTCAGCTTCCCACCTTCGATTCGCTCACCTTGCTGTAGACTCCCCATGAAAGCTCCGTCTCGATGACCATGACCACGATGCCAAACATCCCAAAGATAAGTGCATAGTCACTGAGACGCTTCCTCTTCTCAAACAGCGCCCTCCGGTGGCCCAACTTGTACCCTATGTTCTGGTGCTTTCTTTTTTGTACCTTGCGGGCACTACTGCTGCGTTTACTTCCCCCACCCCCCACGCTGCTACCCTGACTGGCCACACCACCTGTGCTCCTGAGTGCCCCCTGGCTGTGAGACAAAGTGTGGTTGGAGGCAATGGTACAGTGAGATGAGTCCAATTTAGAGGAGATGACAATCTCTGGGGGGTTGTGCTGCTGGCTCTGTGATTGGAGCACAGTTCCCCGGTCCCGTGTGGCCACGCCTCCCTCTCTGGCCTCTACTCCGCCCTCAGACTCAATGAGATTCCTGCGGGAGGCACTGAGTCGGCTCAAGGGCTTCATCACACCCCCACTGTACTTGCAGGAGCTCATGGCGATCTCAGTGAAGGGGTTGCTGTCCCGCCGATGCACCAGGGGGCTGGCCTGTCGGTGTCGTGAACCCCGGTCACGCTCGCGCTCGGAGCAGGGGGAGTGTGGGGAGGGGAGGAGCCCCCCCGGTGTAGGCAGACCCTCACCCAGGCTGGGCTGGCTGCCCACTGGTGAACTGGAGGGACACAGAGCATTGGGGAGTGGGAGAGGCAGGGAGAGCGGCCCAGGGCTGGTCAGGACGGGGGTCCCGTTGAGCCTCTCCGCGCTGGCACTGCCCAGGCATTTGGAAGGGTGGGCCCCTGGGCGGCTGTCTGCAGTGGGCAGTGCCACATTTGGGGGGCCCGGGGGATGCAGCCCCTCTTCCTCACAGCTACCTCCCAGAAGAGCCATGGTGAGAGCGGGCGGAGGCTCCATTGCGAGGCGGCAGGCTCCAGCTCGTCGTGTTGGGGCGAGATAAGAGAAAGTCGGGTGACGTCCAGATGGACAGAAGAGATAGAAGGGAGCACAGCTGGACAAAAAGCAACACCGGCTGGACAAGGCAGCTGCAGCGTGAGGCAGAGACAGCTGCGTGGCGGTCAGCCCCTGAGGAGGTGAAAAGATTGGGCACTAAGTTCATGTTTATCATTCTCTATACTTAATGCAAGCACCACCCCCAACCGCCAGTTTCACAGAAATAATAGTTTTAAATGTTATTTCTTGTTATAGTCCAATATTTTACCTAACCTCCTGAACATGGTAAATGTTACGTTAGACCCTAGAAATTAAACAGCTTCCATTAATTAGTATTAGATATCTTCCAATAAGTTTAGTACATTTACTGTTGCCCCTAAAATAAAATTTACGTTTATACACACAACCACAACCACACACACAAATATATGTATATATACACATACACCAATGTTCTTTGTTACGTTTCCTTTCCGTCGTCCATTTTCATTTCACAAACACACAAATTTTTCCCTCTCTCTCTCCATTTCTCAGATCTTCCTTCTTTATTGTCAATCTCTTACCTCTTCGCTCTGTTTCAATGTCTCTCAATTCCAGCTCAGCTGTTGATTCAAACGTTGGGAAAAAATATTCGTCCACACTTTTCCTTTTCATTTTGCCATTCCATCGTTCTTCCTGAGATGATCAGTACACTGTCAATGTTTGCGAAACAAATTAGCATTATAAACGATCGTTCGTCTTATATTTCTTAAATGTATTGCTTTTCGATTTCTGCATCGTACATACTTATTACATTACTAGTATAATACGTATAACAACATGCAGCGGCACAGACAACATACGAGATGCTCTAAGCTGTGCCTACTGTTAATTATTATTTTTACAGTTATTACTTCTACTTTATCGTTTTAATTACATTAGATCAAGATTTCAGTATTGTTCTTTATGCATTATTAAAAGTACATGACGATTGTCGGTTAGCGTCCGTTATATATGAAAATAGAAAAATCTGTATTTTATAGTATAAATATAAATGTATGAAATATCTCCCAATGGTCGCAAGTCAGCCGCTGTTATCTAACTGAGGCTCTGTACCAGTTTTCCTCTCTCAACTTAAGGCTCTCCGTCAAACGCCGTCGCCCTGCCCACTCCCGTCCGCCATTGGCTAAACGAGGCAGCGCAAATATTTTTGCTTTGACTTTTAACTTATCTACTGCATTTACCTCCCTTGCCTGTATTTTCGTCAAAAAAACACAGATATCAATTACTGAAATGACATCAGTGGTATCGTTTTCCTGTTGTATTGTGAACATGTTTAATGAACAGTATCATTTTGATAGCACAAACTATTTACATTAAATAATTAATTGTTTTAACTACGTGATTTGATTTTTGCGTTAAAGACTGATGGAAGAGATAATGGATACATAGAGAGAAAAGCTGAATAGTATTATTAGGAAAAAATGAATAAACCAATAATAAAATACATAAACAGAATTCTATTACTGTATATGGTACAGCAGGGTAGGCAGAAGCCATTCACAGATAATAATGAAGAACAATGGTAGTGTAATGGTTTAGAGCATGACCTGGCCAGCCATCATCTATAAGGGGTCTTGGCACTTGGTTCACTCCAGTTGAAATGGATAAAGTATTTAAGGTTCTTTGGAAAAAGAGCAGCCGTTGAATGTAATAAAAGGATATTTCAATGCAATTTGTGTTGGTTAGTGCAGCTCTGACAAAGGGAAGGCATACGATTTCCCATCCTAAACATTTCTTTAAACCCCAAAGTGCAGTTGTGCTGATGCAGACGGACACATTTGGCATGGGCATTGATGAGTGAATCTCTCTAGTGCCTCCCTGTTACAGAAAATCTCATCAGCCGTATCACTAAAAGTCCTCCTGTCTTACATTTCTCCTCTGACAGCAAGCAAAGCCAGTGAAACCCCACTATTGGGGCATCAGTCCCAAAAGCAAAACTTAGCTTTTTTGGAGGGTCTTTCTGGGAATGCATGGCTGTGCTGGGGAGCGCAGACCCCCCCGGGCAGGCTGGTACCAATCCAACTCGCAGTCCTCTCTTAGCTGTGGCAGTTCATGCCATGCAGCTCCATCGTTTACATTGTTTCACTCATTTGCATTCTTAAAACACATAACTGTATATGAGGGTATTACACGTTTATAAAAGCCCCTTGGATTAAGCCAATTATGAACAATAAAGGATATGAGTGGAACAGACCATGTGCCTTTTTCTGAGTTTAGATGAATTTTGAATTAAAAGGTTGCCTGTCCCTCGTTCACCCTTGAATTTGTGGGCAGACATAGCGCAATGACAGTGGTAAATCGTATCCACGGGCATTTTAATTGTGCCTTTTTAATTTGCACTGTGCAACTGTGTGAGGATAGGGAGCAAATGTGGCAAAGAATAGAGTGGGAGAAAAACTAAAGGACATAAATGTAAAGGTAGGAAGAGCAGAGTAAACAGAGAGGGACAGAAAGTCCCTAAGCAAGCATGCATGCTGCAAAAAAAGAAATGTTTCAAGGTGGAGAGCTGTGCAAGCTGTTCAGGTTAAAATGGAGTATCGCAGGAGCCACTAAAGGCCAGAGAACAATAGTCACATGACAAGCAGCTGTCAGGCAGCTCCATAAAAAGGTATGACGGGTATGATGGGTGGAAGGTGTGAGAGGAGGGTGAAATAAAAGCAAGAAATGAGGTTAGATCAAAGGGGACTTCGGCAGAGTGTTTGCTAGTACATTGGGATGGGAAGTGGAAAGGCCAGTCTTACAAAAGTCTGCAAACCATGTTAGCATGATAAGCACCTTAAGGTGGGATTTTAGGTATTAGGATTTTATGGATTTAGGACTCAAATTGGAAATGGAAAAAAATAGGAAGCAGAATTGGAATTTAATTGGAATCACATGTTTAGTAGGTCTCCTTAGCATGTACTGTATGTCAGATTATAAGTAGTGATACATGTTTAAATTCCTGAATATAATAAAATATTGAAGGTGATTTTCAGGTAGATTAATAGCTTACATAAAGTAAATGAAATAAAAACAAGAATTTGAAGGAATTGTGGAATGATGTATAACTGACATACAAGCAGCATAACTGTATAACCGGGATTATGTGCAGGAGTCCATGTCACGTCTGAAGGGGAAGCAAATCCAGATGCAGCTGGAGGATGGATAGAAAGGGGCTTTATTTGGATTTAAACACAAGGAACTAAGAAACCACACGCCATAGGAGACCTACACAGAGAGCAGGGAGCAATAGGGATGGATCAGGGTGCGCAGATAGACAGGGAGCCGGGGGGCTTGTGCAGACCAAAATGGCGGGTGGGCACCGTCTCAAAAGCAAACACACAGGGGCATACCTGGGAATCCTGAGCCTCTGGGAAAATGTCACCTTGCCCCCCGCCCCTGCCAAATTTTATGTATAGCTTTATGCATATGAAGTGCTGGGCTCCCTGAAACTCTCAGGACTTTCATGCTCCTTCGATGCCCCTCACACCCACAAGGCATAAAAAATACGTAGATAACCTTATTGAGGAAGCTTGTTCATTGGTCATATTACCCTTATTGCAAGTTTAATGACATGTTATTCATTGTTAGTGTAGGTACATTATTGAAAAGAATTAATTTTGATTATTGATTCACATGAATATTTTATATAATTAAACAAATAAGAATGGCGCCCTTAATTCAGTGGTTCTCAAACTTGGTCCTCACGCCCCACTGCCCTGCTTGTTTCTCAGCTATCCCTGCCCTACATACAGTACTGCTGATTGACTGAACACACCTGATCCAGGTAATCAGAAGCTGAAAGACAGCCAGAACTTGTGTGTGGGGCAGAGATAACAGGAAAACAAGCAGGTCAGTGGGGCACGAGGACTAACTTTGAGAACCACTGCCTGAATTTAATATTTTGTGATACCACCTTTTGCAGAAATCACTGCCAACAAGCAATCTCTGTACTTCACAGTGAGATGTCTGCATTTGCCAACAGGTAGTGTGGCCCACTTTTCCTGAGCAAACTGCTCAAGCTGTCTCAGGTTTGAAGGGTGGAATCTCCACACTGCAATTTTCAGATGTTCCCATAGATGTTCAATAGGATTAAGATCTGGGCTCATTGAGGACCATTTAAGAATAGTCCAATGTTTATTTTTTTTTTTCAGCCTTTTTTTAGTGCTTTTAGCCGTATGTTTTGAGTCATTATCCATGACCTGCGACTGGGACTGAGCTTTCTGATACTGGGCAGTATGTTTCTCTCCAGGATGCTTTGGTAGTCTTGAGACTTCATTGCGCCCTGCACAGATTAAAGGTTCCCCATGCTAGATGCAGGAAACCAACCCCAAAACAAAACTGAGCCCCCTCCATGTTTCACAGTAGGTATGGTGTTCTTTTCTTTTAAAGCTTCATTATTCCTTCTGTAAACATACAGCTGATGTGACTGGCTAAAAAGCTCCAGTTTTGTCTCATCAGTCCAAAGGACATTCTCCCAGACACATTGGGGATTGGCAACATGCATATTGGCGAATTCCACTCTGACTTTTTTATGTTTTCTGTCAATAGTGGAGCCCTCCTGGGTCTTTCATGGAGCCCATTATTGTTAAAAATGCAACGGATGGTGCGATCAGAAAGTGACATACCTTGACCTTGGAGCTCAGCTTGAATGCATTTGGATCATTTCCTGGGCTCTTTTTCTACCATCCACACTATCCATCTGATCGACCTGGGGTTGTACTTCTTCTTGTGTCCACAACCTGGGAGGTTGCCTACAGTCCTATTAACTTTATACTGTAGTTTTTAATAATATTAGAAACTGTGGTCACAGGATCAGGAAGCTGCTTGGAGATGATCTTACAGTATAGCCTTTACCTTTAATTTAACATGGTTATCTATAATCTCCTTTCTGAGCTCCCCAGGCAGTTCTCTCCTTTGCTTTCTCTAGTCCATGTTCAGTATGATGCACACAATGATACCAAACTACACAGTAGCATGTTCTTTCCCTTTAAATAGGCCGAATGGCTGATGAAAAGCTTGAAGGCACCTGTGACACTAATTAAGGTTAAACGCTTGGTTTGAAACATGACTATAATGCAAGGATAAAGGATACTGGTACCAACAAATCTGTCCATACTATTTTACCATATCTTTGTAAAAGAAACAAATTGTGAATTTCTTTTCACAATTGTATTGGTTTACTCTGTCACATACTAAAGGCTTGCAGGTATACATTAGGCAATTGCTTTTAATTGAATCACTTTTCAGGTTTCAATGAGCTACCAACAAATCAATGAGCTACCAACAAAAAGGTACCAACAAATCTGTCCACGTCTGTATGTTTAAGTTCTGTTATTTTACTTTTATGTTTCATTTTGAAATACTAAAACAGAACTTTTCAAAAGCTCATACTCCTTTGGAGTTGATTATTACTGGCATTTTCAGTTGCATAACAACTGCATGAGGATACAGCAGTGATCCTGCTTCCTTTCACAGCTAAGCCCTGCCCATTAGGCTCGATCTGGTGACGCCAGAAGTGAAGCGTGACCTGTTGTTTGGCATAATGGAAGCAAACCACGCATTTTCCAGTGCAGAATTGTTTGTGCAATAAAATATTTAAAAAACCTGCCTGTTCATGTGGCTGGTGTTATTATGTATATCAAGACAGTTCTTGTACTCCTTTGACTGTACATGTTGACTTTCTCCAAAATAATAATAACAATGAAAAGTGAAAAAGAATTTGTACAATGCATAATACAGAAATGTAACAGACAAAACAAATTGACTCACTTGAGTGGCATATCATCATGATCAGCATGAGTCAAAGAGGGTCTGAATAAGTTGTATATAAATTTGACACTATTCCTTCACAAAAAAATCTGTTAACTTCCATCTGTTTGCTAAAGATGGAAAATGCTATCATCAGCTCTTCTCCAGACAGCCCCAAGTCTGGTCAATGAAAGTGCCATGAAGAAAGGCAACTCTACTTATCTGAAAAATTCATGTGCCTGACAGTCTAGATGACAGCCGTCTCAGCAGAAATGTTGCATCATGGAATGAGAGATGATAATGCAGAATAGTATCTTACTTTGCAGTTTCTAATGGAATAAGTAGAACTAAGCTATGCCATGAACAGAAACCAATAATTATGGAACCAGATAATGGACACAGGGCTTTCGTTTTTTACTGTAACTAAACACATGTTAAGTGCATGCTGGGGAACAATGTCTAAGACAGAATCACACCTTTTCATTTCTTTCAGATGGCTGAACATTAATTGGCTTATAAACAAGGACAATCATCCAGGAAGTAACATGTTAGCTAGGTGGGGGTCCGTCTGTGGTACCCATGTACATAATATCTGCAGTAAAATATCCAGGTGTTTAAACTGATCAGAAATTTGTAAGTTGCTTCAAATAAGAGCATCAGCTAAATAACTTAATTTAATATTAATCAAATTACTTTCATTTACACTCATAAGATGGGGAAGACTATAGGGAGAGTCGGTGTACTGCTGTCCATCCTTTTAGTGACACCTCACCCAAAAGCACAGGCGATGGTCACATGACGCAGGATGAAGCTGTCAGATGTTCAGGTGAGCCTCATCAAACTAAAGGGTCCTATGAGGAGGACAAGGAGGATGAAAGCACTTCACCTATATGTTTGCATGGCACCTTGATTGAGTGTTGTTTCCTGGAATTTATTGTAAGAGACATAAATGTCCCTTTCTCTAGGGTGATAGCAAAGATTAATTGACCTCCTTTGAGTGTCCTAGGATTGATTAGTGTAGAGGACACCAAGGAAGAAAAAATATGCATGAAATTAGCTGTAATGTTCTATTACAAACGCCATGGTTATTCTGACTTTGAGCCTTACTGATGAATTGCTGATTTTTTGATTTTGTGGTGCCCATATAAATATGCAGTTTCTTTTGCTGTATCATATAGTCCATCCATCTTTGTGGACACTAGCATTTCATACATTGTCCAAAACACTGCTGCCTCTCTTTGGCTCTGATCCTAACGCCAGCTCATGAGTTGGCCAGACATAAGGCTTAAGTTTTATAGCTTTTTTGAAACTCTCCTTGTGAGACGTTTGATTACATTGAGGACACTGCTCAGCCTTCCATCTCATAAAACCTGGGCATGGTGCATTTTCCTTATTTTTAATGCTGAATTAATACCAACCCAGCATGTTTTCATTCCAACTTGGCAAACCATTTTGAGTTATTAATCCTCTGTTGTATTTTTTCCATTATTCAAAGATGTTAATGTTCTTCAGCTCACTCTCTTTTGAACCATCATTTATCACACAAGACATTCCCTTGAACTATGAATACCTCTCTGTACACCATGTAGACTAAACTTGTGATAATTTTGGTTATACACACTTATTTGCTATTAAATGTTATGGACATATATAAAGGAGTAGAGTCCAGATTCTCTGCAGCCAGATACTGAATAAACGATGGAAGATGAAGGTTTCCTTCATTTTATTTAAAGAATTTATCAAAAAAAACACCAGATATTTTATCATTTAAAAAATCCCTGTAAGATCTCTGTCGCATTTTCTTTAACGGATTTCATGCTTTTATCTCCAATACTTTGATTTTAGCAAAACCCATGTTAGAAAAAGAGCAGTAACTATACAGCATATGAGGTAGAAACTTCACTCAACTACATCATTAAAAATAAATACATTTTAAAGAACAGCCATACTTATAGGTCTTGTGGAAAGAAAGTTCGCCTTCTCTCATTCTTGTATGGATTTTTGCACAGGTGACATTTGACAGCTGTTTGCCCTTGATTCTGTAACTCATCGCTGCTCATCTCGTGGCAGGAAGTAGCTGTCCAGTAGGAGGAACAGGCCTGCCATGGGGCAGCAGGTCACCATGGGGCAGCAGGCCACCAAGGGGCAGCAGGTCACCAAGGAGCATGCGTTTAGATTTTTGATGGTCTCTGTGCTACATGGTGGGCTTACATCATTTATTTTGGAAACAAAACACTAAATGAAGGTTATAAAACAAAATACAGGAGTATATATAAAGTGAGGAAACCTGGAGTCACACTAATCTCCATTCAAAAGAATGTCTGCACAAGTCAAAATATGATCTATGTGGCATCATATAATAATATCATGTCAATAATATCATATAGGTGGTTGAAGTTTGGTGAAATTGGTTACTTAACAATCAATAAAAGAAAAGGTTCAGTTCTGATTAGGGAAGCTCCTTAAAATGTCATTACATGATTGTGCACCAATCAGGGTATTTTGAGAAAATAATTTGCATTTCAACTGAAATTTTAATGATTAATATTATTGGAACTTAAGGAATTTCTACCAGGTTCTTTCCTAAGATACTCCTTTTTCCGATATTCATTTTTTACTGTATTTATTTCCAACTTTTTCGAAGACATGCAGAGGGTTCCTGCCTCTTTGGGAGATAGCAGCACCCGCTTTTAGTCCATGGTGTCCACACTGCTGCTGCAGGACCATGGAGACCTTACTCCTTCACTTTAGAATTTATCAAAGTCTCATTCAGCATGATTATCCGTGACTTAATATACTCTGTGTACTTCAGAATAGCTGACCGTTACTTTGCATCATTGTAGCTAAGCCACAGCATGGATGCTCTTGTTTTTGTAGGCTATACTTTTTAATCAATAAAATGATTTAAGTAGATTAATAAGAAGATTAAGAAGAATAATGGTCGAAACAAAAATAAGCAAAAATACATTCAGCGGTGTGAGTTTGCCATTGGCCCATGAAAGCTGTTTGAGGGTGCAGACCCCTAGCTTGAACAGCAGGCTGCCCAGCTTGGGTTCATTCTGGATGTCTGCTGTCAACAGTCAAATTACGGTATTTATAATTGCACTGTGCCTTTATTGGCTTGTTGAGCAGTGCATGCACCTCAGGGTAGCTGATGTTTCTCCAGGGGATACTGCACAGATCAATGCCATGCTGTTCTAAGTTTCCTTTTCCCCTGGGCTATGCTGACCCTCTCAACAGCATTAAAGTCAGCCATCCGTTTTGAGTGTTTTTATGATTTTAATTAATCCCCAGACAATCCACACAGGACCTAGACATGGCTTGTATAACAAGAGCAGAGTCAAGTATTACTACTACTCTTATTAGTAATACCTTCCTTGGTTGTGAAAAGCTACTCCTCACCATTTATATTTACATGCACAGTAAGTAGGACACACGTTGCAGGTTTGCCATGGCAGGTGGAAAGTTGTAGACTTATTTTCTCTGCACCAACAAATGTTTCCTTTCACCGACTAATCTCCCACTGGCTCACTGTGCCTAACCTCAGGCATCACATTTTATCTCACCAGCCTGCTGCTTTCCAGAACCCTGTGCGCGCGCACACACTCGCACACACTCTCTCTCTCTTTCACACACACACACACACACACACACACACACACACAGAAGACACACATTCCTTCCCCTTCAGGCACACTAATGCGATATGACACAGGCCTACAGCAGCCAGCTGGGTATGCCATGTCTTCTCATCAGTCTACCTATTATCACCTACACTTGGCTTCACTTGCCTCCACCCCCCACCCCATACTGTTGAGATCTGACTGGTCACAGAGGTACCTAAAGGTGTCCATTACTCCAAGGCTTGTTCAAAATGAGACTCACTCCTCGAAAACACATTGTTGTGATTTGGCATCTCTGATGTCCTTGAAAAAGGAAAACTAAATCAACCCAACCTCACAGTCCAGTCAAAACAAATCACACGCATGCTACAATTGATGGAAAAACCTTTCTGAATGGGCCCTCTCAAGCCAGTAAGTAATGACAGAAATCTACTTTTAGCAAATCAGTAGATGCAAGGCAAGTGTTATAATTTTGCATGAAAAAGGAACAATACATGTAACTGACTGCTGGAAATAAATGGACCTTAATGAGCAGAAATGATGTACAGACAGGGACACAGCATAAGGAACAGGTACTGAGCTCCATGGGAACATCACATACGTATTGCTACCCTGCTATGATGTGTCTGGGGCTGGCACAAAGGTGTCACCAGTGTTTGCAGCACATTGTCACCACCTTCTTCTGAGCCATACAATGAAATAAACCAATGATAGAAAGGCTCACACTGTGGCCCAGTGGGTGGTACAGCCTTACACCTTCAGGGTTGGAAGTTTGCGCTTCTCTCTGATACGTAGTGTTTGTTCTTCCTGCATTATGCAGGCATTCACCTGCAGACCAAAACCACAGTGAACACAGTGAAGTAGCATCTCCGCATTTCCCAGAGTGTGTCAGGATGTTTGTGCTTGTGCACCGTGATGGGCTGGTGTCCTGACTACTGAACAGATTGACAGAAGAGTCATTTCTGAATGGTTCATATTTATTTTTGCCCCAATTCACAACAATATCCTAGCTTTTTACACATGAATAATTCCAATGCTTTCTGGAAGCTAAATTATCTTTCTGGGTACTTATAGGTTTTATATAATTTTTCCTCTTGCACCAAATGCTGGGAGTTCAGGGGAATGCTTGTATCCCAGTGTTACTTCATGTTTTCATACACAAACCTCTGCTCAATATAGTTTGAAATTTGAGAGATTACTCAGTATATTCACATACCATTGGATTAATTCCCCTCCAATTTAATACAGTCTCTTGACAATTATAATATTTATCCTACTGAATGTAATGTGTGGTTGTCAGATAAGTATAGTAAGCACCTCCCAAATCATACAGTAAAAAACATGGGGGGGGGGGGGGGCGCAGTGGATGGTTTCTGTACAACAGGAAGCTGAGTTCTCTTATTTATTTTTTTTTGTTTTTGTGAAGTATCCAGTGAACAGAAAAGACCATGTCCCATTCGTGTTTTTATAAAAACATAAGAATCAACGTTAGCGGAACAGCCTGAGAAGTCAGCCCAGACTTCCTCGTAGAAACTCTGTAGGTAGCCACTTTTAGCTTTGGCACCAGCCGCCATATATATCACATGAAAAATGTCATCCTGTTGTCTGGGACAGAAGACAACAGCTTGAAGGTGCTAACAGGTGGCTCAGTTTGAATCCTGCATCCATGAAGAGGATGTTAAATTAATCTGCTCCATTCCCAGCATTAAAACCTATTCTTAGTACATTCTTACTTCAAATGCTTTTCTGTCATCTTCATTTGGTATTTCCTGGTATTCCCAGGCCAAGAGTTTGCATGCCTGTCATTGATCCTCGTGCCCATAACAGACCTGCACATGCATGCTGCAAAGGGGCTGTGTGGGGAAACACGATACCCGATTTTTGCATTTAGGTGTGTTATCAATACCCAGTACCCTGAGTACCTAATTTGGCGATTGTATTTTGATGTTCTTTCGACGTGCCTCACCCGTCCCGCAAAAAGTAGCTACTACAGATTCTCAGGAAGAAAGTCCTGCTTCACTTGCTGTTTACAACGTTTTTGTGGGCTGAATCTGTACTGTAGAGACGTCTACTGTGCATTCTTTCATTCACCAGTAAAATTATGCTATGTAATTGCGTACACAATTACATTGTGATTGCGTACATTGCAAATTTTACCCACGGTACAGCGGATGCAATTGCACCCCCTACTCCTCACGTGAAAATGCTATTTGAACATATAAATTTTAAAAAATTATATTATGTTATAAATTTATATTTGAAAATGCGTAATAATAATTTATTGTAAATACATTTGTTATTTATTATTCTACAAATGTATCTATTAGGATGAATGACTGGTTGGGCTCTTTTACCTTGCACCCTCTGGGAGAGTCGCCTATGATTGCATGTGTGTGCGAGTGTATGACTGTGTATATGTGTGTCTACACAAAATGCTACACCGCCTGTTCATGCTCCTCGTCTACTGGAACAGTTTTGCTAAGAGGATCTCTGAGTGTCATCAATTCCTGTAACTTTAGAAAAGTGTCACAGTCCTCTTGGAAACAATTTCTCTGCAAGAGAAAAAAAAGATACAAAATGACAGAAATCATGACAAAAGCACAACTGAATGGGGGGGCAGACAAGAGTAACAGATGCAACAGGAAAGTGGATAACTACAGGAAAAACACAGGAACAGAGTGGGGTACTGGACTGAGTAGTACATGTATAGGCAACAAGAGGACAAATAAATCATTGCAGAGAAGGCAGGGAGGCAGTCAAGTAAGAGAAACATAGATACATACAGTACTGTGCAGAAGTCTTAGGCAGTCAAAGCAAATGATGTTTAAATGAGCTTCGTGTTGTTGTAACACTATGTTATTATGTCTAGCAAAGTGTGTTAACTTAGCCATTTCAAAACATCTGCTAACATCACCCTAGTATTTGCAGCAACCATCCAGTCCACCCATGTATTTTTTTACTCAACCACTAGCACACCTTCTACAGCTAATCTATAAAAAAAATACTTTAAAAAATTTAATCAAATTAATTAATTAAAGGAGCTGGTGGTGAAATTTAATAAATACTGGCTGAAGTGCTCCTGAAGAGTTTTGGGAACTGTTTGGGGTGTTCATCTAGCCATCCAACTAGATATCAGTAATGTTTTGGAGAATATTCTTACTAGTTTTTATTGTTATTCTTAATTTGTATATATTCTAATGTTAAATTGTGTTTTTTTGCAAAGTTCACCTCCTACCTAAATAGCTTTAAACATTTCTATTGATTTCCTAAGACTTTTGCACAGTACTGTACATAGACATATATGTCAGGATTTCTCCTTGTCTTGCACTGGTCCATGTATTGTTTCTTCATTTGGCCAGCAGGTGTGGCTGGTCAACCCATTTCCTGTCATTTCCCAGGTTTATTTTAGTTCCTAGTTTGTGGTCTTGTTGCCCAGGGTGCAGTGCAGCTCAATGGGCTGAGCCATGGCAAATAACCTGGGGAAATACAGGACATCCGCTGGGCCAAATGGGGAGATGACACATGGACTGGGGCAGGACAGGAAACAATCCTGATACTGGCTTGTGTGTGTGTGTGTGTATATATATATATATATATATATATGGATAGTTCAGTACTTTGTGATTGTAACTCTTTATGTTCAACTGGTTGGTTGAAACCAAATCTTGGTCTGGATTCTTATATTCTGGACCTGAACCATCTAGCTCTGATGAATGATAATTTCTTGTAGTAAGAGCATAATTACACACTGGCGCCGTTACGGCAAGAAACTGTAGTGTCTATCACTTTACACAGCAAATGCATACTTGAGTACCAGTTATGTGCATCCCTGTATACATGCATGTGCTCGATGCCGTATGTTGTGACACAAGGCTCATGTAACCATGATCAAAATAATCTGCCACTAAGAATCGACAAGTCCTGGCTACCAAACACCCTGTCAGCAGTTTGTGGCTTTTCCCTCCTTGCACCGCTCTCAGTAGGAACTCACCACAGCTGACCATAGCTGACTGTCATGATGATTTTTCCCTTGTTAAAGTCATTCAGATCTTTATCTCTGCCCATTTTATATAATGTAAACATGTTGTGAAAAGAACAGGAGGGAGAGCAAAGGGGTCTTAAGAGAGAGACACTCACAGAGAGAGAGAGGCGAAGCAGCCCTCCACCCGCTGGCTGCTGACTGACAGATGAGAGGAAGGAGCTCAGCGACTGCTCCGTCAGCCTGTTACCTGAGAGCAGAAGGGGAGCAGGCACCCCCAGAGAAACATCACTCAGGGGTAAAGCTAGAGCACTGCTTGCCTGCACATGCACAAGTGGCTAAGGCTGTGCTATAGCTGAGCTAAAGCTGCGCTAAGGTAGTGTTAAGGCTGAGCTAAGGCTGCGCTAAGGTTGTGTTAAGGCTGAGCTAAGGCAATGCTATTGGAATGGTGTCCTGCTGAACTGTCATACTGAAGGGAGAGACCTGAAAGGTTCAGGGATGTCAGGACATCGTTCCCAAGCACAATGACCTTCCCCTCACGGTATTGTACTTCTATCTCCAGCACAGGGATTGCCGGCTCCGAGGTCTCGGCTACCTGAGGAAAACAGCTTCAGAAAATCTAACAAAGGCCACAGCCCACTTCATACTGCTGTTATTCTACTGTTTTGCAGATTTTGCGTGCTTTTAAGTTTAGGTTGTGTTTGGGGGTTACATCATATGTCTGGCGGCTTACGTCATCTGATTCGAGGTTCTTGTGGTGTGTTTGGAGGTTACACCATACTTCTGGAGGTTTATGTTAGATGACTTATGGTTTACATCAGTTAATGTCACGATGTGAGGTTGATGGTGTGTATTTGCAGGTTTATACGTATATGTAGTAGGTGTACTTGATGATACTGTTGCTGTAGCAGTTGAATTAAACTGCATGGAATGGAATATGACAAAGAAAAATTGGTAACAGAATTTCATGCACGCAACCATGAAAGGGTGAAGGGATAGGTGGAGCAGTAACATTGTACCATACTCACAGGGATCGCAGTCTTGTCCTGAGGATGAAACAAGACAGAAGCCTGTGTGACTACAGCAGATATATGGAAGTGTTTTCTACAGCTAATAATTAATACTTCATAAAGATGTGTAGAGATATGGTAGAATTTTTAGTTTCAGTTTCAGGTCTAGGCACACATTTTTGTAGTTTACATTTCATTTAAAAATGCTGCTCCATGATTCTGGCCTGAAATGAAAACAACAGATTTGCGAAAAACAGGCTTGGCTTGGTGCAGTAAGGAGGCAGATGGGCGATGATGATCCATATTTGAGAAGGCGCTGTGTTCAGTACCGTGTGCGTGAATCTGCTCCCCTGATCTGCTACCTCTTGTTTAAACACAGAAAGATTCTTTTCTTTGGCAGCAGGTTTGACCCCTTTTCCCTGAGCCAACTTGGTGTCAGGACCTGAGTGACAGGAAGATAAGTAAGGTTAATGCATGACAATAAATAAGGTTTCAGGCATGGCTTGCCGTGCATTAACCTGTTTATACCATGGTTAATACACATTTGGCTTGCAGGTTGGTACCCAAGACATTATTTCAAATCTATAAGTAGAACTACTTTTTTCTGCCATTGGCTAAATTTCCATGTATTACTATTAATTTTACATTGTTTTACATTTGGAATTTTAAGTAAGAATTAAAGATTAAATATAATTGTGTATTGATTACTACTGTGATTTGACTGGCACTACATGTGTCATTGTGAAAAAAATAATAAACACCTTTTTAACCAATCATATTTGAGAATTCAACAGCGTTGTGATATAATGGTGGTTAATAACTCCCCAGAATTACCGATACAAAGGTGACATTTTCATTTAACGTGTACAAAAAAAGTATACAACTTAAACTGCTTCCAAAGTGTATGAAGCCGGTGCCACTCATTGAAAAATCAGAGAAATTTCCAGAATTTGGCCCATCGCCAATGTGTTATCTCTTCAGTTTTTTCCTACAGCTCAAGCATGTGAGTAATGAGGATGAATCAGGAGGCACCGTAACTGAACAGGCATTGATTTGCCATTCACTGTATGTTCACAGCACTCCAGCAGATTTCCTGATAATTGTTCTCCCTGTCTGCAGAAAGAGACCACTTTCTGTTTGGTTTCCATCATGTTCAATTAAAGTCATACTGTATTCACTTTCAGAAGGAGCTGGATTCTTTATCACTGTGAGCAAACAGTTTATTAGGCTGCCCTCTTTGTTGCATATACGTAAAGCTCACAGTTAAATTATGACACCCAGAGGTAAATTTACAGAATTAATCCCACTCCAGTGGTAGCACAGCTCATATGACACGTCGGATAATACAGGTGCTGTTTGGGCAACTACAGAGTAGATGTGGAAATTGCACGGAAAAGACAGGTCTGGGGTAATTTAGTCCCCTGCTTAAATGTTTTCTATTCATATTAAAATGGCCTCCCCTGCCGCAGATTACAAAGGAAAACATGTTCTTCTTGCAAGCATTTTCCCCGAGACGACATCTGTTTCCCTTTAAGGAGGTCACCATCAACACGGCTATCCCCCTTGAAGCAGCCAATCACTAATCAGAGTGCTGCATACCTGCCATGTGACTTCTGTGGGCTGTAGGCTGTAGGGCTGTGGTCTGCCAAATGGCAGGGGCAGCCTCCAAGACAGAAATATTCAACAAAGCAGGGCTTATGCCCCCCACCGCCCATCCCCAAAAAAAACACAGACTGGGGACAACACCACATTTAATGAGAGGCACAAAGAAGTAAAGGTGAATTCAAAAACTTGAAAAGAATCCCTGGGTAAAGGAGACAGCACACTACATCAGTCCTTCAACCAAAACACAAAACACACACCTGAGATCACATCTGTATCTGTACCCGTTAGCTTAGCTCTGAGTTTGACATCCTCAGATAAAGCAGTTTGTCTGGAAGTGCCTTTAAACTACCGAGGGTATTAGCAGCACATCACTCACTGATAGGTAGATTTGGGTGGAGAGTGGAGCAGGAGCACCCCCTGCTGACACTCTGCAGAGTGTGAAGAGTTTTTCCTAAGGCCTGAAAGCATCACTTCATGATTGTTTTTTCATGCATTTCACTTTCTGTTTACACAACATTCTATGCAGTATAAATATGTTACTGTATTCATCATATTTGCCTTTGCATCAAAAATAGAAAAAATCCTGCCCTCTGGTGGTTTCAGTGCCGTACAGCAAAGTTTCAGGAAAAATCGACTACATCCACTACACTAGGTCATAGCAGGCTCCGCTGTTCTATGACTGACGCATGTCTTCAAATTCTAGTAGTAGCTCATCCAAACACATACGGATTGTCAGAGTAAAATGTATTGCCTCTCTGCTCATTTTGGAAGGGTTTATACCCAGTTCGGGGTGGGCTGATGGGGCTCCAGCCTGGCCTGAGACTCTCACACACCTTGGTGGAGGCAGCTGGAGTTCATCCACTCCCCAGTGAACTCGGACAGCACCACGTACACTAAGCTGACATCCCTGCAGTACTGCTCCTTTACCTTTGCCAGTTAGCTTGGTCTCCTCCTTCCTTCCAGGAGTCAAATTTCCCTCGCTGCCTGTCTGTTTCTCCTCCCTCTTGGGCATGTCCTGCATGCAGAGAGTGGACTAAAACACGCTACACACATGAGCCATCTGGAATGGCACCCTCAGCACTACAATTATAAACCCAGCCATCTTCATTACATGAACTGCCCAGCTGACGTGTTCTGTTTAAAGCCTGCCCCCCTCTGCCACCCATCATTGTAATAACCTCATCTAATTTGCCTGTTTTCACATCTGTTCACTGTAGAGCATGGCAGAGTGCAGGGAACCTGGCGGAGCATGAAGGTGAAGTTGGCAGAGATCTACTGCTGTAGGGATACCTTCTTCTTGGTGGAGCTCCTATTGGCGCTGCTCATGCTGAGCTCCAGCGAAGAGCTGCTGCCGATCGACAGCCAGCTCTCATTTTTGGAGTCTGCTATCTGGATCTGGCTGGGCTGGAAAATGGGGCACATGGCTCTGAGAAGCACCCTTTTCTCTGTCCTTTCAGTTTATTCTCAGTTCTACTCCAACCCCCCATTTCCCTGTGGCCTGTTTCTGTCTCTATATGTCAAACATTACCGCTCCATTCCAACCCCACCAGTTCTGTATACTGAAGGTACAATGTAGATAACATTGGGGTTAACACAGACGTTCCCAACAAAGTAATGTGAATAAAGGACAATAAACGAGAGAAACAACAAAGCAACACAATGCAGACAGAGTACAAATTATCAATGGTATTTATATGGAGAGGAATCTTAAGAAAAATAATCATGTCCTTCATGTACATGGTATCATGTACATGTGCTTCATTCGGTACATATGTTTGCATCAGTGGACATGTCCCTATCGGTAGGTATGTCCCTCTCACCAAGGAATTCCACTTGCTCATCTGCCTTCTCCTTTCTACGATCTCCTCATGAGTGAGTGCAAAGGGCCCCAGCACCTGTGGAGAAAGCAGAGAGGAGCTCCAAACTGAAGAAACAGGGGTCAGCAGAATATACGGCACACAGTCTGCATACAGACCTATCACAGCATGAATTTACAGAGCAAGAAGCCTCAGACGGTACATACCTCTGCCAGATATGCAGCACCAGCATCCCCAATGCAATTGTAGGCCAAGGAGAGACACAACAAGGTCCGATTTAGCCGCAGTCCCTGCAAGTTACAGGAAGATGGAATTTTGATGGTTTCTTCAGCTATTCACATTAAACTGCAAAGTGCATCTCAGTCTAACTGTTTTTTGGCTTTTAATGCTATACCTGGGCGATGTGTTTGGCTCCTACATCCCCAATTGAATTGAAGGCCAGGCTGAGGTACTGCAAGCTCCTGTTAGCCACTCTTGCTGTGGACAGTGCAGCACCAATGAGATGAGCTCCTCTCTCCCCTAAGCAGTTATTCCGCAGGGACAGGTGGGTCAGCCTAGGAATAGGGCAGGATGATGATCATTGGCACAAGGGCCAATGTTCGGAGAGATCAGAAAGGACCAGTAAATGAGGTACCTGAACCTGCTTTCCATGTGCCTGTGCATGTGTGTCAGTGTAGTGTGTGTATCTATCTGTACATCTGTATATGTGGTGTGTATTTCTGTGTGTCTGCATTCATGCGTGTGGAGCATTTGTGAGAGACTGATAAAGACCCACGGGCTGTCTTCCGCGATGAGGATGTGGAAAGCTTGATCTGGAAGGGGATTTCCTTCTAAAACCACAGTCCTGTCAGAGAGATGGGGGAGTGCAGCCTGAGTGGAGGGCAGACAGTCCTTGTGGCACCGATTTTCGGTTACATCTTAATTCATCTACAGGAAAAGTGCTACAGTTAGAGCCAAAGAGGCTTGGAGGCTTAATGAGATCCAGGCTAATGGACACACTGCTCCCGGGGGCCAATTACCTGAGGCTGAGACAGAGAGACACAGTGGTTTTTAACGAAGTTAGAGTTTGCTCAGTCAAGCCTGCTCTCCATAGACTGTATGAATGACATATATGCATATTGTCAGATCACTTAAAACAATTAACAGCTTATTAATAGTTATAAGTAACACACGTATTTAAAACTTCAGTTAAAAGCAACATATCCCGCACTAACAAAGATTAAGGCTTTTTTCACTCACTGCTACTTCTCATCTTCACCTCCTGGCTGACTTTGTCCTTCAAAATTTACCTCTATTCCACAGCACATGCCTCACTGGCTGCTCCCACTCCCCTTTTTTTGTGCCCCATCTCCTCAAAACTCACTGCAGCCTTTGTAGGTTGCCCAGGGATGGCAGTATCTTGCTCAGGGCCTGCATGGTCAACTCGTCAGCCTTCCAGCCTGATTTGAGGAACTCATGTTAATACCGGAGCCTTTGGATCAGTACTCTGTACTGAGCGTGAGCTCTATTGTTATTACTTGACTCAACCCGGATCTCTAACACCACAAGAAGTATTCAAAAAAGAGTCTTTATTAAACATAAGACTGCCCACCTCTCCCAGAAGACAAAGCAAATGACAGTCAAAGTCACAGAAATCTGTTGTTCTGCTATTCAGTAGAGTTAAAATTAACTAGCAAGATGGTTTATTGCTGTAACCCTGCTGCATCTGGTCAGTAAATTGAATACAATCACCTTTTAGCCGCAGCTGGCAAATCTTACCACCAGCGCCTCCTCCCAAGTCAACAAGTCTTGCAACACCCCACCCCAGCTAGCATTACGCTGGTGTAGTATCTCATTTTGAATAGTGCTATACCGTACAAGACATTATACTATGGTATATCGTATTTTGATGTTATTTTAAAAATTAGTTACAACGCATTATGTAATGATGCCGCATTATGTAATAACTCCACAAAATGTAACAATTTTTCATCACATAATGTGAGGTTACTACATTATGCATTGTCACACACCGTGAACAACACATTATGCAATAACACCACATTATGTAATTTGATAAAATGTCACAAATTCATAGTCTACATTATAATTTTATATTGCAACATTACCCAATTAATATCATCATCATCATTATTATGATCATCATTCAGTTCATTGCAATCTGTCGAGTTATTACATAATGCAGTGTTACTACATATTGTGTTGTCACAGGTGGGTATTGAAACAAAATACAGCAGAATACCCAAAATACCAATAACACCCCAGCCAAGTCAGCAACCCTCTCCTCCCCGTTTCCCTCATCTTGAATCAACATGACTAAATAGAGATGGCAGCAGCAAACTAGCTGAGCGCAGACACTGTGTTGACACATTCAGCAGGTGGTGCTAATTGAGGTGCTCACCAAAGATCCTGAGCTCCCTTACGCTGTGGGGATCCTCTGTCTCCAGCTCTGCCTGCAGACGGGGCTCAGGAGACCACTGAGTGGTGGCTTCATCACAGACTTTTGCCAGACTGTCCTCTGCAACATAAAGAAGAGATTTATGCTTCTTACTTTTCGAATATCAGTATTTAAATAAGTACTTTATAATGTTGGCCCTGGGTGCATGTAGCTCAAGTTTCATACAAATTTGTGGTTACATTTCACAGTGTAGCACTTACTGTAAATCATATTTTTTAACATGGTGGGATTTGGGGACTTTATGGTATATATGCTATATTCGTGCCAGCAAAAAATACTGCCGTTTACAGTGGTCTGCAGTGGTAAACATAAATGTCAATAACAAAACCTACAAAACCAAAATAAAGGAAATATGTTTTAATGTAACAAAATAGCACAGTACAGGAACTGTATCCGAATCATATCTGCTTATTGTAGCTGTCACACATACATTACTGTATGCATACTGTGTTACAAGTTAGATATGGACAGTGAGCCATTATACAGTTGGCAGTGCTGCCCATTCTCCTGCACGTCTTGCACTAAGCAATACATCCACTAATATTCTATTCCATCTGCTTACAGGCATCTCTCAGTCAGTGGGTCAGTGTATATTATGTACTATGGACCTGGGAGGCAATCAACTCATCAAACATGACTCAATCAGGAGCAATTCAACATGAGGCCATATGTGGGGTGCTGAGTGGCTCAGTGGGCTAAGTCTTAGCAGGCCTTGGCAGAGAGTCTCAAGTCCGTGGGCCCGTGAGCATGGCCCTTAACCCCCGCTCCAGGGGTGCTGCATGTTAGCTGACCCGGTCCTGTGACCCCCCTCTGCCAAGCCAGGGAGAGCAAGATGGAGTCAGTGAAGAGAAGCATTCCAATATACCTGTACTCGTGCAAATGGCAAATAAAGCACCTTCGTTTTGTTTAAGGCTGTATATGTTATTCATTCACATCTGCACTTCCATCAGTGCCAATGAAGGGAACTGGCCAAACCCACATTCACACCTTGCTACTTACTTATTTGCATCAAGGTTTAAGGATTCCAGAATAAGTCCTTTGTACCCAAGAGTGAGTTCACACACCACATCATGCCATGCATTTGACCTTGATGTAGTTTGAGTAAAGAAACTTACACCCCATTTCCTCCAAACTAATTTGGATCTGGGTGTTGTGTTTTGGCTAAGATTTTATTTAAATGAGGATGTTAAACTATTAAAACTTCTTTAAATATCTGTCAACTGAAAAAAAAAATAGTTTCAATATGGATATCTGAGTAACAAAAGTAAAATGAATGAATAATTTATTATTTTTACAAATTAGTACCACCTTTCTTCTCTGGTTTCTGTCTGCCCTTTAATAATCAATAAGTAAAAGCGGGGGGGGGGGGGGGTGGTTTGTATAACATACTGTGTTACCACAATGGAAGGAGTCTTCTTAAACAGAGCAGTGTCCCTGATAGATAGAAACTGCCTAATTAATGTTTTCTCTGGATACAGGCTAATAAAGGTATTTATTAGCTTGAGGATTGCATCCTGCTTCAGCTCACCTCTGTAACACTGATCTAAGTCATACATGATATGGAATATTATGAAAACAGGCATTAGTACCAGCCGGCTTTCCCCCTTAGTGAACCTTCTGCAGTTGAGTTTCATCTGCTAATGCAAGGATTTGGAAAAGCTGTGGCCATGATCAGTCAAATGAGTGAGAAATACCTCCTTGATAAGAGTAACACATAGCAACACATTTCTAAGTAATAATGGTAATGATGCCTTCAAAAGATGGTGATTGCTAAAGACTTTTAAAATGCGACGGACCAAAAGGAAAACAAACGTGGGTTTTTGATCATTTCAAGCCTAAACATTCACTTGAAGCCAAAATGACCAGATTGAACATTTTGGGCATTTCACCATGGGACAGCAGTAGTGGTGGGGCAGTGGTGGCCTAATGGGTAGGAACGTGCCTTTGCTATTGAAAGATTGCTGGTTTGAATCCCCAACCAGCAAGGTACCACTGATGTACTCTGAGTAAGGCACTACTCCCAGGTACTGAATTAGCTGTCCCCTGCATCCTATATGGTTGTCTAGAGTGCTAGTTGATGGCAGCAAATTGGTAATAACCATATTTTCACAGTATTGTGTTGTGCACAATTAATATAATCTAAGAGCAACATTTGCTATAGTATATAAACAGAACTTTATTGGTGTACCTGCACTGTTTTTGAGATCTGCACCTACCAGTGGGGCTGGACTCAGCAGTCGGCGATGAGGCCTTAGGTTGTGTGGTCACCATAGGAATCCTGTTCATTCCCAACAGAGCACAAACCTCAGGAAAATCAACCTCCAGGCTACCACAGCACTGGTACTCATCTGCAGATGCATATAAAGGCATGGTGTTAAAGCTAACATTGCAAGTTTTACAATGTGTTGTATTAAAATGCCAAATCAATCCATTACCCATAGACTCTCAATCTACAGGATTGTGGCGAGAGCAGGACACATGCTGGACAGGAGGCCAAGCCACTGCAAGCTATACACTCAAACACAATCACATGCAAGAGGGGAATCTGAGACTCTAATTCATATAATGGCAAGTTATCAGAATATGGGAAGAAACCAGATTATCCAGAGGTAACCGGCACAATGAAATAATAAAATAATAATTAAAAATAAAAAAGGTCAAATGAATGCAGCCTTACCAATACTTTGGGCTGAGGGTTCTTCTTGAATATTCAGTGCTTGTGGAATAATGCATGGAGTGAGGAAAAGAAAAAAGAATGATATTCAAGTTCAAGTTGGCACCTTGACCATAGACAGTTGGAAACAACGCACAGACACACGCTTGAAGGACAGACAGCTGGCAGACACAGATAGAGTCAGAGAGGGAAAAGCCAAATCTAATAGCCCATAAATAATGCACAGTTAGCTAATTAAACACAGATGTCTCTTTAACAAGGTCTGTACCCGCTGTTTCTTCTTCAGCTGCCGGCAACCCCCTGTCTGTCTTTTCTTTAGGGGGCTTCTCCCCTCTCCTTTTCATATTCATACAGATCCTGCGGTGACATCAGCAGAGATCTCAAAGCAGCAGGTCATAGACAGAATTTCTATCACCGAAAGCGATCGTTTCTAATATTTTCAACGTTTCTGGTAAATAGCATGTTTAAACTACACAACGAGACACCAGTATTCATTGTATTTGTTAAATTGCGGGGTCATAAAGCTGCAACCCGAGCCCGTTCGGCAAAATTTACCGAGGGGGACCTGTTCTAGGTACAAAAACAATTATACGTTCGTGTATAAAAACTTATTTCGCTCAGCAAACACCATATATATTTGGCATGGGGTGCGTTGGTAACCTATGTAGTTATACAGTTATACATACCTCAAATATGCTCACCGGACAGCGTCTTTGATGTTTCCATAGCAATGTCGGCGGAGATCACGTGATCTGCTGTTAACTCTTTACTTCAAACCCCAGAATAATTTAGAAACATTAGTCTATGACTTTGGATTTCAGGAGGAAACCCGCTCAAACAGAACGAAGGCAGGAATGGAATCCCCAGTCTTGTAAGCATGCGGACATTGCGCCACTGCAGTTTTGTTTAGAAAGAGAGACCTATATACGAATTGTTCACAAATAAATGACTGGAAGTAAGAAATGGAAAAAGGACAAGTAAACGTATTGTAATGACAACAATTATCGTCTGTTTACTGTAATGTAGTGTTTATTTTAAAAAATGAATAAAATATAAAAAGTAAAAACAAAGAGCATTGTCAAGACTTTAGAATCATAATTACAAACTTTTAACCAGAGTGGAAGAACTCGGGACAAACTTTTGAATCCCACACAATGTCCATCAGTCTGTCCATTTAAATTAGCATTAGTTTTTTGCGATTGTCTAAAAAATTAACAAAAATAAAATTACACAAATGCACACAGAAATACAAGCAACACATTTATTACAGCTTTCACAAAATTAGAATAGCTTTTCATTAAAAAGATAGATATCGAGTTAACGGATTTTTTTTTTTGTTGCCTCTTTTAAATATCAATACGTAACCATGTTGGGTTGCTTTTTTAGTGTTCAACACTTTGCAGCAAATCAGGGGTTAATGTCCTCCTCAGGAATCATGAACCGGGCAGTAGGTTACTGCCTCTACATCTTCCATCTTGTACGAAATTTGCCTTCTCTTTGCCCCCCCCCCTTCCTCAGCATTTACATACAATTAATATATATGCAAAAAAAAAAAACGCTGTAAAATTGTATGTCACGAGATAAACACCTTCTTGCTGCATCAAGCTTACATTTGACAACAATACTAGCAACCGCAGCAAAATTATTAATAACAATAATAGTAATATTAATAATAATACAAGTAGGCTCCATTGTCCGGATCCTGTACAATACATGAAAAACCAAATCTATTATATGATATTGCTATTTCAGACTCCATTGTAGCCTACATCAGCAACACTGACCAACTTAGCTTGCAACAATTTTTAAGCCAGCCTTATTCTGACAGTCCAAATTGGACAGAATGGATCAGTCCAGTGGATTTCCTACAGTCTTGTCCCAGGCCATCCATAACCTTATTAAACGTTAAAATGAAAACATAAATTTTACCATGAAAACAAAAAAAAAGACTCTCTGGGAAAAAACAGCCTTATGAGCAATCTTTCACAAACGTCCCTGCCCATGCTCGCGTACTTAAAACCTGTGTTAGTCTCACATATCTTCTTTCATTTTGGCATGTGACATTTATGAACTCCTACACCCCTAAGAGTCTATGAAGTCATGCCAAATGAGCATGCAGAGATGAATGTTCTCCCCGTGAGCCGACTGCTCAAGTGAGAGAGAAGAGAGAGAGAGAGAGAGCGCCAACCTGTGCTACTTCAGCTACACGTCAGTCCTTTGAATTCATGCCATTCAAGCACAAGCCCTTCATCTTCTCAGTCATCATAACTCTGCTAAATATATCTGAGGATTCATCAACTTAGTGGCCATTCTCAGATTATGACACAGGTCCCTGTGTGGAACTACAGGTCACCATATCACCCTGTGACATCTCCCACCCTCCGAGTTTTTCTATGACTGTGCTGAGGCTTTGCCCGTTTTTCTGTGTTTACTTCCTGCTTTATAGTGTTACCACTTTATTTCAAGTTTTTATCGAGGATCTTCTGCTGCAGCTGGGGTTTTTGTTACACATTTCCGATAGATTTCACTGTCTGTAATACATCGCTCTGTGTGCCTGAGTCCTTGCCCTCAGCCCTTCCATCTCTAAGGTTCTCTCAGGCTACATTCTGTCTTCCAGCTACCCATAATGTCCTTCTATGTATTTTCATCTCCTTTGGAGAAAACAGAGAAGACAGACTTGAGGAGGTGACAGTGCAAAGTTTTCCCCCTGCTGTTTCTTCCCCAAGCTATAAGTGCATGTGGCGGCATCATTTCCTGCCGCCGAAGTCAGCTAATCCTAGTGTCCGTCTACGTAGGCGGCGCCCTGGTCCCTCCTCCAGGAGGTAGGTCACATCTATAGCTAAAAACAGAAAAAGACAGTAAGAAAAAGCCAGTAAGTAAGGAGGATAACACTGATTGATGCTATATCGATACTGGCTAAATCCAATAAATATGCAATCACACATTATACTTAGGTGAACCTAAGTATAGTCAAATAAAACATTCTACATGCTTAATTCATCCAGTTAATTCATACAATTGTATGAATACACAAAGGAAAAGCTATGTTCAGTTTAAGCTCTCCAGATACTTGCAATGCTTCGCCAAAGTTATGTTGGTCAAGTTATCAACTGTTTTTATAAGCACTAAAAAGCAAACTATAGAGTCACATACTATAGTGCTGGTTTGATCATTTTCATAATTATGTACATAAAGACAATAATTTTGTTGTCTAAGAAGTATTTTCCAATAATTTTCGTGGAAGGATCACTGTATATCTGGTATATCCATTTTCAGGAGCAGAACTCCTCAGAAATAATATTTTTGGGCATGTACAGTAGGAGCTATATTTATCGTAGCTTCAAAAGGAAAATTAACATTCATGTTGTCAAAAGTAACTCCCATGGAAAAATCAGTGCTGTGGTTCAATTAGTAAAATAGATTACAATTTTAATCTTTTGACAATCTGAGGGGGCGACTTGGTGGTGCAGTGTTTTGCACTGTTGTCTCACACCCATTGGGTTAGGGCTTGAGTCTCGACCAGGTCTCCATGTGAGTGGAGTTTGCATGTTCTCCCTGTGTTGTGCTGGGGTTTCCTCCAGGTACTCCAGTTTCCCCCCTCAGTCCAAAATATGCTGACGCTAACTGGAGTTATCAAATTGCCATTAAGTGCGTGTGTGTGTGTGTGTGTGGGTGACTGGTGTGTGAGTGTGCCCTGCAACGGATCGGCACCCCATCTTGGGTTGCTCCTCACCTTGCGCCCAGAGCCTCTACGATCGGCTCTGGACCCCCCGTGACCCTGAATAGGACAAGCAGTTTCAGAAAATGGATGGATGGCAATTTTATGGGGTAAGCCAAGCTTCCTGTGTAGTCTTAGAGCGGTCGCCTGTGCTAGACGATCTTGAAAAGGATCAATCATTAAAATTGCACAGATAACTAAGTTTTGTTTCCTACAACAAAGTAAAAATGTTTTAGTGAAACATGACCCCTATCTCCCCTCTCGCATGCGCTCTGTGAACATTATCACCACGATTTAAAAAAAAAAAAAAAAGGAACTGTATTGCAAAATAACATTATTTTAAAAAAATCTGTATACTGTATACTGTATAATATGAAAAGTCCTGATCTCTTATATTATGGGCCTTGCGATGTGAGAATGACACGCACATAACATGCGATGTCACAAATCGCCCAGCCCAATCAAGGGGAATGAAGATTGAGAGCCAACTTTGGGAGGAAGGTGGATAGCGATAGGCAATGAGATCAGGGTAAAAGGCAGATATGAAGTACCGGCAGCCAAAGAGCTGTAAAAAGTGGAAATTTTATCCTGGAAAAAGCAAAAGAAGTTGCAATTATCAAATGAGGCAGGATCGGTATTATTGGGAGGTTGTAAGAGTTCTTTTAACAGTAGAAAAAAAGAGTGTGAGAATTTCAGTTTGTGCCACTGACTAGGCTGAAACAGCAGGTCTAGGAGCTGTACAGGCGTCTCTGCAATGGGACAGAGTAGACTGGCCTACCAATCTGCCCCTCCTGTTTCTCCCTAGTGTGGCTCTAACAAGCCACACCTGTTAAGCATCAGTCTTACCTCTCGTTCCTACCCTTGTGTCATGCTCTCCCGCTGCATCGTGTTCTAGTCTTTGTGTAATGGTGCCTCCCAGTCCAGTGTTCCCCAGTCTTGACACTGATGTTGTTAGTCCCGCCTGTCTTGTTGTTGATCCCAGTGTTGTGCTCCCCTGCAATCCCTTTGTTTTCCTCCCATTGCCAGTGGAATAAACCCATCTTGCTTTGCCCTCATTTTGGTTGCTGTGTCTTTCGTCCCACACCCTCACAACATTCTGTCCGCTGCATTTGAGGTCATATCAAATCCTTGCCCTATTGCAGCAACTGCAAAAAACCCTATGCTTCTGTATACATTATAGAAAATCTTTGAGAAATGCCCTGTCAAATTTGGCACATAGAACAAAATAACATGGATTTCAAAGTGCATTTTTTGAAAATGTTACCAAGCCAAAATGAATTTTTTATTTATATGTTCCAGTATTCAATATTCAATTCATTATAAGGTTGATAATGTTATAAAATGAACAAAAAAGAGAATTAAATCATTACTCGCAATTATTTGTTTGACAATTAATTGTCAACAAAGATTTCATGATTGTGACAGCCCTGTGCATGAGTGTGATGCCCAATGGCTCCTCACAGCCCTCTTTCCTCCAGGAGTTCAAGGATATGCAGTTTGGCTAAGTGGTATTCCTAAACTGCACGTGGGTATATGCATGTGTGCCCCGTGTCACGGGCTAGCATCCTAGCAAGGGTGTACACCAGCATCGTGCCCTGTGCACACCAGAATAAGTGCTTGGAAGACAAACAAATAAATATAAAACTGGTGCTCTTGTAAAATGTGACATTAATCAAGCCACTGTTTCATGTTTGTCTGAGATGTTCACACTCGTTCAAGCCTTGGAGAGTGGCTGCAGGCAGAGCTTCCACGCTACTCACCGGTCTTGCTAGGCGCTTGATGCAGCAGATTCAGCAGGATCTTGTTCAGACGCTGCCTCTGTACCTCCCTCCTTTCCGACTCAGGGAGGGTAAGGGAAGCAGAGGAGAAACTCAGTCTCTCGCCCTGCTCCCCTTCCTCGTCGGCACCACACTCCTGCACAGGAGGGGCCGGAGACATCATGGTGGAATGGGACCGCGGGGGGATGTCGCTGGGAGTGTCTGAGTCACCCTCCTCGCCGCTGAAGCGTGGCCCCCCGCCTGTGTCACCTGAGGATGGGTGACCCACCACGCCTGCTGAGGCCAGCTTGGGCCGCTCGCTCTTCCAAGAAGGTCGTCCTCCGTTCCTCCTGTAGCTGTCAGGCACATGGTGCGGCTGGGGACACAAACACTGTGTCAGGTGACTTTACAGTGCCTTCCAGCTACACAGCACATGGAGTAAACCCATTTACACAGGGGGTATTTTAATGGGGTCATTCTGGCAAAGGACCCTGGGAAGAGCCAACTGACTGCTTTTAGGCTGAAGCCTATCAGCAAAAATGATGATCAATTTTTATTATATACACAATTTCTTAACATCTGCTTTGCAACTGCATAACTGGGTTTCCATTAAACATTTAAGATGACTCC
Organism: Brienomyrus brachyistius; assembly: GCF_023856365.1. Lineage (NCBI taxonomy): Eukaryota > Metazoa > Chordata > Actinopteri > Osteoglossiformes > Mormyridae > Brienomyrus > Brienomyrus brachyistius. The sequence continues at coordinate 11,328,763 of NC_064555.1, read as the reverse complement.
TGCTTCACTGAAACTTGGCTGTAAGACTGGATGGCCCCTGACAGTGAGAATGAAGGCGTGTAGGGTGGGGGTGGGGGGGGGGGGGCGTAGATTTTCAGGTGTAGATTTTCATCTTTCATAGGTGAATAAAATAAACCCCCCCTGTCCAGGGCCACTATCCCTCTCATGACACTATCTTTAGAATGATAAAGGTGCCATGAGCTGAGCATTACACTGAAGACACATGAATGAAGTGAGAATGAAGAGAGAGCTTTCTGTTATACTATGGTGATTTTTTTGCTTGTCATTATTCCCTAAAAAATGGGGCTCTGTATGCAGCATTACATTGTATTGGGTATTACAAGTAATCTAGAGATGATTTAAAGTATATGGCCGTATGTGCGTTGGTTATATGCAAATATTACGACATTTTATACAAAGGACTTGAGCATCCATGGATTTTGATATCTGCAGTGGGTCCTGGAACGAATGCTCCATAGATATAGAGGGTGGACTGTATATGACATTTTGTATTTTCCTCATTTACGTCAGCATATTCCATGATATAATAATTAGAACTGTAATAACACAGTAGTGGCACATATGAAGCTCTATAGTTTTTCTTCTTTTCAATTGTTTCCATAAACACAAAATACTAAACTGAGCTCAACAAAAGTTGTGTACATGATCATTTATTTTTTGTGTTCCCAATTTCCTTTTTTGAATCCTTTACTTATTTTTTCATTTTGGTTATTCATATTCTTGTCTATAGAAATTCTAACTGGATTATGGAGTGAAGTGCATGAATATACTGTATGAAAATATGTTTCAGATCTTGCAGTCAACCCCTCTGAATCTATATCTTTATAATAATACATAAAATATCTCCCATTGCCAACTTATTCTCCTATATATTTTTCTAATGGACAAAATCTATGCTTTGTAGTCATTTAGATACCACTTACTTGTTTACAGTATGTGTCAGGTATTTTGTTATGAATTTGCCTTTAATGAGTAGATTACACAGATGTACTGTTTTGCTGTAAATTACATTGCAACCCAAACACACAACAAAAGCCAGAACATCATCAAAGCAGGAAAACACACCCATAGATTCCTTTGCTGTCAGAGTTTTCAACCTCATCATCCTCTAATTGCCAGTTCCCAATTAGTTAAATAATTAACTTGACCTCAATCAGCATTTTCAGAATCTCATGGTTTTTCCACGTCATTGTGTCTAAAGTGGGCACACACACACACACACACACACACACACACACACACACACACACACACACACACACACACACACACACACACATGTAGGGTATACCTATCCTTATGGGGCCCGCTCATTCACTTCTATGGGACAATGCTAACTATGACAACCTTAACCCCCACCCTGCCCTAACCACAACCATAAGTAACCAAGTTTTTGCATTTTTAGTTTTTTCATAAGTCAACAATTTTTATATAGTATTTTTTATAAAACGGATATTTATCACGTTATGGGGACATTGTGTCCCCATAAGGATAGGTATACCCGCTCGCACGCACACACACACACACGCACACACATGCGCACGCAGGCACACACACTCGCACACACACACATGTGCACACACACACGCACGCACACACAGCAGTTCCTGTTACTAGTGTTAATGTAATTAGGTCCACTGCATTTATGCATATTCTTTCATATGCCATCACTGACTAGACCAAGCCGGGGGGGTCACCGATGATACATTTTGCCATGAAAATACCGTAGTCAAGCAACAATATTACTAACACAAGCCTACCTCATGCATTCTCCCCACCTCTCCAACAAACATAAGACTAAATTCTCCCATAATAAATTTTGCCAAGTTCCCCACAATGCATTTCACTGAACAGCTACCGAAGTGCCACGGATAAAAATTGCCGAATGGAGGGGCTAGCAACAAAAAATTCACATAAACTTTAAATTTTTGGGGAGATCCATCTCAAAATTTTATCATTTCCAATTTGTCAACCATACGATATGCCTGAAAAGTTTGAAAAAGCTGCGTAAAATCTTTTAAAATTAAACTAGATCTTCATCCATATAATGTTTTTGTCAAGCAGTAACAAGACCCTTCAAATACTTTTTGACTACTTTTTCACATTCACAAAGTTAAATGTCCACTAAGTAGGGTTTGAAACAGTTTGAAAAAACAAAACAAAAATGTTTTGAATTACCATCTTAATGGCATCAAGTGTCAAAAAACCAAGTGCCTTTATTTTGTTACCACTTTGCAGCGCTGCTTCAATCTGTCTCAAAATTTAATCTGTTCCAGCTAGTCACCCATAGCATGCATCTGCATAGATTTAAAAAGATCCAGCAAATGGTTCTTAAGTTATCATCTTAATAATCAAATGGTCTGTGGCAGTGGTGATGGTGGTACAGTCCAAAAACAACATGTAATCTTCAAAATCCCGGTAATATAATTAGCACTGCCAGGCACGGTCATTTACTCGCATCAGCATGTCACCCCTTCCCCGCATTCCTTACTGAGAAATCCCTCTTGGGGGCTAGCCGCTTGGGAAAGTGGCTGAAGGCATACGGCTTGGTGCACACGGGGTAGCGATTGCGGTGGATCTTGTAGAAGAGGTGAGCTGACTTGTCCAGCCGGTAGTCGCAGATATAAACGTCCTGCTCCTTCACACCCTTGGGTCGCCCTGCAGAGGAGGCAGCTGTGTGTTGGAGCATGTACGCTTTCCTGCATTAACGGTATTCTGCATTCTTGTGGGGTGTGACCAGCAGAGAAAGCAGTAAAGATTACGACATACTCTTAACACTCACCTTGTAATCCTCAGTGCAGATTACAAGATCAATAATACATTTGATTTCTATGGGGGGGGGAGATTCAGAGGTGTGTGTATGTATATACATTCATTGGCCATTTTATTAGGTACACATTGCTAGTACCGAGTTTAACTCCTTTTTGCCTTCAGGATTGCCTTAATTCTTCATGGCGTAGATTCAGCTTGGTGCTTGAAACATTCATAGACTTTGGTCCATGTTGACATGACAGCATCACAGAGTTACTGCAGATTTGTTGTCTGCCCCCTCATGATGCAAATCTCCCATTCCATCACCTCCCATAGGTGCTGCATTGCAGTAGTTCTCAACCCGGGGGGGTTGAAGGCCACTAGGGGGCCTCAGCAAGGAGAGGGGGGGCACATAATATACTTCAAAAGCATAGAAAAAAGTATTATAATTGTAATTGATATATTTTCAAAATGAAATGCAGAATGACACTGCCATTTATATCAATACACATATAATGCATTAAAATGAGGGCTTTATTAAGGATTTTTTAAAATAGAAACTTAATAGTATTTCTTCCTGGTTGTAAACAGCATGAGAGCTTTGGTTGTGACATTACACAGAATCCCAGAATTTACAGCTAAAAACAGACCATTTCCTTAGCAGTGTCTCACAGGGACACTGATGGAGAGGAAAAGAGTGGAATCATTGACAGATGGCCATTTCATATTAAAACAATGTAAATAATAACTTGCAATGTTTGTTTTACAAATGCCTTAAATCAGGAACTTTTCAGTTATTAAGTTCATGTTTTCTGGCTGTCAGGCTTCTGATGTTAGAGCCATTTGCCAAACAGGTTTTAGATTTAGTTATTTTATTCATAAACATTCACCTTCTAATTTGACAGCAATGTCATAAACTGAGAAAAAAAAGTATTGGTGGATGCAGGGGCTTCTTGTAATAAAAGACGTTGAGAACCACTGCGCTATTGGATTGAGATCTGGTGACCGTGGAAGGCATATGAGTACAGCATCATGTTTAAGAAACCAGTCTGAGATGATATGAGCTTTGTGGACATTATACTGCTGGAACCGGCCATTAGAAGCTGGATACACTGGTCATAAAGGGATGGACATGGTCAGCAGCAATACTCAGGTAGGCTGTGGCATTCAAACAATGCTCAAGTGGTACTAAGGGGCCGAAGTGTGCCAAGAAAATATCTCCCAAGCCATTACACCACCACTCCCAGCCTGAACTGTTGATACAAGGCAGGATGGATTTATGCTTTCATGTTGTTTACATCAAATTCTGACCCTACCACCTGAATGTCACAGCAGAAACCGGGACTCATCTGACCAGGCAACATTCTCCCAATCTTTCATTGTCTAATTTTGTGAGCCTGTGGCCACTGTAGCTTCAATTTCCTGTTTTTAGCTGACAGGAATGGCACCCAGTATGGTCTTCTGCTGCTGAAGCCCATCTGCTTTAAAGTTCAATGTGTTGTGCATTCAGAGATGCTTTTCTGCATACCCTAGTTGTAACTAGGGGTCATCTGAATTAATGTTGCCTTTCTATCAGCCTGAACCAGTCTAGCCATTCTTCTCTGACCTCTGCTATCAACAAGGCATTTTTACCCCGAGAGAAACATTGCTCACTGGATGTTATTTTCTTTTTCTGCCCATTCTCTCTAAACCCTAGAGATGGTTGTGCGTGAGAATTCCAGTAGATTCCAGCATGTTTTCAATTTCTGAAATACTCATACTAACCCGTCTGGCACCAACAATCATGCTACATTCACAGTCATCTTAATCACCTTTCCTCCCCATTTTGGCGTTTGATGTGATGAAGGTCCTGACCTGTCCTGACCTGTATATGAATGATTTCATACGTTGTGCTTCTTATATATGATTGGCTGATTAGATATTTGCGTCAGTGAACAGGTGTACCTAATCAAGTGGCCAATGAGTGTACATATACTGCTAGTGGCAGAGCTCCGCAGCTGGGCCTCACCCTTGCAGTAGGTGTAGAGGTCAAGGACACAGCAGGTGCCCACCACTGCCTCCAGTGGGATGATCTCATACAGCGGCACCCGGAAGAGCTCATTGTGGTAGAAGCGGCGTGAGGGTGAGTGGTGCGTCTCATGAGGCCGGAAGTAGTGGTGGCCAAACGCAAAGCGCTCACCACTAGTGGTCAAGAAAGAAGAGTGGAGAGGGAAGGGGAGGGCAAAGGGGCATATTTCAAGCATCATTTTCATCATGCTGTGCTACGTCTTAAATTGCTGACAGGCCCCATTCTGCAGTGAGACATGAACTGTTTTGCCTGCTAACTGGCAGTTACTCTTGGAAACATTAGACCAATACCAACTCAACTGGCACACTTTTCTCTTACTTCTCATTCTTCCAGAGCTTCTCGATGCGAAAGATATCCAGCTTGTCCCTGTTTATGTGAGACAGGAGGCGGTAGGACTGTCTGACCGGCTGACCATCCTGAGTGCGTCGACTGTCCCTCATCAGGTACACACAATCACCTATGAAGGCGTCAGGCTTGGGAATTAGCATCGTCACTGACACACTCACACAGACACAGAGACAAACACATACACAAACAGGCACAGAGACACACACACAAACACAGAGACACACACTGACAAAGAGACGCAAACACAGACGCAAAGACAAACAGACACACACGCAGACACACAGGAGACAGACACAGAGAAAGACAAACAGATACAAAGACACATAGAGAGCAGCATCCTGCCCCGCCCACCTTGGTGCAGCAGCAGGTCATCGCGCAGCAAGCAGATGTAGTAGATGGATCCAGACTGGGCGTAGCTTGGCTGTGGCACCATGGGTACTTCCTGTAACAAAGCAGGTGGCATTTTGATGGAAGTTGTTCGGAGACTGCCTCAAGAACGCTGGTGGGTATGGAGTGATAGGGCTGCCATGATAGTAATAATAATAATTATAAATAAGAAGAACAAACTTGGACAGGAAAGTAAAACAAACAAAAATAAAAGAATAAGAAAATAAATGCTTTTCTTTATTGCTTTTTCAATATTGTTTTTGCATTTGCTTTTGTCAAACAATTGGCTTTGGGTGGGCCATCCCACCAGGACACACCCCCTGAAATGGACTGAGAGGCAAACATACCACAACATAGCCAATTTTACTGGGGTAAACTGCGTAACAAACAATTCTCTGCTCAAATTAAAGGCAGCTCGACTCAATAGGGACTTCCCAAAGGATCGGTGGGCCATGAACATGAATATTATAAATAAATAATTAAATTATAAATTCTGACAAAAATTTTACAGCTACACAGAATATAAATGAATGATGCAAAATATCTAATTGATGAGTAGCCAATACAGCATATAACCTGAGGTATGATTTTACCCAAACATTCAATATAATTGACACAAAATGACTGCAAATCCACTTTTCGAAGCTCAGACTCCAGTTGTTTCTGCGGATTGCAGAAATCCATTTGCTACTTTTCTTTAGTTAGCAGCAGTCTGCAAAAAAGGTGCAATTTCTTGTGAAATCCTTCTGTACAATCAATCTCACAACAGATCCTTCCCATTTTAGATGTTTTCGGGAATTCAAGCTGAAAGCTAATTCTGCCACAGTTTTTTGCTCCTCAGTGGGCATATTCTGCCTACTGTGACATCATGTGCATACCCACGATTCACTACTCAGTCTGGGCAGGAAGCCCCCCAGAGGCAGCTGATTGACAGCTTGGCCCTTCTAAAAAAGCAAAAGTAATAGGGAAAAAGCAACACAGAAAAGCATTTATTTTCTTATTCTTTAATTTTTAGATATATTTTACTTTCTTACTCAACATTTATTTTCTTATTCTTCTAAAGATTTATTCTTTTTAAGACACTTCATGACTCCATAGATGGGAACCCTTGGTCAGGTTATTAAAATATGTTTCATTAATTGTTCAAGGGCTATAGGAGATTCTAAGAAATCATTATGAAAATTTTATTAACTTGAAATAGCAAAATTAAGTAAATCTGAAAGACCACTTTTTAAGTCATTTTTTAATATTTCAATTATTAATAACAGCAGTTTTATTTAACATGACTGGAACATTAAAGGAAGCCAGTTAACAAATATGGTTTTAAGGGAACTTCAATTAAAATCTTTAAAATTTAAGCAACTCATTTAGTGTGTGGCTTAATCAGGCCTAATCAGCAGGCTATCAGGGCTGAAAGCTAACAGAAACGGTCAGGCACAAACTTTAGCTGGGGAAACACTACTTTTACAATGAGCATGTGGGACATTCGTCAGTGACAGGAAAATTACTTCCTGCTCTTATTTCAATGTTTGTGGTTTCCACTGTCATAGTGACACGCTTAAGTTCAACATATTTAAGCTGTGGCTGTTATTGAAATTGTTCACTCAGTCACTGTTCCCTATATAGAAAAATCTATGCAGACTACTATGTAGAGAATTACACAGTGAAATCAGATGAGGGATCTCATTTATCAACAGTGTATATAAACAGTTTTGTGCGTAAACTGAGCATACGCATATTTTTTTCGCATAGAATGGTACTTATCAGTTTCTTCCTGTGCTTAGAAAAATGCATATGTTTACGAACACTTCCAACTATGCACACACCTCTAGTGGCAAGATAAACCTGATCAAATCACATCCGATTGTATTTATGTCTGAGGTCTATAGTAAATAATGTACACTGATTGCGAGATGCCTGTAAGTGGATATAGTAGAACAATAGTGGGTGTATCGCTTAGTGTAACAGGTGCAGGAGAATGGGCAGCACTGCCAGTGTATAATGGCCCACTGTCCATATCCAATTTGTAATACAGTATGCATACAGTAATGTAAAGTATATGTGATGTGACACCTACAATAGGCAGACATGACACAGATACTGCAGCTGTACTGTGCTAAATGCTTCTTCACATAAAAAGAAGCTCACTGTACTGTACAATAAAATGTTTTACCACATCTTCAGGCACCGGCTTCTTTCTCAGCACCCATCGTTTTTCAGAGTACAATTCGTGTCTTATTTCTTTGCGAAATATAAGTGAAATCTCTTTGTATTATTTGATGTAGAGTACTGTGTGTATACTACACAGCATTTTCCCCATGCTAGGTCTTTCTCTATGGGCTGATATTTGTGCCACTGGAAAATGAATATGAATAGTGTATATTTGAATCTGCAGTTGTTGCATTAAAAAACTGAATCTGAATTCCAATGAACTTGAAACCGCATTTATCCTACCTGGAAAATGTGATGCTCTATACTTACAAATTCACTTCTCCCAATTCAATTTCAATTTATTAAGACACACAATCTGGGTCCTTAAGGAAAAGTAACCCACCGCAGGTTCACAACGCAACTTATTTCCACGTTTACGGCAGTTCTGCAGGTCGAAGTGGAAGTGTGTGCCGGGGTGTCGCAAGAGCAAATGCGGGATTCGCAGGTTTATCATTACTCTATGACACATATGAGAATAAGCTTTATGTACACAAGCGATAGCATAAACATTAATGGTAGGTCTGGTTAATATGGTAGAATATGTGGTTAAATGAACGATTTCTGGCACTGCTAGTTTATTTTAATATGGTAAACTAACCCAAAAGTAGCTAGAGACATGAATTTTACTTCTACTGTAGTTTCGTTTAAGTAATGGCTCGCTTGTTCATTTCATGTGGCTCTCTAGCAGTGTTGATGCTAAATATCTTTTAAAATATTCATCTCACCGAAATGAGGCAGAAGTTAGTATTAATTTCTAACATGCATCGATACACATCCCCCTGTACCGGTTTAAACGTAAAATTATAAAGTGGATTTGAAATGCTGTGCTTCTGCTCTGCTGCATGTCTACAGCGCTCTCTGTGTACTGTGCTAATACCCGGGAGCATCAGTTAAACTGGCGTTTAATATGGTGATCTGTATAAGCAGTGCTCGAAGTGGAGAAATAAAAGTGTCGCTACTGTGTTGACCGTGAGAACGGCGGCGGGGGTGCGGTGGGGGTGTTGGGAACAACAGAAGTGCCTCAACAACGCTGTCGGTACTGCGCGGGCTGCTCTGCCACTCTCGCAGCAGAGTACTGGCAACTTGTGAGAAGTGGCGGTACAATAAAGATGAAAATATAGAAGTTCTGGTACTGCGTAATACTTATTATATATATGATGACTCGTGTAGCTGTGCTAACCTGCTGTTCCATTGTTATACACTGACAGGGGAACAACTCAGAAGTTGTCAGGTCAGCCAGATTTAGGGTTTGTGAGATTCAGCAATGTTCACTTTGTATGGTTGTTTGCCGCACACTTTTAGGAACTGTTCTAAGCTGATAAATGAGACCCCAGGTTACATCACAGATTCCCATCGTGTGTCTGAATCTTTTAGCCAGGCCTCAATGGGGCTGCTGCTTACCCTGTCCATTGGCCGTGGGTCACACTGCTCACATAGATAGTGCTCCACCTCGGCCTCCACGCGCATGCAGTCGCAGTGCTGCCATACCTGCAATGGGGACACCAGTAGATGGTTACTCTGCACCACCTCAGCCACAAGCTCTGTCTTTATCCTGGATAGGGTAAAGCTAATTCAGTTAAAGCAAAATCCCCTAATTAGGCTTGGATGTGCTGACGTTGCCAGTGCTATGTTTCTTTTCAATCTAAACCCAGGCTATGGTCACAGAGGCATCATATCTAGTGTGTATGATGTAGGCGCCTTACCAAGCATTTCTCACACTGGATCATAAGGCCCTCATCTTTGTACATCCCGCAGATGCAGCGGATGACATCTTCGTCCTTGTCGTGGGGGCCTGATGCCCCGCCCCCATGCTGGTTGCTGGTGTTGCCATGGTCCCGGTCCAGAGAGTCGGAGCTGTCAGCCTCACTGGCCGTCTCGCCCATGATCTCGTCAATCTGCACAGCAGCCTCGTGCCGCGCCCCATAATAAGCCTTACGCAGTCGGCACACATCCCGGCCAATGGCCGACTTTCGCCCATAAAACTTCTGCAAGACGAAGTCCGAAATAAGTGAATTACGAACCAGACTGGTTTCATGCTCACCCGCCTCCCAACAGTAGATAATGACCGAAGTTAAATCCACCTGCCAGTCTGGATGACATTATGACATTTGAACACATCAGCAGGGTGGACACAGGGGGATCTTTCAATAATGGCTGGTTGCACCAGAGCTTGATTAAGCCACGTTTTAAGCTTCTATAAGTCTATTCAGACTTCTATACTGCAATTTTTGACCAGGCCTGCGCTACAACATTTGTCCTCAATTTCCAAAAGTGCTGACAAGTGCTTTGGGCCCTTTGTGAGAAGCTGGTGATGAGCATTAAATTTACAAAGGCCCTCACTTGCAAGCAAGTGTAAATTCATTCCAAACCACAGTGAAACTCACTCATCAAACTCACATCCAAATAAAGGAGTGTAGGCTCTCAGAAAAACATTATCAGTGTGAAAACTGACCTCTGCATTTCGAAACACTTTGAGCATGTCAGTGTCAAAGGCTTCTACAGTTTTGTAGTGTCCTGTGAGGATTTGCTTCTCAATGGTATTAAGGTCCAGCGGGTCTGACACCTTCTCGTAGTACTGTGTGTTCCTAAAACACATAAAATGCACCCAGAACATTATGATACACAACCAATACCAGAGACGCCAACCCCATAGTCTAATTCTACATCACAGGAAAGCCCAGATATATTACATTTACAGACATACTCAGAAATGTAACTCACCGTTTCCTAGAGGGCAGAGTAAGCAATGGAGCAGCAAGCATCTGACTGGTCGAGTCTAGAGAGAGAGCGAAAGTCCATCAGTCAGGGCAGGAATCCTTGATCGTCATTAAATCATAATAATAAATAATAATAAAGCCAATGTTATGTAACAAGCTACAAAACATGTACAAATCTTGTCATATCTTTATACATCTTCATAGAGAATATGGTCGCTAACAGAAACAGAATATTACACAGTCCTCTTCAAATGAAGGTGACTGGATTTCAGGTGTTCCTGTCAAGTCAGGTCTGAATTAAACTTTTCCTACAAAATAAAACACACACAAATCACTGACCAAAAGCAGTGCTAATGAAAGGTTAGCATCAGGGAAACTACAGCCTCCAAATACACACTGCTGCCCATCTCAAGCTTGCTGAAGACAACCTTGAAATTCCACTGCACTGCTACAGCAATGTCATACATACAGACAAGGTGAGCTTTTTGCTAAATGCACAGTACTGTAAAGACCAATCCCATTAAAAAGCTGTAGTGTGATGTGAATCAGGCTGTTCAAGCAAGACCTCCTGAAAATATAATTGAAATGAAACAATTTCGTACCGTATAGCGAAAATGCCTCCTAACCAGCTCTGGCCTGATCAACAGCTACAGAAAGAGTCCGGATGAGGATATTGTCAATAAAGGTTCCATGAGTTACTAAACATACTTTTCCGCATCAGTTACCTTATTGTTTAACCTATTTTTAAATAAAGATATGGCTTTAAATGATGTGGGCTAGGACTGTGACGGGAAGTTTGCTGGTTCAAGTTCAAGGGTCAGTTTTGGGATTTCAACATCGGGTCCCAAAGTAAGGCCCTTAATCATAACTGCTCCAGGGATTGGTTGACTCAGCTTTCTGAAAAATGCATATAGCTTTGGGTAAATGAATGAATGAGAGAATGAATAAATGAATGAGAAATGTTATGGTTTCGATGAAATCACATTTTATAGGCTATTCGTGTAAAAATCCATACATTTAAAAATTGTTGGCAAAATATTTCTCACGATAGTACCTAAAACACCCCTGACTGCAATCTGACAGCTATACACAATCAGGACTTCAGGCAAGCTGACTAACATGGGCCTGTCAAATAAAAAAATGCATGGGGATGCACAGGCGGGTATTAGCAGCTGCACATAGTCTCGCGTGGCCCCGTCTCCCAGGACAAGCGAGAAAGCGCACAGGGGGCAGGAGAAGCTGCAGGGGCAGGCGGGGCACGCACCCTTGTAGCTGATGATCATGTCAGAGATCTCCTTGAGGATGTGCGCCAAGCGGGCAGTGCGTGTCACTTCTGTGTTTTCCTCAGCGGCAGCCAGCCTCCGCGTGCGCACCGACCGTGACGTTTGCAATGCTGAAAACTGCGTCAGGAACACATCTGCAATGCACAGTGCAGCCGGTGAACACATATGCACAGATGACAGCACATGCACAGCTATATACAACTAATAGTGTCAAATACCTATCCTACATATATAGCAGCACAGATGACACATCTTCACACCCTGCACGCACCCAAACACATAAGCACACGCATATACAGTGTATATATATATATAGTACTCAGCAGTCTGTAAAAACATAGCTCCAATGTCTTGATAAATCGTTTTATCAAGGAAGTAGAGAGGTACCATCTAGATATAGCTGACCTCACCTCAACACAGAGAGCATGGGCTCAGAAGCCAAACTCCTGGATAAGGGCCAAACTAGAGTGACCATAAGAAGACACCAGAAACAGGGCGCAAAGAGAGGCGCTGCACTAATGCAGACTGAAAGTACTCTGACTGTAGAAAGCAAATGTCAACATGACAAAAAGCGAAATACATTTTAGTTCCCAAAAAAATAGGACAAGTCTGAGAAAAAGAGGACGCTTGGTCACCATAGGCTGGACCTTATTCCACTCTGGAGTCGCCTTGGGTGAGAGGTACCCAGTAAATGTGGGTTTATTCATAACCCCTTGTTCCTTCCTTGTACATTGGAGTTCTCTGTGGTGAACGAGTGGGTTGCCTCATTTCGACTCTGAGTCGGGGGTCAGGATTTGACTCTTGTCTTTGCTCAAGCTTCAAACACCAGCTCAGAGTATCCAGCCTTCTGGGAGACACTGGACAGGGTGCTGGAAGGCACCCCCTCTGGGGACTTTACTGGGGGACTATAACAGTCACGCAGGTAACAAGAGTAAAAGCTGGAAGGATGTGATTAGGTGGAAGCTATTCAATCGGAACCTGAGCAGAGCTGTTACTGAACTTTTATGCTGGCCACAGTTTGTCCATGACAAACAGTATGTTCAAGCATAAGGGTGTTCATGGCACCTGGCACCAGAAAGCCCTACGTCGAAGCTTGATGATTGATTTGTTTAAGAACAAATCCATATCCTTCAGATTTTTTCCCTTTTCATTCATAACAATTCTGTAATCAAGCAAATATGCCTAACCAGTAGATAAAGTGTAAATGTTATATTAGTAGCATGGACTGAAAAAAAATGCAGTTAACTGCATAGCCCAAACAAGCTTATACTTTATCGCATATGCTGCGATGTATTAATTTAAACCAATTGCTAGTAACTGCCACTAAAAATCCACATATCAACACGGTTAAGCACAGAAAGGTTACCAATTAGACGAGTGTCCTGGTCAGAAAGTCTCGTCTGGGACCCCTGACCTCGCATATGTATGAAACAATATGAAACAATGTGTAGAATTTGTTGGCACACAAAGATTAGCGTTACATGATCCGCCCATTCACCATCTGCTGGTTTAAGGGTTTCAGGATAAAGGCTGAATATTTAACAAACATAGCAGAAAAGAGATCACTTTGGTCTACAGCAGAGGTTCAGATTTTGGGTGAGTATCCAGGAACAACTGGACGCAATACACAAAAAATATTTGGTAAAATACAGGAATATCTTCTTATACATGCAACATAATTAAATGAAAATTGCTGCATTGCAAACTCAATAAATCTGTAAGAGGGCTGTGCGTCATTGTTCCAAAAACAATTCAAATAAGACACAAAATAAGGATATTAACACGAACTCCATTGTGCTGGGCGCAGCACTTTTCTTTCTGTTTTCTTCAACACAAAAAGTCACATGGTAATGATGAAAGCGTGCTCAGGCCAGAATCATTAAACACAATGTGACCGCAGACCAGTGGGGGACTGGGGAGACTATTGTGCTCAGACATGATACAGGACATCCAGGCCAAGTGTGTACGTCCTGAATCGAGGCTAATGGTAATATGTGTAATGTAATATTTGTATATACTAATATATTTCTATAAACTATTGTGCTATATAACACACATCATTATTCACATGCATTTTTGATTGAAACACATTTCTAAATGTGTAATATATGTAAAAGTAAAGTTTTATTAAATGTTTGACTTTCTGAACATTGCAACACTGTGCTTGGCCATGTAGAAGGGCGTGACTTAAAACAGCCCACAGAGTGGGTGGTGAAAAAATGTAATTAAAAGTGCTTAAGTCACTGGCAGAATACACGTAAAGATCATTTACATGGGACATACTCATATTCTGATGTATCTCTGCCTATAGGGGTCATATCTCCCATGCGTAAGTCAAAAATATACATAGCTGTTCGCTTTTTTCACATTTTCACCATCAACTTAAGTCTGGGGTTTATGTGTACTTAGGCCATTTACGCACTTTAGGCTTCTCAGCGAAGCAGCAGTGACTCATACAGCCAAAGTGCATACCAAGATATTTTGGGCAATTCTAGGCTATAAACACATGACTGGGTGAGTTTGGTGTGGAAGAACTTGACTGGCCCACACAGAGCCCTGACCTCCACCCCAATGAACACCTTCGGGATGAACTAATACAGGAATTGCAAGCCAGGCCTTCATGTTCAACATCAATGCATGACCTGACAAATGCATTCCTACGGATGCACTCCAAATTTTTGTGGAATGCCTTCCCAGAAGTGTGGTAGTTTTTATAGAGGCAAAGGGGGGACCAACTCCATAATGATCGCTATGGATTTAAAAGTTCCTGTGGATGAAATGCTGGTATTTAATGGAATCCAAGATACCAAGTACCATAACAATTTGCCCCGGGTATTTAGCAGAAATACAGCCTCACAACAAATCCACTGCCATTCATCACAGTCTGGAGATTTTCTAAGCCCAACTACCATCTCCAGTGTTCGAGCTGTGATTCTTGGCGATGTCTTGGCCACTCAAACCACCCTCCTCACTGTGCATGAGAGGGTAAGAAACATGCCAATTACAGCATGTTGCCACACCCACCACACAATAAACCACTTCAGGGATGACAGCCTGAGTGCAGCCAGGCAGTGGGTGATACCTCAGTACCACACTAGTCTGAAGGGACCCATGTGAATTTCTGCCAATCCTACCACCAATCCCCAAATTTCCTTATAGGGTTGGATGTAGAGATATCATACTCAGGACAAAGCAATTGCAAGTTAAGGGCCTTGTTCAAGAGTCCAACAGAGTAGGATCACTCCTAGCCTTCACAAAATTCGATCCAGCAACCATCTGACTGCTGGGACAGATCCCTAGCCTCAGAGCCACCACTCTATCTGCTGAGCATGTGATCAAGTACAAATCATGATAAAATATAGTAAGTGCATAAAAGACAAGATCTCCAAGTTACCCACCCGCTCGCCCACCATTTATCAACTGAGCACAGGTTACCGATTGGCTATAATGCACACACAACACATTCTACTTGCACACAACAAAAAAGTTCTCATAAACTTCCACACTACATGAACTTTTTTTAAGAACCAGAACCTTTTTCCAACCTTTTTGTTGTGTTTACACCACAAGAACTTGGCCTGATTGTACTCGTAGTTCCTCAGAGGTTGTTCCAGAACCCTTTTTTAATCTCTACTCCAGACTAGGGTGGTGGTCGAATAGTCACTGCTTTCACACCAAAGCTCCTGGAACATCTCAACCGGGGACTTTTGTAGCTCCTGGCCACTTTCGTGTGTTGTTTTCACACCGCACAACAGGAACTGGGACCATTATGCAAAATAATTATGAAAGTTGTAAAAAGCTGGAAGGATAAACTTAATCCATAATTTAACTACAACACTACAACAAAATAATGGAGGACGAACAAGTTCATATATTAGTTATAGGGGGATTGAGTGCTGTCAAAATGAGTTACAGATTATTATTTATATTTTATTTATACGACCCACGATATGTTTAAAATTCATTATTAAATCCAGCCAGGATATCAATCTTTCATTTTCCACAGAATAAAAAACGATATTCTGCTAATAAGTGCTGGCACGGCAATATTAGACAGAAGAATATTGGTTATAGATTTAATTTTCAGGGGGCGGCATGGTGGTGCAGTGGTTAGCACTGTCGCCTCACACCTCTGGGACCCGGGTTCGAGTCTCCGCCTGGGTCACATGTGTGCGGAGTTTGCATGTTCTCCCCATGTCGTCGTGGGGTTTCCTCCGGGTACTCCGGTTTCCCCCCACAGTCCAAAAACATGCTGAGGCTAATTGGAGTTGCTGAATTGCCCGTAGGTGTGCGTGTGTGAGTGAATGGTGTGTGAGTGTGCCCTGCGATGGGCTGGCCCCCCATCCTGGGTTGTTCCCTGCCTCGTGCCCATTGATTCCGGGATAGGCTCCGGACCCCCCGCGACCCAATAGGATAAGCGGTTTGGAAAATGGATGGATGGATGGATGGATTTAATTTTCCAATACAGAAATATGGATACATAAGCAAAAAGATATTCACTGATGCACTAAATGTTATTGAAGTACAAAATAGTTCCATCTGTTCAACTTTTGCTCTGCTACTTATCTCTGTTCTCCAGTACATGATTTCCAAGTTAGAATGTGTCAGGGAAAATCAGGAATATGAAAAATAACAAGCTTTTGCGTGATTCACAAGTTTCAAATATGGATTTTTGACAAATTATTCCATCAGATTATTTAAATATTAGAGGGCCCTTTTGGGGTCCCTCTTCACCCAGGGGCTGGGGACCACTGACCTGGTTTCTCCCCCATCAGCGGCCCTGTTGGGAACCAAGACTCACTCAGTTTAGCGTATCCCATGGACTGAATGAGTTTTGGAAACTTGCTCTTCAATCATGGCTCACATATATTTCAGCATATAAATACACACACACACACATACACACAGACACACGCACACACACTCGCATTTGTATTCATATCTTTGAGGGGACTCTCCAGTCATTTCTATGAGAAAAACCCTAATACCAACAATGACAACCTTAACCCCTACCGAGCCATAACCTTTACCATAAGTAACCAAACAAAAGATTTTTGGCATTTGTAGTTTTTTGATTGCAGTCATAGATTTTTATAAGATTGAGTTTTCCCTTGCGGGGACAGACTCCATAGCCCACAACGTCAAAATAACAAAATAACAGGTGTTTTATCACATTGTGGGGATATTTGGTCCTAATAATGTAATGTTTACATAACCCACACACACATGCATGTTGACGTACCTATCTAAATGGGGACCTTTCATTCATTTATATGGGAAAAACCCTAATCCCAATTATGACACCCTGAACCCCTACCCAGCCGTAATGTATTTTGTTTGGTTACTTTTGGTTAACAAGACTTTTGCCACTTTTACTTTTTTGATTGCATTCACGGATATTTATAATCCTGAGGTTATCCAAATGGGGACCTGAAAAATGTCCTCAAAAGTAAGAAAGTTTCAGGTTTTACCGCACTTTGGGGACATTTTGGTTCCAAAATGTGATCTACACAAACCCACCTACACACACACACACAACACATGGACATTGCCATGCAGTGGAGATACACACCTGACTTGATATTCCCATCATCCCGGATGACCCCTCCCCAGCGGGAGTACAGTGACAGGCCACAGCCTTCCCTGTCACCTTCCGCCTCCCTCTTCAACATCTCCTGTTTCTCTCGAACCCGCTCCCAGTTCCGCACAAGAAACACCCCGTGCTTCAGCACAAAATTCCTGTCAGGATAAGAACAGCATGTTCATTAAAGCACTCATCATGTGCCTGAGATGACGGCCGGTGAGCTGAGTAGTGGGTTCCTCGATGCTGGCATTGGTATATGGGCATCGATGTGGAGCCAGGCAGCTAATCATCAACACAGCATCAGTAACTAAAAAAAGGAGGGCGATTCAGACAGTGTAATTGTGGAACAGAGAGGAGCAGGTCAAACAAACCCAAAATGTTTTACGGGAAATTAAATGAGAAAAGAATGTGCTGGATGGGGTTGCTTATCTGTACTATCTCTGTTTATGTACAACAATCCAGAAAAAAAAACATGGAAAAATGGATATGTGCATCAAAATGTCTGTTATTAAAGAAATGCAATTGTTGATGTGAGTTAAAAATAAAAGGTAATATAGCAGTCTCTGGGTTAAGAATTCCCAACTTATGGACCACTAGGGCTCTCATGATAACCGCAATATTGCAATACCATGATATTGATAAGCCAAGTGCATGGGATGGCAAACAACCACCACAAACACAAAGTTCACAAACCACAGAATCATACTTTTACTTATGTGGATAAAAAAAATACTTAAACTGTAAGGTCGCTGCCCAAAATGATTATGTGTTTTTTGGCATTTGAGATATTTTGCTTACCCTGGCATGGTGATTTCAAAGATATAACCTTAAATTTGAAAGGTGTGACTCATATGTAGATGAAGTTTACATACTGAAATCCATGTAAACACGGAAGACTTCACTGACCAGGAGTAAGCAGGGGTTGTTTTTTTCTAGGTATACCCAATTTAGTTTATTTTTGAGTAAAGGATTACGATAGATATCAATCATTGGGTCCTTACGGAGGTACCAACGCCGATTTCAGCATAATTTGAGTGGTGGGTGCTTTGTTATTCATGTAAACAAACTAGAAATGCACAATTCAACTGACCATTTTGAAATATTATAAATATTTCTTTTAATTATATTTAAAAGACTTAAGAATGATTGGAACTTTTTAATTTTGATAATTTAATAATTTTCAGACTTCTCTTTATTATTTCGAAATAACAATATTTTTGTTATATTTATGGCCAACTTTTGGAACTGCAGACAGGCCATAGAAAACTCATATTTACAAATCAACTAATTATTCTAACAATTAAGTACTTAAAATTGACATAACTTTGCAAAATAACAACAAAAAAGGCAATAATGAGCCACCTTAAATACTCACAGGGGAAATCCCTTCACTGCGACAGCCCTATGGATAACTCATACTTACGAAGGGACTGCCATAAAGCCTATTATATTAAGAGTTCAGGTTAAATACAATGGGTAGTACATACAGCACAGTACTTTAAGCAGTTACTTTTATTATTACTTTATTATTATTATTATTATTATTATTATCATGTACTGTAGTATTATTTTTACAACTTACCAACTTATAGAGAAACTTAAGGAATGGATCTTGTTCATAACCTGGTGACTGCCTCTAAAGTAAAGACTCGGGGCAGAAGAATAATCAGTCTGATATATATTTCTGTTTTTCATTGTGATTACTTATCTCTGATCCTGTGAGATTAGTCAAAGCAGGCTCAGTGCATATTTTCAGCCAACCGAACATTCAGAGACCAACACTGCCCAGTATTATCACTGCCCTGTTACCAGGCTGTCTGTTCTTAGTGATCTTCAATCGCAAAATCACCTCTTAGAGATGAGCCACATACTGTATCTCCCCAGCTTAGCCCGTGCCTCTTTCTGTACCTCTCCCTTACACATAATGAGCAGGTGAGAGAGGTATTCTGGTTAAGCTGGTGTTGTACTTCTTTTTCTTTATGTTTTTATGAGTATGTTATGTACTCTTAAAGTGATGCTGTACCTCTCCCTGTTGGTAATGGTATATGAGCAGGTTGTGTACTGTTAAAGTGACACTGTACTTTTCCTGTTTGTTACTTGTTTTATGAGAATGTTATGTACTCTTAAAGTGATGCTGTACCTCTCCCTGTTGGTAATGGTATATGAGCAGGTTGTGTACTGTTAAAGTGACACTGTACTTGTGCCTTTTGTTACTTGTTTTATGAGTATGTTATGTACTCTTAAAGTGATACTGTACCTCTCCCTGTTAGACATCGGCTTCATGAGCATGTGAGAGCTGAACTTCCCACTCTCGCTGGCCTCTTCCTCCTGTCAGTCAAAGAGGGAGTTTAAGCATCAAATCATAATTAAATTTAAAATAATTAGGCATAAAATAGGGATTATAATTATAATAGGCCTCTGTCTCATAGTGTGGGTTTAATTTGTAAGGGACCAATTGCAGATCACTCAGCTCATGAGCATCCTAATTCTTACACAGGGTGATTTATGGCATCCTGACTCGATAGTAAAACAGTTTGCGATTCATACAGTGGTGTTTCAGTCTTGAGTGTGGTCCCTCCCAAGGTTTCTTCCTTCGAGGGAGTATTTCCTTGCCACTGCTGCCTCTGGCTTGCTTAGGGGGGGCTTTGGGCAGGGATAATGTTGTGAAAATGCGCTATACCAGTAAAACTGAATTGAAATTGAACTGAGTATCCCTTAGGGGTTCAGGCTGAAGATGCCTATCATTCTTTTAGCAGCATCTGATCATTCACTTATAGGCCCAGATCCCAAGACCAGCTAGTGACATTGCATATATAAACATTTATACAGAGGTCATGTGACAAAGTGACAAACAGGCCTTTATGTTTCAGACCCCTGGTACACTGCCGCTTAGGCTACACGGGGGGAAGCTGCAGCATTACAGACAGCTCAGTTGGGGGTGTTCCACTTCTCCATGGCAGCAAGCTGCTGGCTCACTAGGTTGGCAAGGCAACGGCACTCTGTTGCTATGGAGACAGCACAGCTTTAGGGCCCGTATAATGCCAATACGTCAACTGGAAAATTCGGACTTTCCTTTGATTCCAGATTCCAAAAATAGCACGGAATTTCACAGAATCTGTCTTCTAAGCCTAAAATGGTGTGCCCCATCAAAGCTCAGTGGCTTGCGAACTGCCTTACTGTCTGCAGTTTGTCTGACAGGGGGAGGGACAGCTGGTGGAGTGTGAGTGTGGAACAAACCCAACATGCCACGCCGGCCTGAGCCTCTCTCTTCCTCACCCGCTTCTTTAGCTGCTGTTTCGGCTTCCTCTTCTCTTTGAGGGTCAACCCCCTTCCTGTCTTGCCTGGCAGGGCGCTGACCCGCTGGCTCTTGCCCCCAATAATGCCCCGGCAATGTTCCGAGCCACACCGGCACACTTGCTGCATAGGAAGTGTGGGGGGGAGAGAGAGAGAGAGAGAGAGATAAGGGCACTAAGAATCTGTGTATGAAACATATTAACCACATTTTATCATGATCTAGCAGGTACGGGGGCCACCTTCACAGCTATATATACTAAATGTCACACCTTATCTGCAGCCATACCACCTGCAGTTCAGACTAGGTAATCCACCTGAAGCTAAGTAGGTTTGGGCCTGGCCTGTACTTGGATTGGAGACCAAATAGGAAAAGCTTTGGTGCTGCTGGAAGATGTGTTGGTGTGGGAAAGTTGGTTAGCCCATCCTGTGTAGACCCACCCCAGTGTCATTCTTCGCGTGAGATGTAAAGCCAATGCCTAGACTCCCTGAGATCCTAAAATATCCTTGGCCATCTTTGGAAAGAGTACTGGTGGTACCCCAATACCCAGGGTAAAACTGTCTACTGTAGCCCTTTCAAATTTGGCCTCCTAATCATCGCCTATATTTAACTGGTAAAAATGACCTCCTGCGCCTTAACTACTGCGTTGTGAGCATATTGGCACAGAAAGGCTGCCGTTGCATCATCCAGGTGGGTGCTACACGGTGAAGGTGGTAGTTGAAATGGTTCTCCACTGGTTCTATAAAGATGCAATATGATGCATATTGATGCAACTTTCATTCATAAATAACCATGTTTTACATGACTGACCCTGTCCTATTGGCTGGATGATGGATGGGAGACAGAGAATACCTCATAATGAATTTAAAGAAATGCATGATGTTCCCAAGGATTAGAGATAGGAGGGCAGAGGTTTGCACAGGAGTTTCACCTGATCCTCCGTGTTGAAGGAGTGGAAGTTGTAGTCGTAGGTGAGCTCCGTGCCGCTGCTCATATCCTTCAGGGCGAAGAGGCCGATCCGGTAGACCCCATTGACCGACCTGTAGAGGGCAGGCCAGTCAAGTGAGAGTCACTCTCATTAAACTCAAAGGGTGCTTTCACTTTGCAATGAAAAAAATGAGGCCCCTGGATTTCTAGAAGCCTTTCTGCCAGTACATGAATTCATATAAATCCTTCAGTACAACTCTGTGTCAGTCTACAGGGACAATATGCCTCAACAGTGAACAAGGTCAAAGGGAACTAATCGTGTTTTGGAAGGTTCCCATGGCTGGCAGAGTGATTTCATCTCTGGGTCTGTGAGCTTCTATGACACTGTCTGACCCTGCTTTCTTAAAAATGTATGTTGCTTTGGACAAAAGCAGCTGCTAAATGAAGAAATGTAAATGTTTCCAAAGTGCACATCCCATACAAAATTGGAATAACAGGCATTCCAGATGGGTGGTGCTGATTAATCAAGCCTGGCCCTGAACTTTGAGCCCTGTTGCTGAGACCATGCTCAGAAAGCAGATGGATCCATATCATGTCCCAGGCCATGCTCCCCCAGGCTCCGCCTCCTTACCACTTCTGCATCTCGCAGTTGGGCTCACAGCTGTGGTTGATGAATCGAGCCTCATTGCCCATACGGTAGCTGTCGATCACCATACCACTGTCCAGGTTCAGGCAATAGTGGTCGTTATGTGACGAGTACTGTTCTATCATGCGGTTCCTGTGGTCCAGAAGACAAGCACAGCTGGTTAAACTTCAGGATGTTCTTAATGGATTTACCAAGGGGGGTGGCTAAGCTCACTTGCTCATTCAGCTAGGCTCTCACCTGAACTCCTGCTCGCTGACCACCTCACCCAGGTACTCGATGATGAACTGGCCGGACCGCAGCGGCTCCTTGGTGCGGATGCCCCAGCCCTTGCCCTCGGCGCGAAAGCGCTCCAGGCACTGCACCCATTCGTGCCGCTGGACGCGCTGATTTTCGCAGTGCTCTTCACAAGGGCATGTACTTGGGGAGCACTCTGCAAATATCATCCTGAGAGATTGGGGGTGGGGACGTGGAGGTGGAGAAATAGCAGGAAGACTAAACGGTCGTAGAGCATCATGCAGGGACATAAACCGGACGGTTCATATAGCAATTATTTAATATGATGTGTGCTTACACAAGGTCAAAGGTCAGATACAGACTACAAAAGAAGCTGTTGAAAGGGCAACATTGTATTCCCAAGACAGCCATGTAACCGTTATAAAAAAATTAAAATCAGAAATTTGATGCAAGTAAGTATTTGTTTTGTACTGTATTTGTTACAGTATAGATTAATTTTCTAAATGTGCACCTTAATGGATATGTATTTTATTTTTATTTCCTTGAGAGAATATTTAGATTTACTTCTAAGTCATTTTAGCTTTTTATTAGTAGGTTGCATCAGTATTCACATTTTATTTAAGAAAGACAGTTATACTGTTTGGCAAACCACTTTTTAATAACGAAAAAAAGCAATTTATGTTTTGTTTCTTTTACCTCCACTGTACCGAAACATTACATCAAAATCAAGGTATATACCGAACCATGATTTTTGCATACCATTACATCCCTAGTGTTTACCTGTTCAGGTGAGGAGGGTATGGCTGTGTTTACCTGATCAAGTGAGGAGGGTATGGCTGTGTTTACCTGATCAAGTGAGGAGGGTATGGCTGTGTTTACCTGATCAGGTGAGGAGGGTATAGCTGTGTTTACCTGATCACGTGAGGAGGGTATGGCTGTGTTTACCTGATCAGGTGAGGAGGGTATGGCTGTGTTTACCTGATCAAGTGAGGAGGGTATGGCTGTGTTTACCTGTTCAGGTGAGGAGGGTATAGCTGTGTTTACCTCTTCAGGTGAGGAGGGTATGGCTGTGTTTACCTGATCAGGTGAGGAGGGTATGGCTGTGTTTACCTGTTCAGGTGAGGAGGGTATGGCTGTTTTTACCTGTTCAGGTGAGGAGGGTATGGCTGTGTTTACCTGTTCAGGTGAGGAAGGTATGGCTGTGTTTACCTGTTCAGGTGAGGAGGGTACAGCTGTGTTTACCTGATCAGGTGAGGAGGGTATGGCTGTGTTTACCTGTTCAGGTGAGGAGGGTATAGCTGTGTTTACCTGATCAGGTGAGGAGGGTATGGCTGTGTTTACCTGATCAGGTGAGGAGGGTATAGCTGAGTTTACCTGATCAGGTGAGGAGGGTATGGCTGTGTTTACCTGTTCAGGTGAGGAGGGTATGGCTGTTTTTACCTGTTCAGGTGAGGAGGGTATGGCTGTGTTTACCTGTTCAGGTGAGGAAGGTATGGCTGTGTTTACCTGTTCAGGTGAGGAGGGTACAGCTGTGTTTACCTGATCAGGTGAGGAGGGTATGGCTGTGTTTACCTGTTCAGGTGAGGAGGGTATAGCTGTGTTTACCTCTTCAGGTGAGGAGGGTATGGCTGTGTTTACCTGTTCAGGTGAGGAGGGTATGGTGTTTAAGAGGGTATGGTGCTCACCTGTTCAGGCAGTCTTCTGTACAGCCCTTTTCACTGGGGTCCTGGGGCAGCTTGCAGTTACAGGTAGTGGCTTCATACCCAGATAGCGGCTTCACATCCACATACACATCTGCAGGTAAGACACACACACATGAATGCAACAGATGGTGTTTGGACAACATGGTGTTGGGGGAGCAGGTTTAGTACTCACTGGAGCGGATCTTCTTGTACAGTGGAACATCAGGCTTCTTATACAGCTGGAAGAGACATGGACACAATGACACCGTCGCCTACATATGATGACGATGATGCTAGCTGCCGTTCCCCAGGCCTCAAAGGCAGGAGTCAGACACTCCACCCCAGTCCCATACCTGATCATGCTTCCACAACCACAGGATGTCATAAGGCAGCTGGAAGTCCCTCCGTTTCAGTCTCAGGTGTTTCCCTACCAGACACATTAAAAGACTTCGTCAGATGAAGCTGTGAGCAGCTCCTTTCAGCTAGGTTTGGCTATGACCATGACAGGCAAGAAGACAACGCGTCTCCTGTCACCCTTTCCTACAAAGCTTAAAACGTCTGTTTGCAATCCATGCATAAAAATAAAACTATGTGAATTCAGATCTGATGGTAAAACATCCCGCCTGCAGGACTTGTTCCTTTTCCTCATAATGACAGACAACAGGTTGACAGACAGGCAGAAAGACTGACTGAAAAAAAGATACTCAGAGCCTAAAGCGGACAGACACACACATAGACTGATAAAAGGCAGGCTGAAATTCATACAGAAAAGATACGTCAAGTGACAAAAAAATAAAGCATATTAACAAAGACATGAAATCACTTTTTCAGCTAAACAAGCATTCTGATAAGACAGACAGACAGACAAGTAGCAGAAAAGCAGTGACATACCAATACAAACACAAAGAAAGCCACAGACTGACAGAGAGAGACAGGGAAAAGGAGACTGACCGACGTGGATAGGCGCTGGGAGGAGGCCGTATGGATGCTCCTCAGGTATATACACGAGTCTTTCCTTCTTTAGCTGCAGGATCTGGCTGCGGGGGCTGGGGGGGGCAGGGAGAATAAGAGGCAAGGTTCAGCTGTGTGGAGAGGGATCGGGGAGGAGCAAACAAAGACATCTACAGGGATTTCTGCTAGCAGGCCACATCAGATCATTCAATCAGGAATGTCTGCTAACAGACCACATCAAACCATTCAATCAGGGATGTCTGCTAACAGACCACATCAAACCATACAATCAGGGATGTCTGCTAGCAGGCCCCATCAGATCATACAATCAGGGATGTTTCCTAGCAGGCCACATCAGATCATACAATCAGGGATGTCTGCTAGCAGGCCACATCAGATCATATAATCAGGGATGTCTGCTAGCAGGCCACATCAGACCATTCAATCAGGGATGTCTGCTAACAGGCCACACCAGACCATACAATCAGGGATGTCTGCTAGCAGGCCACATCAGATCATACAATCAGGGATGTCTGCTAGCAGGCCACATCAGACCATTCAATCAGGGATGTCTGCTAACAGGCCACACCAGACCATACAATCAGGGATGTTGGCTAGCAGGCCACATTAGACCATACAATCAGGGATGTCTGCTAGCAGGCCACATCAGACCATACAATCAGGGATGTCTGCTAGCTGGCCACATCAAACCATACAATCAGGGATTTTTGCTAGCAGGCCACACCAGATGATACAATCAGGGATGTCTGCTAGCAGGCCACACAAGATCATACAATCAGGGATGTCTGCTAGCAGGCCACACAAGATCATACAATCAGGGATGTCTGCTAGCTGGCCACATCAGACCATTCAATTAGGGATGTCTGCTAACAGGCCACATCAAACCATACAATCAGGGATGTCTGCTAGCTGGCCACATCAGACCATACAATCAGGGATGTCTGCTAGCAGGCCACACAAGATCATACAATCAGGGATGTCTGCTAGCAGGCCACATCAGACCATTCAATCAGGGATGTCTGCTAGCAGGCCACATCAGACCATTCAATCAGGGATGTCTGCTAACAGGCCACATCAGACCATACAATCAGGGATGTCTGCTAACAGGCCACATCAGACCATACAATCATGGATGTCTGTTAGCTGGCCACATCAAACCATACAATCAGGGATGTCTGCTAACAGGCCACATCAAACCATACAATCAGGGATGTCTGCTAGCTGGCCACATCATACCATACAATCAGGGATGTCTGCTAGCAGGCCACACAAGATCATACAATCAGGGATGTCTGCTAACAGGCCACATCAGACCATACAATCAGGGATGTCTGCTAGCAGGCCACATCAGATCATACAATCAGGGATGTTTGCTAGCAGGCCACACCAGATCATACAATTAGGGATGTCTGCTAACAGGCCACATCAAACCATACAATCAGGGATGTCTGCTAGCAGGCCACATCAAACCATTCAATCAGGGATGTCTGCTAGCTGGCCTCATCAGAACATACAATCAGGGATGTCTGCTAGCTGGCCACATTAAACCATACAATCAGGGATGTCTGCTAGCTGGCCACATCAAACCATACAATCAGGGATGTCTGCTAGCTGGCCACATCAGAACAAACAATCAAGGGATGTCTGCTAGCAGGCCACATCAAACCATTCAATCAGGGATGTCTGCTAGCTGGCCTCATCAGAACATACAATCAGGGATGTCTGCTAGCTGGCCACATTAAACCATACAATCAGGGATGTCTGCTAGCTGGCCACATCAAACCATACAATCAGGGATGTCTGCTAGCTGGCCACATCAGAACAAACAATCAGGGATGTCTGCTAGCAGGCCACATCAGACCATACAATCAGGGATGTTTGCTAGCAGGCCACATCAGACCATACAATCAGGGATGTCTGCTAGCAGGCCACACCAGACCATAAAATCAGGGATGCCTGCTCACACGCCTCATCAGACCTTCAAGCAGGGATGTCTGAGAGCAGGCACCCAAACTCACTCAGCGTTTTTGTAGACATCCGAAAAGAGCCCCGCCTTCTGAAATTTCTTTTTGGGTGGCCTGGGTGCCCTCTTTTCCCGTTGACTGGGCAGGGTTGTGGGCGGGGCCTGCTTGAGTGCCGGCAGATCTGTGCTTTCTGAGGAGGCACAGCCTTGGAGACTGGTGCCCAGAGCTCTGAGAGGGATGGAAACATGCTCAGTCTCCAAAGAGGTTCCTGATGTACACTCCGGAGTGACCACGGTGCTTGTGATACTTCTCTGAAAGTCAGCAGTTTTAATTATATGTAAATTCTGCTATTAAATCCTTGTCTTACGCTATACTTAAATTATGCAAATGACTGTATTTCTGTTTTAAACATCTTGGTCTATCAACTAAACCAGATCTATAAGGTATAAACATTATGGCTAGTAGACCCAGAACATTTTCTTGGAAATCGGTGTAATTTGAATCCAAAAAAGAAAGTGAGATGCTGTGAAATATTTTAATGGTTCACAAAATATCCAAGGTTTGATGGTGAGAGAATGTTTAAAAATGACAATATAGATAAAACAGTGCAGTTTTCCATTACAAGGGCACAAAGCAGTAAAGTGATGTGCAAGATGCGTGTCAGAATGGAGTCCCTGAGGTGGCTCTTACCTGTGCAAGTGTTGCACCTCCTCCTGGGGGGGCCACCCTTCTGCAGAGCCCTTCTCAGACGATTCACCCCTCTGCTCAGAGTCCCCCTCTTGCTCAGGTGGTTCATCCTCCTGCTGCTCCTCACCCTCTCCCTCATCTTCATCTCTGTCTCTTCCTGAACGTTTCCTCTTTTGACCTTTTCCACGCTGGCCCTGCACCACCGCCTCTATCACATTTGAGACAGTGTCGTCTGCAGCTTGCCCGGCCACCCCGAGGCCAGGTAGAGGGGTCACAGACTCTGGTGGCTGGCAAGGCAGGGGGTGCTTCCTGGGGCGCCCTGGGCGCCGCTTCTTCACCATGTTGTTGCCAGTGCGCGCCTGTCGTTGCAGCTTCTTGGCCCGGAGGATTTTGTTGACATGGGTCAGGCTGCGCTTGGTGGAGAGGATGCTGTCGCTGGCCAGGCCGGGGGACCGGGGGTAGGGGTACAACGAGGTTGGCAGCTGGTTTGGGTGTGGAGATGAGGTGATGGACTCTCCACCACTAATACGACCCGTCCCATGAAAAGCAGGGTCAGAGTAAGCCGGCTGGGGGGAGTGCAGAGAGGGGCTCGCTTGCCGACTTCCACTGCTCCCCCTCTCATGACTCGACGGCCTCCCAGGGCCATGGCCCTCTCCACTGCTGGGCACTTCAGAGGTGCAGCAGGGATGACAGGCAGAGCAGCATGCGGGGGAGGGGGCACACAGCTGGCTCACTGGGGGACTAGTGCTGCAACAGGTGTGCAATACCCCTCCTGGACATTCAGGGGTAGTAGAGTGACACCCACAGGTTTGGCCACCTGGCACAGATTCTGCAGAGGGACAAAGGAAAACCCAGAACATTCAGCTGATTACATCATCATCACAAGGAAAGCCCCGAATGACTCATATTAATGAGTCACAAATGGCTAGACTAATAACTAATAATATCTTACATATTTCATCATTATATAGAAGCTGAAATTCAGTTGTTTTTTAGACTTAATTCAAAAATAATTTCTCTCTAGAGAGCAAAGGCAGATAAGTGAGTGTGCCAGAACACACCAGAACACTGTACACAAGGGTCACATGTTAGTGTGTTATGAGGTTTATACAGCTGTCAGAGCACTGGAATCTGATTTTAAAGGGAGCATCCTTAAACCCTAGATTAAACAACGTCCATGTTAAGATGTGGTTCACTGTCATTTAATAGCAAGATCACTACAATCACCTGAGACTGTCAGCAGTGAATGGGAAGGCATGAGCAAAATAACATTACACTGAAAGACAAGTCTAAGGGTACCTAAGGCAGCAAAATATTTTACCAAAAGGTAAAATACAAAGGCAAACACAGCTAAACCACGATGCACACAAGTAGTGCTGGACCACCCACAGTTCAGAATGTTCATAGTTATCACTAGTGATGTGGATGAGACCAGCAAAATGTAGTCTGATTCAAGACCAAGACTTTGATGGGGGCGAGACTAAGACCAAGACCAAGACCTTAAGACCAAGACCTTAAAGCCAACATGCCAGGCCAGACCTGGGGTAACGCTGCAGAGCAAATCTTAAGTCACATTAATGTTGAATGAATGTTATATTAAAAAATATGAATTTTACTGAAACTACCCATTACTGCTGGACGATTTATCGATTTCAAATCGAAATTTTGATTTGAAACAACGCGATTATCAAATCGCAGAGGCTGTGATTTAAATTACACAGCACATTGGACCCAGGGTTTAAAACTATTGCAAGAATAGTTCTACAAATTCATGCCGTGCTTCCTTGTGTGACAGTCACTTTCACCAATCACAAGCGTTGTGCTTCCCGTGTGCCAGTCATGCTCACCAATCAGATGTGGCCCAAGAATACTGCGTATAGACCCACAAACAGCAAAGAAGTGAAACCCAAGAAAAATGTTGCATTTGTGGTGTGGAAAAAATACTGATTCGGCTACTGAGCTATAAGTGAATAATCTTCCTATTTCATGGTCCGAGATTATTTCAGAAAAGTCCTGTCATCAATAGAACCGGCAACCTCCTTTTAAACACCAGCAGCGACATACCTCAGCATATCATACATTTTGTTTTTGTTAATGGGCAATGGTATTTGCATACCGCTTCAAAACACCAATGAGACAGACAGTAATTCTCACAACAGTGGAGTAGGTGACCCCCAAAAAAGCTGTAAAACCCATAATACAGTCGTGTTTATGTCATATGTTTTTGTGCTTATTAATTTAACTATTTCCAAAGACTAACCTCGTGAAATTAAAGCCTTGATTTAACAAAAATATTAAAAGAATAGATTGCTTTAATCACTATTACATTTGGGTATGGGCACGCGGTTATATTATTTAGAAAAGATACAAAAAGAGACACATATAATGTTTATTCATTTGTTTTGTATTTGTCCGAGTAACAATTAAAGCAAAGGAATGATAAGCTGCTTCAATCGAAAACTGCATTTTACTTCTCATTTGAAATAAAATGCAGGGTTGCTGCATGGAATGAGATTTTCTGTTCTCTGTTCTGCACACACATTTACATGTATGTATAAGTTTTATTACCTTGTAAATAGTCTGTAGGGTTTGCAAACTGCCCTAATGTTTTTCATGCAGCTAATTTTAAGTTCAGAATGGAATACAACCCTGCAACACGTACATTTTTTCTGTTTCACCTGAATTGATTTGTATAGAAAATAACCATATAACAGTTCATAAAAAGCGGAAACTTCGACCAACATGACATCACCTATAAACTACTTCTATTTATTTATGGTTAACTGACAGGAAGCAGCGAGTAGTTATTAGAGACACAATGTCACAGTGGGCCTGCGTTCATAGTGGGGTACTGCAAGGTTCAATTTTAGGACCACTATTGTTCCTAATTTACATTAATAATATTGACACCAATACATACAGTAAACTGGTTAAATTTGAAGACGACAGCAAGGTGGGGGGGGGGGGGGGGAGGTAGCAGATACTGATCTAGCAGCGGAGAGGCTACAACGGGACCTGGATTTAATTAGTGACTGGGCTGATACCGGGCAGATGAAATTCAACATAGATAAATGTAAGGTAATTCATGCAGGGAGCAGAAATATAAAGTACAGATATTTTATGGGTTCCACTGAAATAAAGGTAGCTGATTACAAGAAAGACCTTCGTGTGTATGTTGATGCTTCCATGTCCCACTCTCGCCAGTGTGGGGAAGCAATAAAAAAGGTCAATAGAATGTTGGGTTACATCTCTAGGTGTGTGTAGTTTAAGACAAGGGAAGTGATGCTACGATTATATAATTCTTAGGTAAGACCCCTGCTAGAATATTGTGTGCAGGTTTGATCACCATACCTTAAGAAGGACATTGCCTTGGAAACGGTGCAACATAGGGCTATGAGAATAATTCCTGGTCTTAGAGGAATGTCTTATGAAGAGAGATTAGCTGAGCTGAATCTGTTTAGCCTTGAGCAAAAGAGATTAAGGGGGGACATGATCCAGGTATATAAGATTCTAACAGGTCTGGATGCTGTTCAGCCAAATGGCCATAAGTAGAAATTAGCGGGAGAACATTTTAAAATGGTTTTGAGGAAGCACTTCTTTACACAGCGTGTAGTATGGAATAGTCTTCCTGCTAGTGTAGCGCAAGCTAAAACCCTGGGTTCCTTTAAATCACAGCTAGGGGGAAGCAGCGTGTGGCTCAGTGGGCTAAGCCTGTGTTCCTGTAATCAGAAGGTCGCAGGTTCAAACCCCGCCTCAGACTGTGGGTCCTTGAGCAAGGCCCTTAACTCCCAGCTCCCTGGGCGCCGCTACAGGTGACAGCCCTTCGCAGACAACATCCTCTATGAAAAAAGAGCAAGAGCAAGTATGAAAAAAGAGCAAGGGAGGCATAAAGACAATTTCCCTACGGGGACAATAAAAGTATCGATTATTATTATTAGATAAGATTGTAACAACTCTGAGCTATTAGTTAAGTTCTCCCCAAACAAGCTTGATGGGCCAAATGCCCTCCTCTCATTTGTAAATTTCTCATGCTTTTATTTGACATTTTATAAAATGCATACTACATTTAAAAATTTCCAGCTTTATGGTTTAGGACTGAACAGTCACTCTGTTATGAACACTACAGCGCTGTTACTAACATTAATAACACATTAGCGCAAACAAAGTGGCTGCAGACACCGAAGTAGATCTTGCTTGTTCACTGGTGTGGGGAAAGGGAGTTCTAGTGTTATTAGGGGGGTAATCAGCGTTACCTGCAAGATCACTATTGTTTCTCTTTTTTCTGCAAATTTTTTCATTATTACTTTAACTTAACACACCACATCTTTAAATTCTCATCCTTGCATTAGAATATGGACCAGTAAATATTTTGATGGTATCTCATGTGGTAATGCTGCATCATATGTTTAAAATTTACTACATATTGAATATTGAACTGAAACTTGACATAAAAAATTACATCACAAATCAAATCGTAATCACAATGTCTGTCAGAAAAATCGCAATTAGATATTTTCCCCAAATCTTTCAGTCCTACTAACCATACACTATGTACTTCTAGTATGCAAAGCAGGGTTATTATGGCTAACAAACATTTTTTTGTAAACTGAAATAAAAAATATAATAAATAAATAAACAATCTAAATGGAAACTATATTGTTTTCAGAACTAACTGAAATAAAATAACAAATTTAACTTTCCAGTACTATTTTTAAATACTATTTCACTAAACTAATAAATTGTTTATCTTTGGGCCTCTTTCATGCAATGCAGTTGAATCGTCATGCCCGGCTCATCCAATCCTCGTGTGTGCCACACCCCCTGATTATCCACGTGTGCTTCTCTGATCTTGCCCAGCTGTTGCCGATTATTTTCGCCCAGTCTTCTCTATTTCAGTCCATGTCTTGCCTTGGTTTTTGTCCGTCATTGATGTTAGTCGATGTCCGATGTTCCTCGCTGTTTCCCTGGCTTTCCCTTTAATAAATCCCCAGTTTACCCCGTATTTCGCCTGCCTGCTTCTTCCTGCCCACTTACCCGCTTAACCGCGCAATCCTAACACCATCTATCCATGGAAAAAAAATTACCAAAACTTAAACTGAAACTAAATCATATAGAAAACTAAATAGATATACATATCCATTCATCCATTTTCTGCAACCATTAGTCCTATTCACGGTCATGTGGGGGTCAGAGCCTATCCTGAAGGCTAAGGGTGCAAGGCAGGGCACATCCCAGGGCACAACCTAGGGTGGGGTGCCAACCCATTGCAGGGCACAATTTGGTAACTCGAATTAACTTCACAGTGTTTTTGAACTGTAATGGGTGGGAGGGACCGGAGGACCCTGAGATGGGAAGAATATGTAAACTCCACACACATGGAGCCATGGTGGAGACTCGAACCGTGATCCCAGAGATGTAGATGAGGGAAAAAAATCGATTCAGTTATATATCGCGATTCTTTTGTGCAGCAATTCATGTATCGCTACACTAACCCCATATATGTTTGGATTCAAGGTGGAGAAACATTGCAGTTCCTTTATAATCCTACAGGTGGCACACTCTAAACTATTCCTATATGGACAGGCAGTATAGCATCCCATGCAGTAGGAGCCAATTATTTTCTAAATTTGTTTAGCAATAACAGGAATAGCAGATGACATAGTAGAAATTTGTGCTGCTCCTCCAGTTTAAATCCAATCTATGGAGGAACTTTGGCTTTCAAAACTTAAAAGGTAAAGAGGAGTTTGACATGAGACATGCTATATGCAAACTTTGTCCTGCAAAAGATAAGTATTTTCGTAATACGATGAACATATACGCACATATTGTATCCTGATAGAGACAAGGTAGCGGAGAAGCATAAAAGCTTAGTGTAGTTTATGCCATAACAGCAGCAAATGTAGCTTTTTGTTAACTTCTAATTTTAAATAAAAATTTATACTGCTGTATTTGAAGTTGTTTTGCATTGTTTAAATGCTGCCTTTGGTTGTTTGAGGAAAACATAAACTAAACTGGATTTCATATGAAAATTGAAAATAATCCATCCATCCATTATCTCCCGCTTATGCAAGGTCAGGTCGCAGAGGCAGCAGTCTCAGCAGAGAAACCCAGACTTCCCTGTCCCTGGCCACTTCATCCAGCTCCTCTGGGGGAATCCCAAGGCGTTCCCAGGCCAGCCAGAGAGACATAGTCCCTCCAGCGTGTCCTGGGTCTTCCCCGGGGCCTCCTCCCAGTGGGACGTGCCCAGAACACCTCACGTGGGAGGTGTCCAGGAGGCTTCCTAAGCAGATGCCCGAGCCACCTCATCTGGCTCTTCTCAATGCGGAGGAGCAGCGGCTCTAATTTGAGTCCTTCCCGAATGACCGAGTTCCTCACCCTATCTCTAAGGGAGAGCCCAGCCACCCTGCGGAGGAAACACATTTCGGCCACTTGCACTCGCGATCTCGTTCTTTTGGCCACTACCCATAGCTCATGATCACAGGCGAGGGTAGAAACGTAGATCGACTGGTAAATTCAGAGCTTTGCCTTTTGGCTCAGTTCCTTCTTCACCATGACAAACCGATGCATCGCCCGCATCACGCCTGTCGATCCCCCATTCAATCCTTCCTTCACTCGTGAACAAGACCACGAGATACTTAAACTCCTCCACTTGGGGGAGGACCCCCACCCCAACCCGGAGAGAGCATTCCACCCTTTTCCAGCTGAGAACCATGGTCTCGGAATTGGAGGTGCTGAATCTCATTCCAGCCGCTTCACACTCGGCTGTGAAGTGTCCCAGTGAGAGCTGAAGGTCATGGTCCGATGAAGCTAACAGAACCATATCATCTGCAAAAAGCAGAGACCTAATCCTGAGGTCACCAAACCGGACACCCTCAAAACCCTGGCTGCGCCTAGAAATTCTGTCCATAAAAGCTGTGAACAGAATCGGTGACAAGGGGCAGCCCTGACGAGGTCCAACCCTCAGAAACCATAAAGAGACTCATACAGTCCCTGTATGACCGGAAACGAGTCCAACTTATTGCCACCCATTCGGACCAAGCTCTGGCACCGGTCATACAGGGACTGAACAGCTCTTATTAGGAAGCCCGGCACCCCATACTTCCAGGGCACTCCCCACAGGACTACCTGAGGGACATGGTCGAATGTCTTCTCCAAGTCCAAACACATGTAGACTGGTTGGGCAAATTCCCATGAACCCTCCAAGACCCTGCTGAGAGTATAGAGCTGCTCCAAGGCGAAAACCACACTGCTTCTCCTGAATCGGAGGTTTGAGAATCCAACAGACTCTCCTCTGTAGAACCCCTAAATAGACCTTACTAGGGAGGCTGAGGAGTGCGATCCCTCTATAGTTGGAGCACACCCTTCGGTCCTCCTTCTTAAAGAGGGGGACCACCACCCCGGTCTGCCAGTCCAGAGGTACTGCCCCCGATGTCCATGTGATGCTGCAGATGCGCGTCAACCAGGACAGCCCCACAGCATCCAGAGCCTTAAGGAACTCCGGGCGGATCTCATCCACCCCCAGGACCTGGCCACTGAGGAGCTTTTAAACCACCTCAGCAACCTCCGCCCCAGAGATAGGGGAGTCCACCCCTAAGTCCCTAGACTCTGCTTCCTATTTGGAAGGCATGTCGGTGGGATTGAGGAGGTCTTCGAAGTACTCCCTCCACCGACCCAAGACATCCCGAGTTCAGGTCAGCAGCACCCCATCCCCACCATAAAC
This sequence comes from Brienomyrus brachyistius, assembly GCF_023856365.1. Classification (NCBI taxonomy): domain Eukaryota; kingdom Metazoa; phylum Chordata; class Actinopteri; order Osteoglossiformes; family Mormyridae; genus Brienomyrus; species Brienomyrus brachyistius. Next base: position 11,293,269 of record NC_064555.1, on the reverse strand, counting down.
AATGTTGATGCTGCACCGCTTTCCCACCCTGAGCTGCTGGATGGTGGACCAGAATCTCCTCAAAACCATCCAGAAGTCGTTTTGAAAATAATATATAAAACTAAATTTAGTCTGCAGGCACCTGGGAGTCTTTATACTCTGGTAGCAAGAAATCATATAAACGCTGGCATTCCCAGACTTCCTCAGCCAAGCTTTTTTTGATTCTGCTAGCTAGCAGAGAGGGTAGAAAAGATGTTTATATGCAATCTTTCGTCAAATCTTCTGACTATCTGCTATTTTCCCCCTAGCCAATGAATGATCTAGGCTCACTGAATCATTGAATGGACCATCCACATTGTTCCAATTTTCTAGTGGCAAGCACCCTAGAGTGTGGCCACCCTATGTGGTCTCCACGCCAGCTCATCACAAAAATTATGTCACCACAGCCGTGCACGTCCACACGAAGTATGACCCAGCTCTTAGCTGTCTTTCCCCCGACATGCCACCGTCTGTGAGCAGCAGACATTCACAAGCTTCACACTGGGCTACCAACGGGCAGCTTTACATTACACAGCATTATACAAGTACAGAGAAGCTGAACTGGAGAGAAATTACATAAACATAAAGCCTGTTCTTAAGTTATAACATTTACTTGCATTTGATTTTCAATAAGAACAAAAGAACAAACAGAAAGAACAATCTGTGATCAATGATTAGCTGTGACCTTGTTTGTTGTTTTGGTGGGTTGTACGTAAAAGGCTTTACTAGAAGGTCATAAGAACACTTTGCAAAGTGTTTCTTATTCACTGTTCAGTGGTAAAAATGCCAGTTACTGGACATTTAGTTTTAGCAATTAAAAGTTCAAAATCCTAACCCTAAAATGCATTTTTCATGGCCAGGGTAGCGCCCAATTCCATGCATCCAGGCATCACATTGTACAAATAAAAAGTGTCCCTAAATCAAGTGACAGAGATTTTCCGTAAGATTACTGCTATGTGTACTACATAAAAGAGATTCCTAATACTACAGATCAAATGTACATAAGCCACATCTTTACCTGCGTCTCGCCTCTCAGTCGATAAGTGTCGGTCTTTCCTGAGCACCCTGTGCAGTCCAGAAAAGGTTAGTGTGCTCCCTGCTCCACTCTTGCCATCTCCCCCACTCAAAGCAGTGCGACTCAGGGCAGAGAACAAGTTTGTATGCTGTGCAGGAGTGCACGGCTGCAGAGATTTTGGTCGACGCAAGGGCTCCTCTTCCTCACTGTCGGAGTCACCGGTGAGATTCAATGGCTGTCCCCCGGGGAAAGATTCCTGGTTGAACCTGGAGCTCCTAGACAAGTTAGTGCAATCAACATCAGAGCCACCATTCCTCTGCCATAGCTCCTGGTGATAGTGGCCCCTACCTCTTCCTCCAGTGGATAAACAAGAGGAGCTCAGGCAGGAAAGAGGACTTTCCTTATGCTTGTATCTTTCTGCTGCTGATGATGATGAGGAGGAGGAGGAAGGGGAATTAACTAAGGGTGTAGTTGCTAAACTATCATTGCTGGCAGAAGCATTGGAATCCTTGCCATACTGGTAGCACTGGCGAGACTGTGCAAATTCCCTGGCACTCGTACTATGCCTCCCCGTGCTTCCGGTGGTTCCATCACCTATGTCTACCATGGCATCTTCACCGCGCCAATCCCGATGCTTATGTCTTCGCTTATGTTTATGAAGCCAGCCACAGGAAAGTTCTGGGGGCACAGAAGAGTACAACATGGGGGACCGGCCCCCTCCCAAAAACTCCTGTCGCAGGAGTTTATGTTTCTTCTTGTGAAATTTAGTTTGGTTCAGCAGGAGGTGTGATGGGTGGTGGTGTATATATGGAGATGGAGGCGGGGGAGGGAATGATGCAGAATGGTGGGCTTGGTGTGGAGAAGCATGTGGATGTGGATAGAGAGCTGCTGCTGGAGAGTACCCTCTGTAATAACCCAATCCTAAAGAGGATGATGAATAGGGAACACTGTAGGAGGGGTGATAGAACCCAGCCCCAGAGAGAGGGAACCCCATCCCATGAACAAATGGTACCTCAGCCATAGCTTGACGCAGTTTTGGTGGACGACCTCGCTTCTTCTTGAGGTCAGGCTTACGGACATAGTGCAGAGTGTCACATGGATAAGCAGGGTGTGGAGAATAGAATCCACTGAAGTTTATTCTAAAAATGGTTGGGAGAAGATCTCTATGTACATAGTGATGAGATGGAAGACCTTTGCTGCCACTTCCTCCTCCATGACCTCCGATGCCTGTTCCTATATCTGAACCATTCTTTAACCCTACAGATGTGCTGCGGTGAACTATCCGAATCTCACTCAGTCTCACAACTATGTCCTCGAGTTCAGCCAAGAAATCTGGATCTTGTCTGCAAGACCTAAGCTGCAGGTATTTCTTCTTGCGTTTGCGTTTCTGTCTTTTCAGTTTGTCATGCCCCTGGCAGCTATGGGCCCGTCGCTTGCACTTGTGCCTGTGTTTCTCTTTATGACCAAGGGTCAATGCTGAGGAAGGTGGGGTCAAGTGAGTCCGACAGATGTCTGGAGAATCCCCATGGCTTAAGGAGGAGAAAGCAGTTGATGGATGGTCCAGCAACACTGAAGAACAATGTTTGCGTCTTTCTCTGGGATTTCCTTCAGCCACGATCCCAACCAATGACCCTATTGCTTCAGGCATGACAAGTCCTCCTGACATTCCCTGGGATATGCTTATGCTTCCCAGTCTACCAACTCCTCCCCCTTTCTCTCCCCGGTCAGAAGTGCTGTTGTTGTCTGTTCCTATGCCACTATCGCTGGGTACAGTCTCATCACTGTGAGACTCACTGACAGGTGAAGGTGTTGCTTCTTTTAGCTCACTCAGGTGTGCTGGAGACGCAGGTAGAAGGGGTGGGGTGGGAGAGAGCTTGTGATAAAGGTGCTGCTGCCGGTAATCATGATGGTAATAGCTCCGACACATGGGCTTTTTTAGAGAGGTGCTGGAGGAACCCAAGCTTGATAGGAGCCGACTGGAAGAGGTTGAAGATGAGGGTAATTGGGAGAGGGAATGGCGAACATAGCTACAAGATGTGTGTGATGAGAGGTGAACAGTACCTGAGCCCGCAAAGCCGATGTCACTACTGGGACTTTGCCCTCCACTGGATTGTGAGAGAGATGGTGAGGGAAACATATCAGAGGATGACATTTGTTGTTGAGGTTGTTGAGACTTCAACTGATGGTGCTGCAAAGGCAAAGCAGAAGTTGCAGGCAGTAAAGGTTCAGCAGGGAGAGAAGGGGCACTAACAGAAGTGTGAATTAATACTTTTGGCTTGCGTCCTCTCCTTTTTCCCATGTATATTGTCCCCTTCTTGCTAACATTAATTTGGGAACCTAATCTCCCTCCAAAAGAAGCTGCTAGGGATGATAAGGAGTGTGTGGCTGCCGTTACAGATCCAGTGACCCCTCCAGGGGTCACCGTAGAGGATTCCTCCTCCGATTCAGCCCCAGGACCCAGTAGAATCTGTTTGAGGAGGCGCTTTCGTTTCATGGACCTCATCTTATTAATTTTGCCAATGATTGTTCTCATTATATGCTGCCCACTGCTCCTCCTGCATAGGGAAGTCTCTGCTTCCATCCCCCGCCCCATTCCTCCTCTCTCCTCGGGAGCCAGAGTTGGGGGTTGAGGCTCTTGTGGCAGGGTTGGAGGCAAGCGCTTTGGCCGCCCACGTTTTCTGGGCATCACTTTTGGAGGGTTCAGGTCCACCTCTGGATGCAAAATGGGAGGATCCTGCTCCTCCTTGGACTTTAACAGAGAGTATACTTTGGAAGAGGGCATTTTAAGTGTGTGACCAGGGCGAGGAATATCCAGTCTAGGCATTTTTGACCTTGGTCGTCCTCTCTTTCTGGGTGGAGCAGTAAAGAGCTGGGAAATAGAAGGTGAAGTCCTGTTTGAATTAGGGGGCCGACCGACTGGCCTGGGTTTATGCGGCAGTGAGGAAAGGGATGTGGACGTATGCAAACTTGGTGGGTCCTGATCAGCAACACTAGTCTGCACCAACCTGTGGGTGCGATTCACAACCCGAGTCCAGCGTGGACGCCTGCCCTTCCGCTTCTTCAGGGGTTTGCAATCCTGCTCTGAGGGGGAGCCAGGAAACACACTGAGGGTATCCTCTGAACACAGGGATGGGCTGCTTGTAGCAGAAGAGTTCACAGGAAAGGCCATGGGTCTTGTGGATTCAGAAATGGTTGCTCCACTAGTGTTTTTGTCCCTGATTGGACTTTTAGGTTTGACAGGAGCTGCATTCTTTCTGTTTTCATGTCCAGAAGCTAATATCTCCCCAATGGTGCTACAATCATTTTTCTGAGCTCCCAAAGAAGAGGAACGTTTGCTCAAGAGTTGTAGCTGATACTCTCTGGATCCATCTCTGTCCTCTTCATCTGTTCTTGCATGATTTTCAGTTGCCTGCAAGGGACCACCTCGGGAAATGGTGCTGAAGATAGGAGTACTCCCTTGCCGATATTCTGCTGCACCTTCTCCTCTCCGATCTAATGAGAACGATAACAATGACGGGACAGGGGTGTGTCCCTGTGACTTATTGCTGTTGCTACTGCTACTCTGGCTGGTTTTTACAGCCATAACAGTGCTGTCACCATTAACACCTGTAGAACTACTTTCGTCATTTCCCACCCTTCCAAGCCCATTGGCTTCCATTTTCCGAGATGTTCCTGAAAACTTTTCCAAAATGCTGTCCTTGTGACGGGATAGGCGGCCTGGAGAGTGCAAGACGGGAGGTGGCAAGTGGAGTTGTTGGGAGTTACTCACAGGGGAAGACTTTCCTGCTCTGATTAGTGCAGAAGGATCTAACCATTGTGTGCCAGATGGCAGACTGTTAACAGCTGTGTTTGCAATGAGAGCAGTGGAGGAAGTGATTTTACAAACCTTAGTCTTACTGGACTTGGAGGGTGGGCAAGTGGCAATGAGCTGGGCCAATTTTTCAGTGACAGTGGGAGTTCCTCCATTTAACACAGCTTTCCCCTTGTCCCTGTCATTCTCATGGCTCAACTGGGGTTTTATGTGGGTCACTTCACTTTTAGAGTCAGGCATCTGCGAACTGGACGAGGAGGGTGCTGGAATCGAAGAGCTCAGGTGGGTCATTTGGAGAATAGGGCTTTTCTTCCCAGGGAAGGGGGGCTCAGAATCAGCAGCAGGACGGTGGAGATTCATGGGTCTCTCTGTACAGACGTCAGACTTCATCTCAAATTTGTGGGTGAGCTTCAGGGGACCCTGTTGAGGTAAGTAAACATTATAGTTGCTGTCATGGCAACAAGTATCATACATTGAGATGTATCTCATTCATCTAATATGGACCTGGGCCATATTCGCCCAGTAAAGCTATTTCTTTATTATAATGAAAACAGGGGTAAAGTTTTATGTTTAATTGCCATGAATAGTCACAAATACAACTGCAAATTCCATACTGGCGGCAGTGCTTATTTCTGTTGGAGCTCAGCTCCAGGACCTCTGGCTGAGAGCAGTCTGCGCTCCACCACCTCAAATGATACACACAATATACTGTATTAGCTGGAATATAAGACAACCCCAATCACATGACGACACCCCCCCACACACACGCACACACACTTCTTGGCAACTATATTCAGAAAAAAGTTTTTAAAATACCAAATCTTAGCTTTATTAAGAAAAATAATTGTATATCCCTAGAACATATAAGTTAACCAGCAACCACAACATATAAAGCAATCACAGCAACCACAGCAAACAGTAACAAACATTCGAGAAAAACAAATGTATTCGCAAAATAGCTGATGTTTCACACCAGGTTGATACAGCAAAATAATTAAAAGAAAATGCTGAAAAGAAAGAGTAATATGGACACTCCTCTACTTACGAACTTTCACACATACGAATGAAGAGGACTGTAAGTCCAAACTGTGTTCCTTGGGCTCCCGTTTCCTGTCCGCGACATCAATTTTTTTTCTGCATCCCAATTCCACCTAGCACGACTTCTGGCCGCTACTCCCGCCACGCAGCGTAGCATGTGTACTACCATCATTCTAGTTCTTTGTACTTGCGTATACCCTTAAAATTATGTTGAATAATGACCTGCAAAGTTATGAACGGCCGTTGGGAACATATCTCATTCGTAAGTAGAGGAGCGTCTGTATTTTGAATTTTTTTTGGCAAAGCAGCAAAGCCAATGGGAACCCAAGCAGAGCAGAAATGAACCAGAAACTCTGGCAGAAGAACAAGCAGAGGACAACTCAGAGAGGAATACTATTTATGGATGCTCATGCTAATGAGAAGGACCACAAAAAGGAGCAAGAAAAGTGCATATAAAAAGTTTGATGTACATAGGTTTCAATAGAAAATGTTGCATTGTCACATGCTTAAGTAATTAATAGGGCATTATCATTGTTAAAGACTAAGTTCTGTGTATGACATCATCATGGTGTTCATGCACTCTGGCACCTCATTAAGTACTGCATACTGGCACATAAAATTGAGTGTCTACCAAAAGATGGCTCCTGTTGTAGCTGTCTGGGAACGTGAAAATAATCATTTAAAAATGGCCTTGCTGACACGGTGAATCTCGTATCTGGGCCTCTATAGAGAAAAATTGCCCAGGCATTATCAAATAGGACCATACACTGATTAATAATATGTTATGCAGCTGCATCTTGTTTGCATCGTATTAGCTAAGATATGATAGGAGTAGGTTAAATGGATTTTGGATTATTAAAAAAGATTATTAAAATTGGATTATTAAAATCTTTTTGCAGCATTTTTTTTGTCTAAATGGACCTTTACATTATGGTACATTTTGGTAACCCATATTTATGTTAAAATTGCTAAGCTAATGAAGTAAATATATTCACAACATGTACTCTCAGTACTGCATCTGTGTTGAGTTGTCCCTCATCCAGCTTCACATGCAGTGATAGCATGCTGACCCACTTTGCAGATAACTAACCCCTCAGTCACCTAGAGCCACTAAACTTCCTTTCAACAAAATGATTTTGGATTATTGGAGGAAAGCTGAGCATCCAGGGAAAACCAGAAAACACCCAGAAGTAGGGCTGAACAACATATCGATTTCAAATCAAAATCACGATTTGAAACAACGTGATAAGGAAATCACAAAGATTGCAATTTAGGTAATGCATTTTTCAGCACGTCGGACCCAGGGTTTAAAACTATTTTCACAAATTCATATAGTTCTCCTTGTGTGACAGTCATTCTCAACAATTAGAAATGTCATGCTCCTAGCATGCTTGTCATGCTCACCAAACAGAAGTGACCCAAGGTGACTTTCTGTACTTCCACGAACAACAAGCACGTAAAATCCAAGGAAAAGATTATATTTGCAGTACGAAAAATATTGATTCCACTTCTAATCTAAAAGTGAATTACCTACTGATTTCATGGGCAGACACTGTTTACAGAAAGACCCTAATATTTATGTAGTGATTATTATGACAGAATTCTGTGGTTGTTTAAAATAGATTTGCACACTTGCAATTTAGTTTTGTACATCCATGCAGCAAAGTTTGTGTTTACAAAAAAGTTTTCCACACTTATGTTTTCAGAGTTACAGATTTGCAAACATTAATACAATTTTTCAGAAGCCACTTTACAACTACAAATTTGGATTTCACAAACAGGGAAGGAAACCCTGTATTTAGATTTATTCCTGTGTGTATAGAGCAGCATATTGATAGTCAGGCAAATCCAGTCAATAATATCCCAAAAAAATCAAACACTTTTTGACTGGCTGTCATGGTCTGAGGCGCACAGATCCCACCCACTTCATGCTCCATGTCTGGCAGTTACGGGTTTACAAAACTTTGGGTGCATGGCAAAGCTGCCAGAAATCCCAGCATTCTGATCACATTTAGTTTGTGCACGTGTAATCCCGATTCGTAGTTGTAATGTGGTTTCTGAAAATATGTGCAAATGTGAAGTAGCAAACCCGTGATTTTGAAAACACAAGTATAAAAAACTTTTTTGTAAACACAAACTGTATAGGTGTACAAAATTGAAATACTGGAAAACCGCTTATAGTGATCAGTGAAATTCATCGCTATACTAAGATGATTATTATAACTGATTTTTTTTCTTCTTTATGACTACAATTACTACAGTATGTAATTGACATTTGTATATTTATACCATGAATATATAATAATAAAACAAACAGCGTCACTACATAATTTTATTGATGATTTTAAAATACAGTATAGCTGTTCAAATGCTTTTCAATTTGAAGTACTGTACAAATTGTACTGTGCGTAATACAAATACACTATAATACAGTACAGTACTGTACAGGATATTACATTTTATTTATACAGGGCATTTTCATAATGGCCCTGCGATGGGCTGGCCCCCCATCCTGGGTTGTTCCCTGCCTTATGCCCATTGCTTCCGGGATAGGCTCCGGACTCCCCCGCGACCCAATAGGATAACCGGTTTGGAAAATGGATGGATGGATGGATGTATATTTCTGCACGAATACACAAAACTAAATTACAAATGCACAAATCTCTGCACAGGTGTACGAAACTAAATTACAAGTACGCAAATATGTTTTACACAACCACAGAATTCTATCATAATAATCACTCCATAATTATTAGGGTTCATTACAGAATTTAGTTTTTTCTTAGTGGAATTGTTTTATTTTTATTATTATTACTGTACTTTATTTAACTTAACACAGTCAGGGCTTATGTGATAGATGTTTATGTTTGACTGTTCTCTGGTAATTTAAGTTACTTTTTAAATATATATATATCGGATTATTTAAGACTCAAGGTATGTAAATAAGGGCTTAAAAACATGTAGAAAAACATTCTGGAAGCAATTCACATGTTGAAGCATTAAAATATAGACCAATTGGCAATGCTGCGTCATATGTTCTAAATATACTACACGCTGATTACTGACTTAAAAAAAATAAATCAAACTGCAATCGCAATATCTGTCAGAAGAATTGCAATTCAATATTTTCCCAAATTATTCAGCTCTACCCAGGAGAAAATGGATATCACCTCAGGGAAAACTGGCAAGCACTGGAAAGTATCTGTGAATGCCTGGAAAAAGCCCAGGTAGAACCAGAGCATACCCACAGCAAATCTAAGCACCAGAGAAATACATGGAGCAGCCAGGGCAAACTCATGCAAAACATGAAGAGCTCCACTACACACACAATGAGCAAAGGCTACTCTGTACACCCACATCCTGGGGCTCAATGAAGACCTTTGGTTCCAGAGCCCAAAGGTAAGGCCAGCTACAGTGAATACCTTTCTATCAACTACACTGGCTGAGGCGTTCCCTGGGTGGCTCAGTCACCTGGTCCTCACCAGATTCAGGAATAATTCCCGGTAACTCTATTCCAGATACAATGGTTTCTCTTGGTATCTTTCATCGGGGTCTTTAATAAATTGCAATTAGTAGTTTTAAAATATGTAGACATAAACTGGCAGGATCTATTCCAGATAACTAAATTATTCCAGATAACTAAATTAAAGAATACAACACATTAAAAGTGATCTGTTTTTCACCGACTGACCCCAGAAGGCTGGATATTAGGTTGCGTCTAAAAACACGACAGTCAGGCAGAATCTGTGACAATGCATCAAGGTGCTTCTTTCAACTTACCCTTTTTCCTGGAGCCTCCCCATGGACTGGAGTTGGTGGGGTAGCAGGTGGAGCAAGAGGAGGAGGAGCAGGGGTGGCAGCAGACAGAGATGAGGAAGGAAGGGGAGGCTGGCTGGTACTTGGGCTGTAGGTGAGGTTCTGCAGAGGGCTGTATGCGTGCTTGATGCCCATTCCGATGCTGCCACCCCGACCACCACTGACCCCACCCCCACCTCCGCGCCCAGGACTAGGCCTCACACACGTCCTGATGGCCGGTCTGCATACATAGTTCTCCAAGATCTTGGGAGGTTTCTTTGTGCGTTTGGCTTGGAGCCCAATTTTGAGCCGGACCCCCCCTTCTGAAAGGGTGGTCTCCTTAACAGAGAACTGAGGCTGTAGGGGTTTCTGGTCATTGGGGCCATTCCTCGATTTGCTGGCATCTGGTAGGGCCGTCCCTTTTTCTTCCTCTTGCTTCTCCACCTCCATCTTCCCACACAGTTCTCCTTCCGCTCCCACTCCTGAAGGAGCTGTAAGTGGGAGGGGGGGCACAGCTTCAGGCCCCCCCGGAGTCCTATGATCCATGAATGATTTGAGGGGAAAACTATTAAAGGGTTTTGAACGTTTATGCGTTCTAAGGAAAACTGTGAAAGAAACGATTGGGAGGCTGGAGGTGATGATCAGTGATGAAGCAGCAATCCTCCTTCACTGGAGACACATGTCTTCCAAAGGAACAGTCTTCTTCCACTGTCATTCAAACTGGAGAGAGATGAAAGGTATTGATCAGTCATCTTTGTGACAGAGAAACAGTCCTAGTGAATTTCAACAAGGAAACTCAGCTCCACAAACTTAGTGCCTGGATCTTGAACCAGGATTCACGAGAAGTGCAGCTGTACCCTTGAGTGAGTTGCATAACATGAGTCACCTCAACATCCACCTGAGCAAACGTCAGACACCTGCTTAATGAGGAGGACGCCTTTAGAAGTGATAGCTGGGATTTATACAAATTGGTGAAAAGCACAGAGCAGAGATACCAAAAGGCAATATACAATAGACTTCAAGAATAGGTTTTTTCTAACAATTACATCTCTGTGTGGAGAGGTCTACAACAAGCCAAATTATAAAATTAAAAACTCAACAAGCTAAAATAAAGACCCCGATTTGCTCAGCCAACTGAATGGGTGGCTGAAGGAACAAGTCATGCATAGCACGTTAAATACTGATCTCACATTAATTCATCATTAATGAATAATGATGCATCTTTCATCCCAAGCAATCACTATATTTGTTACTATATCTCTTAATTCTGTAAATCAATGTAAACTACTTAGGACACTAGTAAGGAATTGCTGAAAAGAACAAGTAATAAATAACAAGTGAAATACTGATGTCGTGACGCATCTTTGATCTCAAGTAGAAACTATATTCGTTCGTGATTTGTTCATAAGTTGTAGTTCAGTACTAACTGATTTATTATTAAGTATTTATGCCCCGTCAAGTAAAGTGTCACATTTGATTGTTTAAATGTGTCTTAGCTTAGTTAATTGCGCAGCACTTTGGTTGACACCTGCTGTCATTTAAACATGCTATACAAATACAGATGATTTTGGACACTGAAAAACTTGTATATCCCAAGATGTAAATTATATTTAGTTATAAAATGTACCATGGCTGTGACGTAATCATCAGTTATTACACCTGTAAGCAATCTGAAAAGGGGTCTAGTGAACATTTCATTTCTTTATTCAATAGGTTCATAATAATTTTCTCAAAATACTTCATAACTACTGAAGTCAAAGCATCAATAGCAGTTATTTTGCTTACAGCGTGCTTTTTTAAGAACAAGAATAATAATGGCGTTTTTCCAGGAGAAAAGAACAGCATGTGTGTCCAAAGATTTCTGGTAGATGGAGCATCAGGCCTCTGCCATCTCTTCACTGCATGATTTCAAGAGGAACTGCCCAAGCCAGAGGCCTAATACCATCTGAGCCAGAGGCCTAATACCATCCGAGTCAGGGGCCTAATACCATCCGAGCCAGAGGCCTAATACCATCCAAGCCAGAGGCATATTACCATCCAAGCCAGAGGCAAATTACCATCCAAGCCAGAGGCATATTACCATCCAAGCCAGAGGCCTTCCTTGGGAAGTCACACGAAAACAGTCAAGATGCCGGGCCATGGTGATTTTTGGACAGTCAGGTATAGATAATACATTTAGAGCCATTTCTTGGTGTTGTGAGAAATCAGCTGTTTCAAACCTTGTATTAAAAGTCATTCAGTCTGTTAACAAAACCATGAAATGGGAAGGACATCTTTCAAACATCATCATAAAAAGGCAGCAAAAAATGATCTTCCTGCAGCAGCACGGGAAATTCAGTCTTCCCAAACCTATACTAGTTCTGTCATACACCACAGTACCTGAGACCATCCTCACAGCCTCTCTTACTATCTGGCTCAACATAGCAATGGCCTGATCTAAAAAGATAATACAGGACATCATCTGTTCTGGTCACTGACTGCAGTCTCCCTTAATCCAAGAACTGTATGCATCATGAATAAGGAAGTGAGCTGAGATTACCACCGCTGATGACCTTCATACTGGTCACAAGCTGAGAGGATCACAAAACAAATGTTTAATAAACAAAAAAAAACTTAATTACGTAGTAAAAAATTGCAACAGGGCATAATCAAAAGTCAAGACTAGAATATAATGTATGTATCTGAAAACAAGCTATGCTGAAGTAGTTACCAAAACTTACAAAAAATATTTACATTTCAGTATCAATTTGAGGTTTAAGTTTTGCATTTTAGGTCACCACCTGTGCTAAAATACCTTTTACATAAAAAAAAAAAAAAAAACATTTGATAGCCATCCCATAATGTAACTTGTACAGCACAAGGCATTTCAAAACTCATGAAATACAAAAAGGAAAACAAGTTTTCACGTAATTAAAGGGGCCCTATTATGCTCATTTTCACTGTTCACAATTCTATTTTGGGGCCTAAAAGAATAGGTTTACATGCTTCGTTGTTCCTAAAACACATTCATTTTCTCATACTGGACATTTCTATTCATTCTGTCTGAAACGTTCTTTTAGAGCTTTAACCCCAGCCCCGATGAGCCCAGTGTGCCCTGATTGGTAAACTTGTCCTACACGTTCTGCCTTTATCTTGCAGCCGGCAGACAGATCCTTGTAAGTAGGCAGCCAATAAGGATTGTGTTACATGGTGACCTCACCATGCCATGGAAGTAAGGGCTGGAATTCCAACAACGTGTATCAGGCAGATTAGTGGAGAGGGGTTTCTGTGGTGGGAGTTACTCCGTTTGGCCTGTACTTTGGGCCTTAAGAATTTGCAGACCATTTACATGCACATAAAGCTATATAACAAACTAAAAGAAAGGAAAAAAACAGAAAAGCATATCAGGACCCCTTTAATTGCACTTGAATCAAAAATTCATATTCCCCTTCTTAATAATGAGTTTTAGTTGAGTTTTGCAAAGGACTCAGTCAGTCAGTAAGTAAATACCTTTGGGCGGCACTGAGGGGGATACTGTCCACCCCTGTGCTCTCCGCCTGAAATGGCTTCACATGTGCCCCTGTTTAGCGATGTCCCCTTGGCCTGTCATGACTCAGATGAAGTTTCCCTGAGTCTGTCTGAAGCATGACGTATGTGCCCCCCAGCGGCTGACACCTTGCCGCTCACAAGACCTTAATTGGCAGGATGTGACTCACTCTGCTATCTCCCAGCCCTCACCGCTCATCTCCCTCACATGTACTACTGCCTGCTATTCGTTCACTTGCTCCGCCTCCACTGCCCCTCCTCTCCCCATCCGCTCCCTGCCTCCCCACTTCTTTGGACTCCAGGCAGAACAGTAAGACTAGAGGAACTGTGTTCCATAAAACTGAACGCATATTTGCCCCCCCACCCCACTCTCTTTCACATATGCTCTTTCCATCCCATTCTTCCATCAAACTCATTCACTTATTCCATCCATTTAATTCCCACCACACTTAGTGTTATTATGAGCACATTTATACCATTTACTCCAATTTGCTGCTGGATAAAAATATTAGCTGTTGTGGTAGGTCAAACTGAAGTGGAGGCTAAAAATATACAAGCCAGGAGGGAGTGCTTAATGCTTAAAGAAGATGAGGACAGTCCTCTTCTACCTTCAGAGATTCAAGCTTTTTGTTGGCTCTGCCTTACAGTGAAGCTGCAGTGAGGTTACGCAGACATTGTGGTTGAGTCGCTGCATTTCATAATATTGCATTTCAGTATTTCTTCCCTCACTCTCCAGGCACATCGCTGTCAAGATGGAAATGCTCCCTTTATCCTCCTTTTCACCAAAGCACGCCCTTCTAAAGCTCCACTGCTTTCGCTGCACGTCAAAGGAAAGATGTTGCTTTACATATTAAAAAATAGCACCAAGCAACCAAATTTGCCTCAAGTGTTAAAATCTCTTACAATAATCGCAAATAGGATAAGTATCGCATTATGGGAAATCATCCCCAGGAAAACATGAGGCTCTTTTCTCATTAAAATCCTACAAATTATACATTTATCTTTCGCTTACCCAATACAGTATTAGGGGGAAACTGCAGCACAAGCCCGACCATCACAGGGCAAACACACACACACACATACAGATTAAGAATCTATATGTTTATGTGTACTCTCCATTAACTTCGATGGGCATAACTCTAGCCCCAACCTTACCCTTACCCAGCCCTAACCTTAATCATAAAGTAACCAAACAAAATACAAGACTTTTGGAATTTTTTGTTTTTTATTCGCATTCACAGAAACTCCACAAGCTATGCTGCAAATTTTGAGAAAAGTTGCTGCAAAATGAAGCACTTTTGGCTGCAACAATCACAAAACAAAAAAAAAGCAGCGAAATCCTGTAGGGACTGAACTGGCAGTGTGACAGACGGTGACTTGTTCTCCTGCTGGGACAAGCCATTAAAGGACCAAACGCTGATGAGAGTATTAACTGTAAACCATGCGTCAGCAGGCAGACTGACAGACAAACTACCTTACAGCTGAAAGACTCCATCCATCCATTTTCCAAACCCCTCATCCTACTGGGTCGCGGGGGATCCCGGAAGCAATGGGCACGAGGCAGGGAACAACCCAGGATGGGGGGCCAGCCCATCGTAGGGCACACACACACACACACACCATGCGCTCTCACATGCACACCTACGGGCAATTTAGCAACTCCAATTAGCCTCAGCATGTTTTTGGACTGTGGGGGGAAACTGGAGTACCCGGAGGAAACCCCACGATGACATGGGGAGAAAGCTGAAAGACTCATATAATCATAAACCTTTGAACAATAGCACTTCACACAAGCAGCCAGCGAGTCCCATTTGTGGCCATTTACATTCCAGTTCTAAATCTGAGCACACACAGTATAGCTGTATCACCCTATAACCACTAATGCTGGTCAGGAAAATTGGGGTCTCTAATGGATCCCAGGAGCAAAGGGCACAAGGCTGAAGTGCACCCAGGATGCCAGCCCACTACAGGGCACACAGACATATAATGGGCGATTTAGAATTAATCAAACTCCATGACTATAGTTTCACTGGTGTCTCTGAATTGCACTAAGATGTGTGAGTGTGTGCCATGTTGTGAACTGGGTTAACTGGAGTGGCTTCAACTTAGGCTTCATGGCAACAGGCTCCCCATGACAATGTACTACTGTCAAAGTCCGGGCATTACTATGATTTTTTTCAATCCTTATGGAGATCAGAATCATTAATCATATTTTTTTCCTAAAATGTGTAATAGTAAATGTTAAATGGCAATTATGCAATCATAATAAACTTAATCCAGTGGTCCTCAAACCAGTCATCAGCACCAACTGATATCTGGAACAGGTGTCCTGGGAGCTTGAAGAGGACAAATGTGGACTGGGGGGGGGGGGGGGGTTGCCAAGGACTGGGTTGAAAAGTGCTGTGTTAATCAATTAAATACTTCCAGTTAGTCAATTACTCAGTTAGCTTTACTAATAAAGATAAAGAAATAAAAGAAACATATGTCATACTCCAAAACCCCTTGATAAAATCTAAATGAATTAAAAATCAATTTAAATTGAAAGCCTTGTTCCACAGAACACTTCCAACACAAGTGCTGAAAAAGCATCCAATGAACCAGACTGGAAAAAAGGTTAAATGAGGATGACAGCGGAAAAAGAGCACGCTACTCACATGATCGTCTAAATAAGTATGAACTGAGTAAAAATGTTTTCATGTATCATTAATACAAATATTAAGACCACCACTATTGCTGCTTATAATAATTAATATTATTATTAAGACTGCGTAAATCTTGTTGATGTAATTAATAACTCCTAAGAGAAATCATCATCAATAACTGGATAATATCCGAACCCCGTTAGCCATTTGTGAATGATGCACATGAGATATGGGTGCGATGTTACACGGATGCTAGGACTTGAGGCTCCCCCGTAATCCGCCGCCGGCAGCGCGCGCACCCGCGGCCACGTGATCACCTCTGCGACTCGCAGGTAAGGAATGCGCGCAGCGCTTTTACCGGCAGCGTCATCGTCTGCGTCCCCGTGCAGTGCTGCGGGGCGCCCCAAATGCGCGCGCTGTCGCACCCCTGGGGTCAACCACAGCGGGGAAAATGCAAGGCAGTCTATGAACTGCATGCCAAATGTCACATATGCACTGTTTCAATAGCCAACCCAACATCTATATAACCATAAAATTAAATAACGGAGCATGATCGTCATTACACCATTTATTTTGATACGGTCTAGAACCAGCAGGATACAGTGCAGCTAACTGCGCAGATTGATTTGTGGAAGGTGGTAGATTACCCAGCCATCGACCTGCCTAGTAATATTTGTTAAATTAGTTCGCTTTCCAAAAAAGACGCTGACTATAGTTCTGTAAGCAAAGCTGCATTCACGGAGACTTTAAAAACAATTGAACCGTTACATTCATAATGACGAAGTAGGGTTTTGCTCACCTTGAGGAGTCCCAAAAAATAAATAAAATGCAATGCTCACATCGTTTTGAGTGAAATCCCGTTACTGTGCATCAACATAGTAGTCGTGTTTTCTGCAACTGCCGTTTTGTCCAAATAATGCCAAAAATGTCTCTTCAAAGAGATTAGACAAACATCCTAAATGATGCGACTGACAAAAATAAACTGACGTGTCCATCAGAACTGGTAGGTATGAATAACGCTTTGTCGAAGGGTCCTCATCCTTGCCATAATGCAAAGACCTCAGTGTGTCATCGAGGTAAAAGGTTTTTAATGATAAAAATTGAAAAAAATGGTAGTTGTAGGTGACCAACTAGGGATTCGGCCATGCAGCTCTCACGTCCCAGTAGACATTGTGACAGGGGAAATATATCCCCTGACCACCACCACACAGATCAGAAATTAGAAAATAATACGCGCTAAATGTTTGCACCAATCATCCGTAGAAATTTCGTCCGATCAACCAGATGATTGTTGATTCTTCTCCCCCCAAAGGTAGGTCGATACTGTAAGTGGTTTCCTCGCAGCTGTCCTCTGTTCCAACAGTTCATTCAGAGCGCTGAGATAATGTTTATTTCTTAATCCGAGTGCCAGTATAATACACAATGACAGCATCTCACGTCTAATCGGCAATGCTGCAACATGTGAGCTTTGGTGTGCTAGTGCAAGCTGTATCTATGCCATCTCTCTTGTCAGGCGTTTAAGTAGTTACATCTTTTTTTAATAAATCAAGCTAGCTAGCTACCCTTCCTTCTATCATATATATAGGCACTGTGCTGTGATGGTGGAAGTTCAAGAGCTGTCCACTTTGGGAAAGTCAACAATTAAATACAATTAAAGTAGCACAAACCGGTGGCGATTTCCTTGATAAATTAGCTTTCGAGCAAGAAAATTTTACATTTTGAAAAAGGAAAAAAAAAACATGAAGTGACAACAAAATGGCGGCTGTGTTAAATCAACTGTGCCCCGAAATGGATCTCGTCAATTTCTTCTCTTTCACGCCTTGTCGTTCTCACATCGATTGTCGCTCGTCCAATCTCCCATGTCACCGATCTCTCTCGGGACACGCATTGTACCTTAGCCGAACCGAGTCGAAGCGGAGCGGGCCTCCTTCACAAATCCTGGCCTCCTCTCTGCTGAGCCCGTATAAATTCTGTCAGCAAACCTATGGCATTCTCCCAGGAACAGGGAGGGAGGGAGGCCAGCCGGGCGAAGGAGGAGGGGAGGGCTGGAAAAGCCTCATACGACTTTTTCACTTTCTTCCTTTCATTCTACTTGATTTAATTATTAGACTTATTGGTTTTGTTCTACTCGGAAAATGTTAAATATCTTAACGGTGTTGCTTTGTGTTCCCGAAAAAAAACATAACAGTTATTATTACAGTGGAAATTATTATTGTCATTACTATTATTAATTATTAATAATAATAATCTTGCCTGTAAATGTACATGCCCATGAGGTATTTCTTACCCCTGCTGACCAACACTCCTTTATAATAATAATAATAATAATAATTCTCCAATCAATATGTAATTCAGCAATAAGATATTCTCAGGAAGTAAAGCTAAATATATAAATGGTAACCTAACATTTATTTCTAAATATGTCACTCAGAAAAAGAGCCATCTAGCTAGTTTTATTATGATTACACTCATTACAATCAGAACAACTTTTGTTGTTGATCTTTAAATTGGCCACCATGATGCACAAGCCATCATCAACACTTTGGTACTAATAAGAAAAGCAGAAACACCTTTATTTCTCCATGACTGATTACCCACATAAAAACTGAGGTACAGATTTTCAGAAATGATTACCTCTGGAGATGTCTTGAGATATGGTGATTATTTCAAACAGCTATACCATTTGGCTTTTCCATACTGAGAATCTTCATGCCACCTTTGAGGAATATAGCCACCTAAGAACATGAGAATAGATTAACTAATCAAAGGCAGTATGTAAATCCCAGAGTCCATCTATTACTACATCATTTAAAGAACAATTAGCCCGACCCCATGCTAATTTTTTCTACAGCTATTTTTTTCCTGTGTCCTGTGGTTGTTTTCACAATGTCCTCTGTAGTCTGTTGTATTACTTTCTTAACAGTATTTAAATGCTTAAATATAGCCAAGTTCACACTGGTTTCATTTGCCAGCTTGCATGTTCAGGTTTTTCCATATTTCATTAACCCGCTCCACTTTCCTTCAGGTGAGAAACAAATTAGCTGTCTTTCAAGAGCAATGGAAATACAAATAATTAAAAAACCAAATCTCTATTTTATAACATCCCATAATAAGTCCCTGCGAAACCCTTTAACTCATTACTGATTCCTTCCTGCACTAGAATCTCAGTCTTGATCCACTTGGCAGAACCTTACTGCAATTTCCACTGACACCCCCCCCCCCCCTTCCCCCATATAGCCTCCATCTGCTATAACGAGCGACCAGCAGCGGTTATAGCTGTACAGTAATTCAGCACTGTACAGTCTTCTGGCTTCATACAGTGATCTCCGTTTCCATCTGTCCCCGTAAAACACACCTACTTCTTTAATCAGAATTGCAGCGATCTGGAGTTCATCATGAAGTCAGCCAAAGTCCCCTCCAGGTGGCGCACTGGCTTTGCACCGCACACTCTGACAAGAACATGCTATCAC
This sequence comes from Brienomyrus brachyistius, assembly GCF_023856365.1. NCBI lineage: Eukaryota > Metazoa > Chordata > Actinopteri > Osteoglossiformes > Mormyridae > Brienomyrus > Brienomyrus brachyistius. The sequence continues at coordinate 11,273,955 of NC_064555.1, read as the reverse complement.
ATCCAGATAAGCTGACACATTAAATTACCCGAAGAGCATGTGAGGGACACGTAAGTCCCTTTCAAAACTATAATTGGCTTTAAACAATATTGATTTTCGTATGAAACTGATCTTAAGGTAGACAGATGAATTATGTGCAATTATTGCCTTCTAAATCTGTCCTTGGTTTTCAACATTATTGTTCACTATTATATGTATATTATAATTTGTGGAACACGTATGCTCTGAAGTATGCTCTTACTGGGAAGTCATGATTCACAGCTTTGGATTTAATCATACTGAATGCGAGCAGTGTTGGGGAGTATCTTATTACAATTAGCTCGGCTACTAACTTTACTTTTTTTCAGTAGCTTATCAGTAGTGCAGCTACTTTTAAAACGTTGTAGCTTTTCCAGTAACTTAAAAAAAATCGATGTAACGTGGATAAACGCTACACCGTTGAAAAATACTACAGCTCGTCGTCAACTTACGAACTATGCAACTTACTACCGTTCCGAGACCACAGGTATGTGGTCACGAGTGTCGCCCAGCGTGAGTATATGAGTTTCCGCCCCTACTGCCGGTGTTCTGTCGAGTTGAACTACTTTGTCGAGTTAGGCTACCGTAGTGCTAATCTATAGCCCTAACCCTAACCCCCAATAGGTAGAACTGCACATGCGCAAAAAGGCTCGATAGTAAGTCTCGATAGGTAGCTCAACTCGTCATAACACCAGCGGAGCGAGCATCCCCGCGAGACGCCCATTCATTCATCTCGTGCTCAGGCTGTTCGCAGCGCTCACAGTGCAGTACAGAGTATCCGTATGTGTTTTAGCAGCTTAACTGGTGATAATAATGTTATAATAATAACGAACTAAGAAAATGGTGATAAAAACGTTTAAAAAAACACCAGAAAATATGACTTAAAGACGATATAATTTTATTACACAGTATACTATACATGTGATCATTTTTGCATAACATTTTAAAATATTAGGGTAAAGAGCCGACTTGCATATAATCGACTTTCGGATCGGTCAGTCGGAACAGATCAGATTGCAGTTTTAAGTCGACAACGACCTGTGTTTTATTTTCTCTCTTTACGAAGACTGATATTTTCAGCTACCGATGGCCTGTACTACGAAGCGAGGTTACTGGCTTATCGGGGTAACTTTTCGGATTTAAGGTATCTGTGATGCCCGGCTCGTCCGCTCGTCGTTTGTGCCACGCCCCCCTGATTACCCACGTGTACTTCCCTGATCGTCTCCATCTGTGTCCACTTACTTTGATTAGTCCCGTCCTATTTAAGTCCTGGTCTTACCTGTTCCCCTGGTCCGTCATTGTGGTTATGGTGTGGTTAAGTGTCTCCTGCTCCCTAGCCATCAATAAACCCGTCGTTTGCCCCGATTTCCGCTTGCCTTGCCTGTTCCTGACCCGCCTACCCGCACGATCGCACTGCTGCCCGCTGTGATCGTGACAGAATGACTGACCCTACGAAGAAGAAGAGGAAGCAGAGGAGGAGGAAGCTCCCGGAGGAGCCGATCAGTCTGGACGCCTGCTCCCTCGCCAACCCCTGGCTTCTCGTGGAGGGCGAGAGAGGAGCTCGTCCTGAGCTGCGACCCAGAACCGCTCCGTCTGGGAGCCTGCTCCCTGGCGAGGCTCTGGGCTCCCAGTGAGGATGAGGAAGAGGAACCCTTTGCGTTCCCAGGCCAGGAGCCAATCTCTCCAGAGCAGCTACCGCCCCTTGACCGGTGCGATTACCGGCCAGAGAGACTGAGTAATTGGGGAGGTATCAGGGCGGTAAGGGACCCGATCCCACGAATGCCCCGAGTCCCGAAGAGGACCACGCCCGTCTCCCTCTCACGGGACTTGCCTGTCCCGCCACCAGCGGCAGTCACCCTTGAGGCCATGGCATCGCCTCTGCCAAAGGAAATAGCCACTTTGGCAAACCAGTTCTTCACCCTCCAAGGGCTATTTGTGAGGGTGATGGACGAACCAGCGACGCCAGAAGGACCTGAAGCCGAGCAGCTGGTTGCACGGTTAAAGAGAGGCTTCGCGATCTTCGCTCCCTCGTCTGGTCACCCCTGAGGCCATGGCATCGCCTCTGCCAAAGGAAATAGCCACTTTGGCAAACCAGTTCTTCACCCTCCAAGGGCTATTTGTGAGGGTGATGGACGAACCAGCGACGCCAGAAGGACCTGAAGCCGAGCAGCTGGTTGCACGGCTAAAGAGAGGCTTCGCGATCTTCGCTCCCTCGTCTGGTCGAGCGGCCTTCGAAAGCCTCGCCATGGACCTGCAGAAGCTACTCCAGCTCCGGAGGGCTTCGGACCCTGCACCGGAGCTACCGCCTCTACCGGTGGACCCCACGCCAGAGCTACCGCCTCCACCGGCAGACCCCGCTCCCGAGCAGTCGCCATCACTGCCGCCTGCGCTATCAGCGCAGCTACCGCCTCTGCAACCTGCGCAGCCGGAGCAGCCATCTTCGCTGTCCGCCAAGTCTGCGCAGCTTCCTCTGCCTGCGGCTTTCGAGCACGTGCCGCCGCCAGTACCTGCGGTCTCCATGCACGTGCAGCCGACACTGCACGCGACTCCAGCGCTCGTGCAGCCGCCTCTGCCTGCAGCTCCGGCACCAGTCCAGCCACCAGTGTTCTCGGCTCAAGCGCCGGTGCAGCCTCTGCTTACGGCTCCAGCACCCGCGCAGCCGCCTCCGCCTGCAGCTCCCGAGCAGGCGCTTCCCCTGCCTGAGGACCCGGCTCCCGACCAGGCGCTCCTCCTGCCTGCAGCACCAGCGCCCACGCCGAAGGCGCTCCTTCTGTCTGCAGCTCCAGCGCCCACGCCCGAGGCGCTCCTCCCGTCTGCAGTTCCAGCGCCCACACTTGAGGCACTCTCGCTACCTGCAGTTCCCACGCCCACTCCCGAGACGCTTTTAGAGACTCCTGGTCCTGTGTCAGCCCTGTCTGTCCTTGTCCCCAGGGAGATCCCTAGGGACCCCATCATAACTCCTTCCTCTTCAGAGATGGGGGAACTAGAGTGGGACCCCTTGGTGACTCGCCTGAGATCTCCCGCACCATCACCCCAGCGAACTTGACCCCGATCAGGGGTAATTTGTGTCTGTGTCCCGTAAAGGGAGGGGACACAGATGACGGACTGGGGTCCCTCCCACCCTGCCCCCTGGCTCGTCCTCCCTCGGCTCGGTCAGCGCCTCCAGGTCCTGGTTCTCCGGGTCGGCAATCGCCTGAGGGTCCCCCTCCTCTACCTCGTCCGCCTGCCTTGCTGGCTCCGCGACGATCGCCTGCGGGTCTCCCAGTCCCGACTCCTCAGTCGCCTGCGGTTCCCCCCACTCTAGCGCGGCGGAGGACGTCGCTGCCTGCTGCGGCTCCCCCCCTCTCCTTGCCCTCGCCTGGTTCCCTTAGTACTCCCTCGTCCCCTGTCCTGGTTTTCCCTTCGGCTCCCTCCTTGTCCCCGGAGTCAGTCCCTCGCCCTGCCTCCTCGGCCGCTCCGAGGTCCCCTCTGGCTCCGGCCTCCCAGCCGCCTGTGGCCCCTCCAGCTGCCTTCCGTCGCCCGCAGGGGCTCCCTCGGACTAACCTTTATTCCCCCTCCTTATCACCCTACGCTCCTGCCTTTGTCCCGGCGTTCTCCTCTCCTCCTCCTCCTCCTGTCTTTGTCCCGCCTTCTTTTGCTCTTCGCCCCTCTGTTCTGCCCTTTCATGCTCCTTGTTCCCCGATGTGTCCTTCTGGCACTCCTGTTCCTTGTGTCCCGCATGTCCCTGCTCTTTCTCCCTTCCTGATCTGTCTTTCCGCCTTTCCTGTCCTCTGTCAGATCTTGTCCTACGTCCTGTCTCTAGCTCTGTTTTGTACCTCGGTCTTGTTTCCTGTCCTGCGTTAATTATTCTGTTCCTCTTTTCCAGGTCCAGTTTTCTCTCGTCCCATCCATCGCCCCTTCCTAGGCGCGCCCGGTGAAGCGTGCCTTTAGGGGGGGGTTCTGTGATGCCCGGCTTGTCCGCTCCTCGTGTGTGCCACACCCCCCTGATTACCCACGTGTACTTCCCTGATCGTCTCCATCTGTGTCCACTTACTTTGATTAGTCCCGTCCTATTTAAGTCCTGGTCTTACCTGTTCCCCTGGTCCGTCATTGTGGTTATGGTGTGGTTAAGTGTCTCCTGCTCCCTAGCCCTCAAACCCGTCGTTTGCCCCGATTTCTGCTTGCCTTGCCTGTTCCTGACCCGCCTACCCGCACGATCGCACTGCTGCCCGCTATGATCGTGACAGTACCACAGTTTAAATGGACTTCATATTTGTTCACTAACATTTTGCCCAGACTACCTTACATCCGACAAGTTACCCCGATAAGCCAGTAACCCCGCTTCGTAGTACAGGCCACGGGTGTTTCCATTTGGTGTTCCCCATTTGAATACTCTGGGGACGGATGAGGGATCTTAGACATTTTCATTGAAATGAATCGGAATACTTTGGTTCTTGGACAGATTATCACGATCTTTTTTTTTATTATTGTTGTAAGCCTTCTGATTTTCTCACATTAATGTGCCAGTGTGCATAAGGGCGATTGTAAGGCTGAAAACATTACAGTAGCTTCATTCCCTTAAAAAATAGACAGGATAGGCATGTAGTCGAAAGGTATGGCATATAGGTATTGTAACACTGAACCAAGACTATGAAAATTTAATCCAGAATTAAAATATTACTAGGAAAACAAAGGACATTGATGAATGTCAACATGATGGGATGGCTCTGTGAGTAGCCTCACACTGACTACTTTGGGCTTCCATGTTTCTGTATTGCGGGGTGGGGTGTGCATGTTCATGAAATGCACCTTTAATCTCTCCTCCTGATGCTCCATTTAGGTGCAGTACACAGATTGACTTGTTAAATCACTGAAAACGATTAATTGCCCATTCCTGTCATTTTAGATGTGTGAAAGGTGTAAAATCAACTCCCTTTGCTTCTTTGGAAGAACAATTTTTTGAAGTGCATTTGGTCGTGTTCCCTGCTGTTAAAGTTAAGCTCTGAATAAAATCCCTAAACACATAATTTTAATCCCAACATCACATGGATGTTTGTACTCAATATAATGTGTCATTAGCTGAGAGTGGATTATTGAGTTACAGGAAGAGTAAGAAGAAGGAAAATGTGGTATCATATGCTGAATCCCTTCACATTAAAGAGTCACATATTTTTAAGTCACCAGAGGTCTTGTCCATGTCACGCCGAATCAGAGATGTCAGTAACATCATATGTAATGCAGACACATGTTGGGGTTTTATAAAAGCCATTCAGACGCAAAAGATCAGTCAAGGCATATATTACTACTTGTTGAAGTGTACAGTACGTTGTCAGTGAAATGAGATTAATGTAATTAACTAGTACAAGCTGTGTAAACATGCATTAGTCTACTATCCAAGTATTGATTTTTTGGTGCATTTCAGACCACGAGTAATGAAATTAAGACTATACCTTGACCAAAATTATGTTCTACCCTAGTTGCTTTACATTGTAAAAAAAGTATTATTCCAAATGGTGTGGGTCATTCTACAGGGCCTCATTCTGACCTTGTTATGCTGTGAATAGTGTATACCACCGCACCATGCCTCATTCTGACCTTGGTATGCTGTGATTGGTGTGGGTCATTCTACAGGGCCTCATTCTGACCTTGTTATGCTGTGAATAGTGCATACCACTCCACCATGCCTCATTCTGACCTTGGTATGCTGTGATTGGTGTGGGTCATTCTACAGGGCCTCATTCTGACCTTGTTATGCTGTAAATAGTGTATACCACTCTACAGGGCTATTCTGACCTTGTTATGCTGTAAATAGTGTATACCACTCCACCATGCCTCATTCTGACCTTGGTATGCTGTGATTGGTGTGGGTCATTCTACAGGGCCTCATTCTGACCTTGTTATGCTGTGAATAGTGTATACCACTCTACAGGGCTATTCTGACCTTGTTATGCAGTGAGTGGTGTGGTTCATTTTATGGGGCCTCATTTAGATCTTATTATATTCCAAATATTGAATAGTGTACACCACTCTACAGGGCCACATCCTGACCTTATTATGCTTGATTTTTTACTGTGTCAGCTAACTAAATTTAGTGCAGACAACTTGTGAGTTTTTGCTGAATCAGCATGTGCCAGTGACATTGATTCGAGTTACTCTCATGTACTGGGAACATGCCAGTCATCATGCCAGAGAGATGCCGGCTGTCAGAGAAAGCAGTCACCATTTCCATAAGGCCAGCTCATTCTCTATACATGACTATTTGGAGCATTTATTTCATCTCTTTATTAGTGTAGAAGACATATTTTTGGGGCAGCGTGTGGCTCTGTGGGCTAAACCTGTGTGCCTGTAATCAGAAGGTCGCAGGTTCAAACCCAGCCTCAGACTGCAGATCCTTGAGCGAGGCCCTTAACCCCCAGCTCCCTGGGTGCCACTACAGGTGGCAGCCCTTCGCAGACAACTTACTCTATGAAAAAGAGCAAGTTGTGGGAGGCGTAAAGACAATTTTGCTACGGGGATGAATAAAGTATCGATTATTATTATTATTATTATTATTATTATTATATTTCGGAATGGATTCACAATCAGACAAAGTTGTTCAGCTAATAAGGGGGTTTAATAAAGGTATGTAAGCTGAAAATCCCATGTTTAATATCCATTGGAACATGGTATATACCTAATCAAGTTTAAAGATCATAATTGACTTTATGTAATTAAGTATTAACTGGACTTATCCAGCTTTGATGGACATTATCATCATGGGGGGGTGGCCAGTGGCCATCGCTGCTTTCTCATATTCTTCTTCCTACTCAGTGCACAACACATTTAATGGCAGGTCTTGTATCTTAACGTTTCTAAAATGTTTCTATTTAGTTTACTTAGTACAGTAACTACTGTACAGCTAAACTGCAGCCAACAAAATACATTATTCCCACTCATCTTTCCAGTCTGTATTCCATTTCCTCACTCCCCCTTGTGTATGAAATAGCACCACATATCACCACCTGTCCCTGTCCCACCTCTGTCTGCAAGGCACCGGTTTGATGGCTTGATTCTCACTGGGAACTCCAGTGAAAGGTAATGGGGGCAGGTCAGGATGGTGGTAGGTGGGGTTCTGATGGCAGTGAAAGTACAGATGCATTCAATAAGACCACAAAATACTGTTTCTGAGGTGCATGAGGCTAGGAAATCATTGAGGGTTTTCTGTTCCTTAAATATGTGAACAAATTCAGAGGTGGCTTCTGCTCACTGCTCACAGCTGTCATATGCTTATATCCTGAAGTGTGAAACAGTTATTTCAACACAAAACTCATCTTAATCCAAGCAAACCATTGATATTATTTTTCATGTATTTTCTCAAACCAGACAAATTCAGCTTCATTTTTATTACAATAAATGTGTCTCCAGACTCATTTCGTATTCCACTTCTAAACATCAAGAACAGATGATTAAGGATTGCCTTTGGCAAATGATGTCTGTCTCATCTGCTACTCTGCCACATTTTATTGAACCTATTCTTCAACCATACTGCTCTGCCTGGGGTGTAGCATTGAACTGGGTGGGTGCACATATATGATAGCAACTGTCGTCTGTTCTATGTAGATTGACTTGGTTTGTGGGAAATGTAGAAACAGACACACCCAAGACCAGACTCATACCTAACTAGGCCTAGACATGTCAAATTTATTGTGCACACATACACTAACTCATTTTACACCTCAAAAATAATTTCAAAATCATTACATAGCTTGTCCATTACATTTTGTCCTACGTTAGAAGGTTAGTTGTCAGCACAATAATTTGTTATTCTCTGTCAGGTTGTCAGTGTTACCTTCAATGTCATGTCCCATTAAAATCTTCTCTGTTGACATCAAAAGGAAGTCTTTCTTGAGAGAAAAAAGTTTATTTTTAAATATAGGACGATCCCATATCTTACAGAGTTAAGATCAATTTATGTCAAAAATTGTATGGAAAGCAATAGAGAAAGTAAACTAACACTCAATTAGCAAAATCATGCCTATTAGTGAATTGGATGTCAACCTTCTTTTATCCAAGGCCCCCCTGTGTCCAGGCAAGCATGTTTGTCCACCCCACACACACACAGGTTATGGTATTGTTTCTCTTGTATGCATTCTGCAATGACAGCAACAATTGCTAATATTAATATAAATTTACAGTAAAATATTGGATTGCGAGTGTGAGGATTCACAGGTTAAGTGGATAAGACAAACGGGCAGGAAGCAGGCGAAGTTGGGGTAAACGGGAATTTAATAGCAGGTATGGGGACCAGGAAACATCGGACAAAGACTAACATCACCTAACATCAATGACGGACAAAAACCAAGGCAGGACGTGGACTCAAATAGGCAAGACTGGGTGAATATATTCGGAGACAGCTGGGCAAGATCAGGGAAGCACACGTGGATAATCAGGGGGCATGGCACACACGAGGATCGGACGAGCCGGGCATGACAGAACCAACCCCCCCCCCCAAAGGCACGCTCTCCGGGTGCGCCTCAGGGGAGGCGACGGACGGGACGAGGAATACGGGACCTGGAAAACAAGAACAGAACCATTAACAGGGCATTGGGAACAAAACTGAAACTCAGAACAGGGACAAGGACAGGAGCAGACATAGGACAGGGAACGCAGACAGAAAGATGAGGAAGGGAGACACGGAGGGAACAGGTGGAACAAAAGGGCCGGGAGTGAACATCGGAGGAACAAAGGGACGAGGAGGGAACAAAGGAGGGGCAGAGACAGGAGGCCAAGGAGCGAAGGATGGGGGACAAAGGGGAGTCAGAGGGAGCCGCAGCAGGTGACGGGAAGCAGCCAGAGGGGCCGCAGGCGACCGGGAGGCCGGAGCAGGAGGGGACGAGGAGGAACTCGGAGGGGGCACCAGGGAAGGTGAAGCGGGAGCTGGAGGGGACACCTGGGAAGGGAAGTTGGGAGGGGGAACTGCAGCAGGTGCCAGCGAAGCCATAGCTGGCCCAGGCGACGTCCACCAACGCGCCGGAGTAGGGGGACCCGCAGGCAACGGAGGAACTGCAGCGGGGGAACCCACAGGCGACCGACGACCTGGAGTCCCAGGACCCGTAGGCGCCCAAGCCCCAGCCAAGGCGAGCAGCTTAGCAGCGGTGGTGACATCAGGCTCGGCCGGGGAGTCCTCCCGCTCACCGGCAGGGAAGGAAGCGGGGACGAGCGCGCACGCCCCCAGGACGATCGCCTGCTTTCTCCTCCTTCGCCTTCGGATCACGGTGGTCGCTGGAGGCTGCGTTATGTCCGACAGGGCGGACGGCGGGAGGATAGTCTCTGCAACGTGCGGCGCTACCCACCGCTCCGTCCTGAGCTCGGCCAGCTGTCGAATGTCCTCCTCGAGATATACCAACTCCGGCTTACGAGATCCCATGCTGGGGGATCTTCCCGGATGCCGGGCTGGGCAATCCAAAATAGCACCTGATCGACGAGATACGACGAGGTAATCCTCCTCGGTCACAGAAGATGCTTTCTTTCGTAGGTCATTCTGTCAAGATTCGCTGGTTAAGCGGGTAAGAAGAATGGGCAGGGAAGCAGGCGAAGTCGGGGTAAACGGGAATTTAATAGCAGGTATGGGGACCAGGAAACATCGGCCATAGACTAGCATCATCTAACATCAATGACGGACAAAAACCAAGGCAGGACGTGGACTCAAAAATGGATAATCAGGGGGCGTGGCACACACGAGGATTGGACGAGTCGAGCATAACAGCGAGTAACTTGGTCTGCGAGTGTTTTGCAAGATGAGCAAAATTTTTTAATTAATTTTAACTTTATAAACGAGTGAGGTCTTGAAATATGAGTATTACATATACGCTTTGTCTACCTAGCATTACGTGATTACAACTGAGCCGATGGTTCTCTCTGTCTCTCTCTCTGCGGGATTGTGGGTAATCATCTCCCATGTTCGGTCTCAGTCGGCGTGCCTCTCTCATATATTAAAAATTTTGTAGAAAAGCCCACCTGAATAAGGGTGTGGCAGTGCGAGCGACAATGCAATGTCCACATTCCCGCAAAATCGAAAAAGGAGGCAAAAGCAACTGTCATTGGATATGTTCCTTGTTAAAGTCGCACGAAAAGAAAAATATTCCATCGAACCAACAGACAGTAGTGATTCCGTTAGTTATAGTGAATGTCATCCTACAAAATAACCCTCCTCTTCTCCTCTCTCATCTCCCGCACACCATCCACGATTCATTTCAAAGGTAAAGTGCAGGTTAATTTGTTTTATGTATTTTTACTTCATATTTTGTATTAATCATTTTTATATGAATATTTTTGGGTTGTGGAACGAATCATCTGAGTTTCCATTATTATGGTTAAATTCGCTTTGATATACGAATGCTTTGGATTACGAGCATGTTTCCGGAACGAATTATGCTCACAAACCAAGGTACTACTGTATTTTAATTCAATTACACTGCCGAAGAAAGTAATTTCTTTTAAGCATGACTCAAATAAGGTTTCACTCCTCTATGTCCAACACCACTCTTATTTTCTCAGTTGATGATATTGCTCTCAAAACTGAAGGTGTATGTTTGTGAATAAAATAACAAAATCTAAAACCTATTTGGTTCATTAGCAATATACTGCATGTGCATTTAGCACAAAAATATCTGGTTTGCTTCGCCATCTACAGTAATTATTAAAAGGCCTGCTATGGATGGCAGGCCAGGCCACCAGGAGATCTCCCAGTACTCCCGATGGTCAGTCTGGGCCTGCACATGATATATTCTCAGTCCCAAGTTAATGTTTCTAACAGGTTCTCCTGCCATACATTAGACAACTATAAATTTTGTTCATTGGCCATTATATCCTCATAGATCAAAATGAGACCCTGTTGAATGTGACTTTTAGTCATTCTGTGAAGTTTACAAACTAATGGCAAAATTTTGGAGAAGCCTTGTCTTCATCTACTTGTCTTTCACAACATGGTGTTTCTCAGTCTTCTAGAAATTTCATTATAGCCTCAAAATCCTAAATTATCCCAACCCCAGACTCACAGAGACGGCTGGGCAACAGATGCTCCAGGTGTCTGCCACTGAATCATTTATTACCCCTGGCAGTAACAACATTTTGCTCTCTTTCATTTTTCTGCTTGCTGCTTTTATCAGGCCTCCAAGCTCATATGCTGCTTTATCTGTGAATTTAGTGACTTTCTCCCTGATTTTCTTGTCAACACTGATGAGATTATGGTAACAGAAGATTTAATATTCAGGTAAGCAGCATGCACTGATTACAGCCTGTTGCTGCACTCACCACACAACAAATCGCCTCAGGGATGAGAACCTGAGTCCAGCTATGCCTGTGTCTGTGTGTTTTTTTGATTGTTACATTGTGAGGACCAGACTTCCCCACCATGTGGGAACATTTCTGTGAATACCCAGAAGGAAATTTTATAAAAATCTTTAAATGCAATAAAAAACAAAATTTTTCAGAAGTCTTGTATTTCATTTGCTTACTTATGATGAAGGTTAGATTTTATCTCATAGAAATGAATGGACAGTCCCCACGAAGATATGAATAGAAAGGTGTCAGTGTGTGTGTGTGTGTGCAGTTTTCTCTACGATGGGCAGCTTCCACCATCTAAAGACATATAGTGAAGTGAATTAGAGGTTCTAAATTACCCATAGTGTAAATGGATATGTGCATCCTTTAATGACTGGGATTGGCTCCAGGCCCTGTGATCCGGTATGGGATGAAAATGCATGCAGTAGGTCCTACTTATTGTCATCATCTCACTGTAGATTCTGCCTTAAGCAACTTTTGTGTTTTTGTTTTGCTAGGTTATTCTCTGCATTTGCTAAACATACTTGCAATGAATGCCGTGTCACCCTGCATCAGGAAATTACAGAATATTTGAAAATAAAAACAACGGCCCTTTTATAATGAGAACACTAGGGTGTTAAAAACAGCTTCCCACAAACCAAACACAGATGGCACTCTTCTAAATTAGAAGTATTTCATCCTGTCTGTAAAGACACCCAAGTGAATTGTAACACTGAGTCAGCATAATTCTCTAATTGAAGTGAAGAGAACACAAACTATTTCTTTTAATTGAAGTTGCTGACCCATTTATCAAGTAATCAACAAATGTGCTTAACTTTATGTGGTGATGAGTCTATTAATTTGTTTGAATGCAAAATATTGAAAGCGTTTCACTGGACTCCAGAAACATCCAGCAGATTCGTGACTTATCATTGATATTCTTGATGTTTTGCCCCAAATGCTGAATATTTTGAAGCAGTTGTGTTAGTGAATTGATTACATTTGTTAATTAAACTCTCTAAATCATGCATTTACTCATTGACGCTTGCTTCATAATGAAGGGCTTTCTTCCACGTTAGACATAATTCATCCATCTTCCAGCTGTTTGTCCAGGACAAGGTTATGGGGAACCTGAGGTCTGCCGCAGGCAGCACAGTACACATGACTGGGAAACATCCTGCAGGGATTTGCTGGCTATACATGCACATGTAATCACACACATGACAGCACAATTTTGGCAATTTTAAATGAAATAATGCTTTATCTGTTATTTGCACAAGTACAAGTACAATGGAAGACTTCACTGTGTTGGGCTGGCCCCCCATCCTGTGTTGTTCCCCGCCTCGTGTCTGGAGATTCCGGGATAGACTCCGGATACCCCACGACCCAGAAGGATAAGCGGTTTGGAAAATGGATGGATGGATGGATGGATGGAATACTTCATTTGTGTTTCATTCACAACTTCATCTCTAGCCATCTTGACTACTGCAACTTACTACTTCCTGGTATTACTGTTGAATCTCTCTATAAAGACCAGTGGCCTGCACTAAGAAGCGGGGTTGCTGGCTTTTCAGGGTAACTTGTCGGATTTAAGGTAGTCTGGGTAAAATGTAAGTGAACAAATATGAAGTCTATTTAAACTGAGATACCTTAATTCCGACAAGTTACCCCGATAAGCAAGTAACCTCGCTTCGTAGTACAGGCCCCTGACCGTCCAGAACTTTGCCATCCCCCTACCCCCCGAATAACACTTGTTTGTGCCAGCACATCATGTCCATACTTCAGAGCCTTCACTTTAAAAGAACACATTCACTTTAAAATACTTCTTCTAACATTCAAAACTCTTAACAACCAAGCCACACCATATCTCTCTGACTTCCTTCTCCCCTACCACCTTTCCTGCCGCCTTAGATCCCCCTCCTCTGGTTCCTTCCCCATCCTCCCATACAAACTCCACAGCTTTGATGATCATGCCTTTTCCCATTTAGCTCCCCGGCTTTGGAACTCCCGCCTTACTGTCATTTGTCAGTTGAACACAGTCTCGAATTTCAAAACCACACTTAAAATTTTTTGCTTGCTCAAGCCTATAACCTTCCCTATCCATAGAATGTTTTTTGTTGTTTGTCAGATATGTTTACTTTGTTATGTCCTTTGCAAGCATCTTTCAGTTTTTGACAATACTATATAAATAAAATGTATCATTACGATTATTTTCAAATATCATGGGTATGACATTAAAGTGCATCGGGCCCTGCAAGCGGTCCTCCATCTTGAAGGGAAGCAATTTTTGGCGGTTGGTATCGGGATTGGTAGTCCAGTCACCATAAAACAACTAACAATTGCTCAATTTAAACAAGCACGATAGCTCTGCTGCAGCTGCCCACAGATACAGTATGCTGCACGCACCATGAAGGGGATGGGGGAAAGCCTTCAGGAGCCCCATCCCTGGAAAAGTCTAAACTGTCGGAGAGCTAATAGGGTCAGGCCTGTTGGCGATCAGGGCTGGTGTGGTGCTGAGGCGTCGCCTGCTGCATGGCGGCACTTGGGTCCAAGTTTGAGGTGATCCATCTGCATAGGCGCATGGAACGTCTTGTCTCTCCAGCAAAATGACCATCTTTCTCTGCTGTTGGGGGAGCTTCGTAAACTCCACATTTCGGTGACAACACTCTCTGAGGTATGCAGACGGGGGAGTGGCCCGATCTCTGTAGGTGGGTATACCTACTTTTGGTCTTGTTGGTCTGATGGTTGCGATACTCAGGAAGTAGCTGTTGCTGTTGCGGATCGGCTTCTTCTGATGGTGTCTGATGTCACTCCTTTCAACAAGTGTATTATGGGTATCTTGTCTGTTGTCTCAGTGTATGCAGTATATGTCTCTGTTGGCTCTGATGTCTCATTGAGGGAGACATTTTACTCGCAATTTCACTTGGTGGTTGAAGGGTGCCCATGAGGTGACACTCCTCTGGTCATGGGTGACTTCAGTGTGACCACTGGCACTGACAGGGCTCGCTGTGACAATTGTGTTGCTCCCCATAGGTCTGGAGACCGTGGTGAAAATGGCTCCATGTTCCTTGACTTTGCGAAAGGTCAGGGGCTGTGGGTGGCTAGGTCCTGGTTCCAATGCCCTGAGCCGCATCACTGGACTTGGTACTCCAATATTGGTGGTGCGGCAAAGGAGATCAATTATATCCTCGTGGGCTGGAGGCTCCTGCAATACTGCAGGGTCTACAGAAGTGCCCAATTTGTGAATTCTGACCACAGACTTGTTGTTGCTACTCTGAGTATTCAGCTTAGATCTAGTAGGCTACCACCTGCTAGGAGAATGAGGCTGGACTTAGTCAGACTCCAAGATCAAGCTGTTTCTGATGAGTTTACACGCAATTTTTGTGAGGAACTTGCAGATTTGGGTGCGACTGCTGACTCTAATGTGATGTGGGAGACCTTCCGTGATAAGACCCTTAAGGTTGCAGAGGGTTGTGTTGGTGTTGCCAGTGTTCCCAGAAGGTGGTATTTCACCTCGCAGGGCACCCTAGATATTACCAAGAGATGTCGGAAGGCACTACTTGGTGGCAACTCCAGTTTGTACCGAGAACTGACAAAGAAGGCTGTGAGGGCAGATAAGGAGGCGTTTGGTAGACAAATCTGTGAGCAGGTGACACACCATCTGTGGTCTAGTGACCTAAGTCTTGCTTACAGAGAAATTGAAGCATTATGCATATCTGAATCTGTTCCTCAGAGACTTGCAGTCAGAGTAAGTGATGGAATGCTCCTTATGGATGACACTGCAGTTGTGACCCACTGGGCCATTGTTTAAAGCTGACCCTTCAGCTAGGATGTTGGACATCTCTGGGTCCATAGTTCTTGAAGCTGACCCTCTAATCAGCTGTGAACCACCCAATCTCACTGAGATTGCATAGGTGGTGAATCAGCTGGGGCTAGGGAAGGCCGCTGGGATCTATATTATCCGGAGTGTACTTCTCCAGGCTGGTGGTAAGGCTGTAATCCTGGCATTGCAGGCAATCTTTGCTTCCATTTGGGATTCCGGCTTCATCTCAGCTGACTGATTTGTAGTTCCTATCTGGAAAGGGAAGTGTGATCGCCTGGATTGCGGCAACTACAGGGGTATAACACTGCTTTCAGTGTCGAGTAAGGTCCTTGCTAGGGTCATCCTTAACAGGATCCGTGATCACTTTCTTGCCTGTCAGCAACCGAAGCAGTCTGGTTTTATGCCTAAGAAGTCCATCATCGACCATATCTTTGCACTGAGGGTTTTCATCGAGCACAAGTGCGAATATCTGCAGACATTCTTTGCATTCTTTGTCGATTTTCATAAAGCATTCGACTCAGTTTATCGAGATGCCCTGTAGGACATCATAAGACTGAATTTTCTGGACGTCATGGATGTCCTGTACACTGGTACTGTGAGTGCTGTACAGAGTGGAGGGAGAACCTCTGTGTTCTTCCCTGTTGATTCTGGGGTTCACCAAGGGTGTGTTCTTGCTTGTATGGACTGGATGTTGGGCAGGGTCGTGGGGTCCAGCAGCTGTGGGGTGTCTGTTGGTGAAGAAAGCTTTACTGATCTTGCTGATGATATTCAGATTTTAGGGGAATCAATAAGGATGATCAGGGCTCTCGAGAGACTGAGAAAGGGGTCAGAGTGTCTGGGATTGCGCTGGTGTCCTGGATAAAGACTAAGATCCAGGCATTTAATGACTTCTTAGGCACAGCCATCAGTAGTGTGTCTGTGGGGAGAATATCGACCTTGTCGAGAGATTACCTACCTCGGCAGTGACATTCATGTGATTCTTCCCATGAAGTCAGCAGACAGATTGGAAGAACATGGGGGGTCATGAGGTCGCTGGAAAGGGGTGTGTGACGCTCCCAATATCTTTGCAAGAGGACAAAGGTCCAAGTCTTTAGAGTCCTGGTGCTCCCTGTCTTGCTGTATGGCTGTGAGGCATGGAGTCTATCCAGTGAGCTGAGACGAAGACTGGACTCTTTCAGTTCTGTGTCTGTTCAGAGAATCCTTGGGTACTGCTGGTTTGACTTTGTGTCGAATGAGTGGTTGCTAGAGAAATCCTGAATGAGGCACATTACCTGCATTGTGAGGGAGCACCATGTGGCGTGTTTCTCTGAGGGTGATTCAGTTTGCATGATCCAGATTGTTCAGGCCCCAAGCGGATGGACTAGGCCAAAGGGACGCCCACATGACTCCTGGCTGTGGCAGATAGATGAACATTTCCAGAGGGTGGGACTGGACCATGTATTTGCCTAGGGGATCGCTGGCTGGGATCCCATGGAGTTTCGCTATGTGGTGGGTGCGGCAACGTGCTGCATCAGCGCATACTCCCCAACCTGACCAGACCTGACCTTCTTGCTCTCCTTTCTGAGAGATATACACATTATATAAAATTGACAGCACAGCTTGAGGTCCAAGAGCAAGGTGAGCTATTTATCCGGTGTGCTAGAGCATTTTGGGGGTTAAGGCACTTGATAAAGTGCCCAATAGAGACGTGGCCTCAACATGAGACAGGGCTCAACATGGCAGCTTTGTGAAGACAGGCACAGAGTCCTAACCCACACACTGCCCAACCAAAAGAAGAAGTGGCACCCCAAATAGGGCCTGAAGCCAGGATCCCTAACTTAGGAGGCCTGCACATTAGTTAGGCCACTGGGCCACAGTTTAGGGATGCAAATCTGCCTAATTGCACATCTTTTGACTGTGGGAGGACACCAAGGTACCCAGAGGAAACCCACACACTAGGAGTGAGCATGTCAAGCTGAAATGAAGAAGAAAAACTATTTAATCAAAAAAAAAACTCAAATGGTACGTACATTTAAAAAATTTATTTTGCATTAAAAATAAATACGATTAATGTGTACGATATTATTACGTAATGAATTCGATATCAGGAAGCTGTGATGGATGATTTGATTTGTAATGTAAACTTTAACTCTAGCCTGACTTAGCAACTCAACTTTTCCAAGTAAAGCTGTCACTTTCACAAAAGCTATATTGAGTTTAGACAGGTTTTCATTGATAAGCACTGATTGCTTTGCTGAAATTCTGAATAAGACTCACCTGTGCCTAGCTGTGGTGTTAAAATGAAGTAACCTTAGTAAAGTTGTAATGATTATGTTTTGCGTCATGTTCAATATTTTATATGTGGCTGTTTACTTAATATTGTGCTAAAACTAACGTTCACGTTATGCGGGCGTTTGGCTACTTCATGTCCATATTTAGTATTCATTTGTGTTGTATAAAGTTTTTGTCCACCTTTCACTAGAAAACGTAACGATGTGCTTTTGATAAACCAAACAATTGAATATTTAATATTGCAGGTTGCAAGAAAGCATGTGTTGGAAGTTTAAGTACTGCTGCTTCAGTACTGACAAAAGGGCACAGTTACTGAGACATTACCGTTTAAAACTTGGGGTCAGCACAAAAACTGTCCCCTTTCCTTGAAGCATACGTGTGCACATTTAAATCCATCAGTGCACTTCAGGTGCATTTCAATAAACTCCACATCCCATAATGAACAAAGCAGTACTACTAAGCTGACATTTAGTTGTCAGCTGTGTCACTTTTCAGACCTTTGCAATGCAAGATTTTTTGCAGATTGTGGTTTTCAAACAAGTATGTATTCAAAATGCTCTTCAGTTGAATTGTTGAACTAGAATACACCCAAGATTCTACAAAGCATTTAGAAGATCTAGCCAGTGATCTGGAGCAAAATGTAGCACATCTTTTCCTAGAGACAACTGTCCAAGAAATCATGCATCAGCTGAATCAGATGTGTCAGTTATCACAATCTTTCATGTTTGATTCTATTAAAAGAATTCTTATGAAGTATAATATAAATAATTATATAAATGTGGATTATATAAATATAAATAAATATAAATAATTCAATAGTGAAAAAGCTTGTAAGCACAGTAGCTGAGAACAATATTGTTATGAAATTCTGTGGCACCGGTGGGTCATTATCTACTTCTAAAAGGGGAGCTTCCTATATGTTGAAAGAAATTCCTATTATAATGCCCATGGAATACAGTCTTGGCCAAAAATATTGGCACTCCTTCATATTGTCATGTTTATTTCTTTTGTTGGCACTGGAAGAAAACAAATAAGCAGAGAAAAAAAAACTATTTTGAGACATTCCACACAAAACGTCAAAAATGGCCTGGACAAAATTATTGGCACCTTATCAGAATTGTAAGAAATAATTGTATTTCAAGCATGTGATTTTCCTTTCAACTAACCTGTAGCAATTAACAGGTGCTAGCAATATGGAAATTCCCACTTGAAACCAGTTCAAATAAAGAAATATTGAGTTAATCTTGTTTTTGAGTGATTGAGCATGAACAAAAAAAAAGCAAAGAATTGTCTGAGACTTAAATTATAGAAAAGCATAGACAATCCCAAGGCTAAAATTCCATCTCCAGAGATGTTAATGTTCCTGCGTCCAATGTGCGCAACGTAGTAAAGAAGTTTACAGCATATGGCACTGTAGCTAATCCTTCTGGACGTACGTGAAAGAGAAAGATTGATGAAATGTTACAATGAAGAACTGTCTGAATGTGGATAAAGAACTTCCAAATTCAAGCTGGAGGCACAAGGTCAACAACAGTGTCAACTCACATTATCCGTCACTATCTGAATGAAAAGGGACGCTATGGCAGGAGACCCAGGAAGACCTCACTGCTGACACAGAAACATAAAAAAGCCAGATTGGAGTCTGCTAAAGCTTACCTGTGGAAGCCACAATCCTTCTTGGACAATGTCCTCTGGACAGACGAGTCAAAAATAGAGCTTTTCTGTAAAGCACTTCATTCCACTGTTTACCGGAAAAACAAAAAGGATCCTTCAAAGAAAAGAACATGGTCCCTACAGCAGAACAATGACCTAAAGCACACTTCAAAAAGCACCCAAAAATGGTTTAAGACAAAGCGCTGGAGAGTTCTGAGGTGGCCAGTAATGAATCCAGGTTTAAATCCCATACAGAGCACCTGTGGAGAGATCTAAAAATAGCAGTTGGGAGGAACCGTTCAAATCGGAGACCTGGAGCAGCTGGCAAAGGAAGCGTGTTCCAAAATTACAGTAGAGAGATATAAAAGAATCATTGGTTGTTACAGAAATCAATTAAAATCAGTTATTTCTTCTAAAGGGTGTGCTACCAAGTATTAAGTTGAGGGCGCCAATAATTTTGTCCAGGTCATTTTTGCCGTTTTTTTATGTAACTAGCTGTATTGAAAAGACATGTCAGTGCAAACTTTGGGACACTCGTCTACCGTTCTGTCAATCGGTGCAACAAAACTTGAGCTACTGTGTGCTCACTGTTGACTCTGGATCTAGACAAGAACTCTATCAGCACTCAACTGCTTATCCTGCTCGTCCCAGATGTAGAAAGTTGAATTTTGGACCGTATTTTAAAACCACTGAAATTTTGGCTAAGCGAAAATAAAAGGACTGAATATTAGCTCTTGAATTATGAAGATGAGCTCTTTCACCCTCACTTCCAGGGCAATAGAGAAATGGCAAAAGTTTCTAAAGTTTTATTATGCATCTGAAAGGCATGTATGACAGCTGAAATAAATAAATTAAAATGGTGCAAGGCACATGAATGCATTTAATAAGAATACCACCAATAATTTTGAACACCAAAGTAAAAATGTGAAATCAGATTAGCAATGGCACTGTTACAAAGTTTGGTATTTGGCACAGTTTTAAATTCACATTTGCAGTTGGTTACAAAATGACACAGTTGATTCACTAGCAACATTTAGAGTACAGTTAAGTAGATTTGGAGCGGTGCCGTTAATTCCTATACCACATCTGTAGATGATGCAGAGAAATCACTCCAAACACAACAGTTTCTCTGTTCCGATCTAATCACCCTCTATTTATCAGTCTGAAACATGTAGTAGGTTATTCTCTGTAATACTGTAATGAAATCAATCACCCTAAGGCTATTACTCTCACTTTCTGTTCCCAGTGCTTTATTATTATTTATTAACTTTTTTTTCCTTTACTTTTTTTCTTTCACTTTTTTTTTCACTTTTACTTTTTAAATTTAGTATATGTAACTGTGAGTGATGCAAAATTATTTCTGTAAAAATACGTGCCACAGATGTTCCTCTGTGTAATTACCCCAGAACACCCCAAATTCCTGTGACCAGGGTAATTAACATCTCCAATGTACCCTAACTGCCACTCCCCTCTGATGTCACTTTTCCTTATCGCGCCCCCGTAAAGGCCCCCTGGGCAGCAGAGGCAGCGGCAGTGGCGGTGGCCTGTCGTACTGCCTGGTTGGACATCACCCCTGTAGCAAACTCTGCCTGTGCCTTCTGGAAACTGGCACCCGTCTGCCGGTACAGAGAGTGGACCTGTAGCAGAGAGAGAGAGCAGAAAGGATACAGGGCAAAGGGAGGTCAGAAGGAGGGAAGGACAGCTTTCACCCACTGGTATGTGAATGCAAAGGCAGATCAGCACTCTGGCACTATTACCTTCTTCAGCAGGACGCCGCCAATGACAGCCTGGGCAGTGAAGTTGGCAGCGCCCAAAAGCATGATCACACCCACAGCCACGTTCTTCCTCAGGGTAGCCAGGCTGACGATCCAGCCACTGTGGGGAGGGGAGCACAAACAGGGAGAGGTGAGCTGGGTGACAATGATGATAGGAACTTGGGGTACAATGGAAATCAGGGAGAAGGAAATCAGGAATGAGCAGAACATGAACAGAATGGCAAAAAAGGAGGGAAGAACAGCCATCGAAAGGGAAACCGGGTCAGAAAGGGAATGCAGGCTTACAAAGCCAGGTAGAAGGGAGCTAGATGAAAATGGGAACAGGAAAAGGGGGGGGGGGTTACCAGGTCAGAATGGCAAAGGGCAGAGTGCGCAAAGCCTGGGAGAGAGGACCTGGGTGAGAATGGGAATGAGAGGGGCAACTGTGTATGCATACCTGAATCCCCAATTTGGAATGCCAATAGTCATCAAGACATACAGAACAATTTGCGCAAAAAAGACGAAGAAGAACGCAAAGAAATTGAAGGAGCTGTCACTCCTACAAAAGAAGGATAATATGAGTGTAAGGAATTATCATAGTATTTTATAGTAATGTAATGTTAAAGCACCATGCAATGCTCAATATTACATTGAACTATTTTATATATACCTGATAAATTTATACATGCAATTCAGATTCATTAATTCATAGATTTTACACCATCCGTCCCATTTATTGGTGAAGCACAGCAAATTGTCTCAGCTCTCATGCATCTCAACAGCTATAGCACTGTGCTACCAATGCAATGCTCATGGATTCAGTATTTTCCCCTGGGGTCAATAAAATTAAACTTAATTCTTTATATTGTGCCCATCCTTGCTATTACATGCATAACACCTACCCCCCCATTTGTGATTTGTGCAGGTTTAATGGCCCTATACCTGAAGGCTTTGTATACAGGCCTGTACCAACAGACAAATGAGCAGGGAGTGAAGAGGATCACCCAGAGGATGGCCAGGCCTAGCCCCACACCAGTCGTCGTGTCAACACAGAACTGGGCCAGGCAGCAGATGAGGTTGAAGAGCAGGATACAGGCCGTGACTGTGACAGATGGAGATACAAGGAAGAATGACAGGCTACAGCAGACTGAGGAGTGAGGACAAGGCAAAAACTATGGCGTGCACAGGTGCGGGACTCAGATCGAATACTTCTGAGTTAATCCCCAGTCCTTATCCAGTGTCTGAAATAAGCAACAAAATTTGTTTCCAAAACACATTTGGAACTCGACAAAGCACATTTGGAGCTCGCCTTGGCCCAACCTTGATCAGATCAGCACTCACAGATCCAGTAGTAGTACATGATGGTGACAGTGCGCTGGAACTGCTGGCTGATCTCAATTGTGATGTCCTGGTAGAAACACGGCCCCACGGGGCAAAAGGAGGGCAGGGGAGGCCAGTTATTCTGCCGAGCTGAAGGCACGTAAAAAAGAAAGCGTGAAGACCCATCCAGGGACATCAGGTTCAATTGCCTGAGCTGACTGACTCAAAATGTGATTGGCTGATGAAACTAAATTAATTATTTGAGGACCAATCGTAACCCTATGCAGAAAACTCCAAAATACATCCCAAAACTGGCTTATGTCTCCATATCCCTTTCCATTAGATGGCACAAGACACCCAGATCTATATGGCCTGTGTCACTCACTTGCTCCAGGCCCAAGGGCATGGGAGCCCAGCTCCCGCTCCCTCCGTTCCAGATCGCGGGCCTTCCTCTCCAGCTCCTCCTGTCTTCTCAGCAGCTCAGCCGTGGTTGCATTTACTGACGGCTGCCGGCCAAAGGAGTGTGAAGCAGGAGGAAAGGAAGAAAGGGATAAAAAAAATAATAAAAATCCTGCCAAACTCAATAATAGCAAAACTTATACCCATGACAGCCAAATGGAATGCATGCAACAATACTGAGAATGAACCAAAACAATCATGTTTATATAAGACATAATCGCAAACAGAACATAAGAACATAAATTTATAAATCAGAAGAGGCCATTTGGCCCATCAAACTCATTTAGGGAGATCTCAATTAGTAGCTCAGAATTGTTAAAAACTTACCTAGCTCAGATTTAAAGGAACACAAGGTTTGAGCTTACACTACACTAACAGGAAGACTATTCCATACTCTAACTACACTCTGCGTAAAGAACTGCTTTTTCAAATCCAGTTTCAAATCAACTTCCACCTATGGTCATGGGTTCTTGTATTTGAACTAATATTGAAGTATTTGGCTGAACAGCATACAGACCTATTAGAATCTTATACACCTGGATCATGTCCCCCCCTAGTCTCCTTTGCTTGAGCCTGAACAGATTCAGCCCAGCTAACCTCTCATCATAAGACATTCCTCTAAGACCAGGATTCATTCTTGTAACCCTACGTTGAACCCTTTCCATGGCAGCAATGCCCTTCTTAAGGTATGGTGACCAAATCAGCACACAATTTTCTAGGTGGGGTATTACCAAGGAATTATATAATTGTAGCATAACCTCCCTTGAACTCCACACACCTAGAGATGTAACCGAATATCCCAATGGCCTTTTTAATTGCTACCCCACACTGGCAAGAGTGGGACGTGGAAGTATCAACATACACACCGAGGTCTTTCTCATAATCAACTACCTTTATTTCAGTGGAACCCATAAAATATCTGTACTTTTTATCTCTGTTCCCTGCATAGATTACCTTACAATTGTCCATACAAAATTTCATCTGCCAGGTATCAGCCCAGTCACTAATTAAATCCAGATCCCGTTGTAGCCTCTGTGCTGCTAGTATCTGCTACACCACCCACCTTGGTGTCGTCTGCAATTTTAACCAGGTTACTGTATATGTTGTTATCAATATCATTAATGTAAATCAGGAATAACAGTGGCCCTAAATTTGAACCCTGAGATACCCCACTATGAACGTAAGCCCACTGTGACATCTAATCACTACCCACTGCTTCCTGTCTGTTAACCAATTTTCAATCCAACCTGCTACAGGTCCTAAACTCCCTGCTGCTTTGAAATTAAGCAGGAGCCTTTTTGTGGGGGACAGCATCAGGCCTTCTGGAAATCTAAGTAAATCACATTGTAGGCCTCAAAGAACTCAAGTAGATTAGTTAAATAGGATCTACCTCTCCTAAATCCATGTTGGCTATCCCTCAGAATGTTATTTGCATCCAGGTAATCTACCATTTTCACCTGGATTATAGCTTCCATTACTTTTCCATTTGTGCAAGTTAAACTGATCGGCCTATAGTTTACAAGATTACTTCTATCCCCTTTTTTGAATATGGGCATTATATTAGCATGCTTCCAATCAGAAGGTACCACACCAGCAGATAAGGATTTCTGCAATAGTAAAGTTAAAGGTCCGCAAATAAAATCTCTTATGTCTTTTAGAACTACAGGCAAGATAACATCATGGTCCCGGGATTTATTTATTTTGAGCTTTGTAGCACATCAGCCTCAGTCATACATATCTGGTTTAGTAATAAAATACGCTGGTTTAGTAATAAAAGTCAATATGTTGCTTGTGTCATCTATAGTGAATACTCCTGCAAAACAACCATTATACCAATTTCATTTTCAATTATAAGGCCCTTACTATCCTGCAGATTAGTGATTTCAGCTTTTAGATCTCTTTTAGGGATTAAATATTGGAAGAAACCTTTAATGTCATCCTTAGCCTCCAATGTAGTCTTCCTTTCTACATTCCTCTTAACGAGTCTAATGTTATTTTTTTTAACTCAACCTGTAGGCTTAGAAACTCCTGCTTTATTCCGACATCACTAGTTACTTTCTATATGTAGAACAAAGCCCTTTTCCTCCTGATTTTATTCTTAATTTCACTAGTAAAACACCTTGGTTGCAGATTCCTAGATTTAGTTTTGTTGGAAACAGGTATGAAGTCCTCTTGCACTTGCAACAATGTGCTCTTAAAAAATTCACATGCCTCTTCAACAGTTTTGCTATTTAACTCCATCCAGTTTACAATTTCTAGTTTCTAGTCTCATATCATTAAAGTTAGCATTCCTAACAGTGTATATTTTTGTTTTGGACTTCGCTCTTCGGACATTCAAATTAACTTCAAATTTAACCATGTCATGATCACTACTGTCAAGTGGTTCTAAAACCTCTAATTATCCTGGTTAATAGAGAAAAACAATATCAAGAAGGGCTTCTCCCCTGGTAGGGGTATTAACAAACAATCCTGTACTAATTCCACCATCTCAAGTTCATTTACAGAAGAGCCAGAGACTGTGTCCCACTGTATCCCAGGTAAATAAAAATCACCAATAACCACCACATCATTTTTGTTACTCATAATCCTGATATCGTCATATAACATTCTGCTTTCTTCTGCAGCTACATTAGGTGCTCTTTAACAAACACAATTAGGCCATTTACATTTTTAGCATCTAGTTCTACCCATATAGCTTCTGTACTTTTATTTTTATCAGTGAGCTCCCTTGCCTACAAGTTTTCTTTTACATATACTGCAACACCACCTTCCTTCTTACCTATCCTGTTCCTATGGAACATGCAACCATCCATATTGTATTCTTCTCCATCATTGTCACTCAACCATGTTTCTGTTATTCCTATAATGTTGTAAGAATCTGATTCTAATACTCCAAGCGTTTAAGTATAGACTGCAAAGGGTAGGCCTTTTACAGTGCCCACTTTCATTATTATTTAAGGCTTTCCGTCTCCCCCCACCTATATTCTTAACTAACCTCCCTGCCCCCCAGTCCCTAGTTTAAACATTCCTCAACTACTCTACACATACGTCTCCCCAATACAGTGGTTCCCTTCTGGTTCAGATGCAACCTGTCCAGCTTGAACAGGTCCCACCCGTTCCAGAAGGTCCTCCAGTGCCCCATAACCCTAAACCCCTCTTTCCTATGCCACCCTTTCAGCCACATTTAATCTCCTTATCTCAGCTAACTTAGCCTGGCTTGCACGTGGCACAGGACGTATTCCAGAGAATACCACCGTGGATGTTCTGCTCTTAAGCTTATCTGCGACTTCTATAAATTTTTCCTGCAGAACAGCCCTCCTCCCCTTGCCTATGTCATTGGTGCCAACATGCACCATGACAACTGGATCCACCCTGGCTGGGGCCGAAAGCCTGTCCACACGATCCCTGTAAATCAGTACTTCTCAAACCAGTCCTTGGGGACCCCCAGACAGTCCATGTTTTTGCCAGAAGCTGGAAGGCAGCAAAAATGTGGACTGTCTGGGGACTCCCGAGTTGAGAAACACTGGTCCAAACAATGTTTGTTGATTGAACAAACAATGGCAGCGGACAGCTCTACAGGGAGCGCACCTGAGTGGTGTATGAGCCATAGTTGCGGGACTCGGTGGGCGTGATCCGGGTGGGCGGAGCCTGGCTTGGAACAGGAGGAGCAGTGGGGACTGTAGCAGAGTAGGGAGGTGGAGGCTGCTGCAGAGACAATGAGGAGCAGTGGGTCACTATACAAGCAAAGAGGGGTTGCTTTCATACTCTCTGCAATACACCTGCAGAATTGTATAAACCCTGTGGTGTTCGCAGTGTCTCTCAGACGGCAATGCATGCCAAAGATGCACTGAGGCACCGTCTCACCATCGGCTTGTCCTCAAAAGGATTGTAGAGGTCCAGCGTCGCATACTCTGTGTTGCTGCCATGCTGGGTCAATGCAGGGTCCTGGGAAGCATGGACAACACATGACACCATCCCATTATCCAACATGCTAAGTCTTTGAAAAAACATTTCAAAAATTTCAACATTAGCACCTAATCAAACTAATGTTAAGACTAATTAAGTTCCTGTGTATTGTACAGCATTATAACAAACGAAACAGCAAAAGATTCATTTTCAGTTAATCTACAGGAACTGAGTAAATAAAATATAAAGACTAAAACATGGGACTTCTTATAATGCAGATCAAAAATAATTTCCTGGCACAAAGCTTAAAAACAGATCTCAAAAACAGATATCTTCATAACATAAAAATAAAAGCAAAACATAAGATGCCTGTATCAAATGATGTTTGTTGCAAACTAAAACAGCTTTTAGATATAGCTTCCTGGATATATAATATACTTACCTGAAAAGGATTGTGATCATCCATCGGTTCTGGAAAACTGGTATACTGCGACATAATTCCCACATCTGAATTATAAGTGCCAAATGAATGATGAAAATGGTTCTAAGCCCAGAGACAGTCTGACGCAGATATACAATACCCCGGTCTTTACTCAAATGCAAAATTAAAAAGAAAAGTCTCAAGACAGCTACCGATAAATGTATATATAAGTAAACAACGATTAGCGGTTCGCCATTTCCCTTTTGACCAGCAATATGGCAGATTTTCGCAGTATAGGCTCGTATTTTTACGATTGTGTCGCCCACTCAATGTAGCGCATACAAATGATTATGACAAATCGGTATTTGGTTCTCTAGCACTAATCGGCTAAACGTTATTTATAATTCAAATACAATCCATACTTTTTAGTTATCAAAAACAATATACAGCAACTAGTTAAAGAAATCTAGCGCCGCAGTATTTTACCAAAGCGAGCCAAATCTTGAATGTTAGCAAATATTTTCCTTTCCTCCGTTTAAATATTTTATATATGATATTTGATAATTTCAAGCTTTTTTTGCTTCTTTTGCTAACTCGCGTTTCTTTTTAGACGAAGCCCAGGATCCCGGAAGAAATGTCATATGACTACAGCAGAAAAAAATCTCGTGAGGCGTCTGGGAATGGAAGGGGTGTGTCCTCGTGCTGCCGCTATCTCATTACATCTTTATATCACAACATACAAAACAAAACAGAGCCGGCATTTTCGGTACCATTTGGAGTCAACAGTTTTTATTACTGCAGTCCCCAAATTTAGTATAATCGATGCAAACCGACTTGACTTCCCACCCGTGTACGGAAACTTGAAAGGGGAAATTGCATGATTACCACAAAACTTTATCTTTTTCGTGTATGGATGGATGGAATGATAATGTAAATAAAGAACTGTTGGAGAAAATCAAAGTGTGAAGCAACACACCACACACATAAACTACTTAGATACTTGTATTTTACTTATATATTTTTCATATTCTCCTGTGTTGCGGTGAGCCTGGTGCTTATCCCAGGAAACACAAACACCCTCACACCATGGGCCATTTAGACACCAGTTCTGCCGATGGCATGTTTTTGGATTGTGGCAGGAAGCCAATACGTACATGAGGAGAATGTTCAAACTTCAAGCACACAGAGTCAGAGACCAAGAATCAACCATACAATCCTAGAGACGTGAATCTATAGTCATACCTGATGAACCACTATGCATATGGCCTGCGTGATTGTTGTTTTATTGCAATTCTAGTGTTGGAATGAATAAAAATAGCAACATACAGTGTATGATTGTGAATATGTGTGTATGGACTACCATCTGGCTCAGGGTGTACCCCAGCTGTATGCAATGTTCTGCCCCCTGCGACCTATAACATGATTTACATTGTATTGTAATACCTTCAGGTATTATGTGTTCCATGTTATCCTGCTAAATTAGGTTCTGTGCTTATGAGGGTGTGGTTATGGAATTGCGTGTGACGTAGGACGTGAGGGAGAGAGAGTGCTGGAATTGCGGAGGTTCGGGGAGCAGGAGACGAGGAGTCTAATTCGTTTGGATGTGGAGATTATTGATTTTTTTTTTTACCGTTGAACTAGTGTGTATGAATAAAACCGCAGCCGCTCACTGTTAATAAATCCACGTTCTGCAGTAACCCTCGGAGATCTTATTTTCTTTAATCTGGTCATTACAGTATTAACATTCATTTATTTGGCATACACTTTTGTCTAATGTGGCGTACAACTGATGATAGTAATACATGAGTAATTCGAGGATGCAGCTTTAATGGTTAGTGCTTCCTTCTCATGTAATATTAGACTTCAAACAAGTACGACAGTCTAATATGTTTTATTTCCTGTTGATGTGTTTACGTAAGTAAAATAGATGAAAATGTGTTTAAGAAAAGCTTTAATAACCTGTGAACCTCATAATAATTATTTGGCAGGTGCTGAGGTATTACGTTAACGGTTGAGCACATCCGGTGGCGATGTGCTCTGAGGCGCACTGCACCTCGGAATCCAGTCGCAGCGTGGCTGGCTTGCGCGGCCAAAATGGCGGCCGAGAGTGCAGCGGAGAGCTGTACTAGCGCTTCGTCCGCCACCTTCAAATCCTCTCTGGACCGCCGCTTCCAAGCAGTGTCAAACACCGCCGACTCCATTCAGGGGTTGTCTGCTTGGTGTATAGAGAACAAGAAGCACTACAGCCTAATCGTGCGGCACTGGATGAAGTGGCTGAAGAAATGTGAGTTCCACGTACCGCTCGCTAGCCATTTAGCAATGCTAAGGTAACCAGTAGTTTGTACTGGTTAATAGATACGAAAAACTTCATATGATTAGTTTAAATGGCCGTGTGTGGTGTATCATTTATTTCTGAGTTCTTGTGGTATTTCCTGTGAATGAAAGGCTTTAAGCTTAAGCAGGTGTGTGTGGTTTCGGTGAATGATCCGCCGGTGGTACCGCTCGGGCTTTACCGGCGGTAACCTGAGACAGAAGGAGCGCGGCATTCCCTGGTGCGGAAATCGGGCTTCGGCCTCCGGGATCGAGTGAGGGCCGGTCGTATTCAGCTCCGGCTTCTCCGAGTTGGCGGTTGGGATAGCTTTCGTACTACTGTTTTGAAAACCCTTTAACCCTTTTACATTTTTGACGAGTCGGCCCTGTGGGGGAGACGTCATTCACTCATCCTGTAGATAAATACAGTACGGATAAGGTATTACTGAAGTCTCAGGAGGGTCTTGTTTGTTTTCTAGAGATGCATGTATGTTCAGTGCAGTGTTGCTGCTGGTATACAGTAGTTGTATGTTGTATGACTGGCAACGTACAGGATAATTCAGTTTAGTGCAAACTGTGTAAAATGTGTTTAGTTAGTTGGCATGATTGTCAAAGTTGTTGCCAGTGCTGTTAACTTTGACTGATTACCCAGTATGGCTGTTCACCTTTGTGGGGGAATATATGATATATGATACTCGCAACGGCAGTCTGTAGCTGGAGTCAAAGTATCTTTACTTTATGTGTAAAAACATTGACCTAAGATTTGTGACATTCATATGTCGCCAATGCCTCATGCTATTTTACAACACGCAAGTAACAAGCTGACCTTCATTTGCATGTGTTTAAGGTCATTTATTCATCCATCCATCCATCTTGCAAACTTTATCCAATACAGGGTCCCTAGAGGGGGCCTGGATCCTGTACCAGGTCGCATAGAGCATGAGACAGGTGAACATCCTGGAGAGGATGCCAGCTCATCACAGGGCATTCATACACACGCTCCTACTTACTTTGGGCAATGTAAAGACACCAAGTCACCTGACTGCATGTATTTATAATGTGGGAGCAAACTTGAATGTCCTGAGGAAACCGGCACAACATAAATAGTGTGTATGTTTGTCAGTATTTGTTATCGTGGCTACACCCTGGGTATATCTCAAATGCACAATGTCATGAGCAGCAAAGAAAGACCATTGATGATGATGTTGGTCTGTGTATTTAAATTTGAATATTACTCTGTAAATATCTAAAGTAAATAGCTGAATGATGACCCAGTCACATTTAAATAATAAATCTGGGTGATTCCATGTCAAATCATCACACTTTCAGACCTCACCGTAACGGATTTTGACGAAACTTGGCATGCTGATTTGGTCACATGAGTAACTCATGAAAATGAAATTGGCCGTGTCTGGGACCAATATTGAAGGAGATTTAAGCGAACAAAGTTTTAACCAATTGTTTTTTTTTTTGTGGGGGGGTGGGGTACGAGTTTGGCTATATTTCCCTTAATTTTAAGATAGATAGATAGAACTTTATTAATCCCTCGGGAAGGTTCCTCTGGGAAATTCTAGTTTCCAGTAGCAGTACACCAGCATATTACAAGTTACAAGATGCACAATAGTGGGTTCTTATATTGTTTTAAAGCTATTGTCCAGCTCTATAAATTGAACAAATATGCCATCCCCATATGAATAATTTCTATATAATAACCAATTAAAGTATTAAAAATTCAATAACAAAATAATCTATATTTTATAACGGGATTTTACTATAATTCTCTTTTTTTCAGTTACTTTGGCAATATTGTCTTTTTATTCATTTTGAATAATTTAAAATTTTAATATTGATTCCAGACACGGCCAATTTCAGTTTCATGAGTTACTTGTGAGCAAATCCATGACGATGAGGTCCAAAAGTGTGATGATTTGTAATGGAATGACCCATCTTATTCGTTTGCTTACTGCTAGCTAACTAGCTAGCAGGTTAATCCTGTGCATTAAAGGTTTGGTATTGTTTTGCTAGGCACATTTTTATACTACAACGTGTTATATCTAGGCCAGGGAATGAATTAGAAATGGAAAATTTGGGCTTTCATATTTTAAGGGTAACATTTTCATAAGTTGGAAACTTTTCATTAGTCAAAACCCAGGATGGCCATTGACAACGTACACTGGTGAATATTACATTGAAATTATTTACCATATTATAAGATGATGCGGCTAAGTGTCAGGGCTAATCTTCATTTTTGCAGTTATTTATTTTGACATGCAAGAATCATATAAAATAAGCAAATAGATATAAAATAATGTAAGTCAATGTGATGACAAAGATAGGCTAGGCTACTGATTTACTAGGCTAAATAGCATTTATGGTTTTATATACATTTGCGTGTATATGTGTATGTATCCATCCATCCATTTTCCAAGCTGCTTATCCTTTTGGGTTGTGTTGGGTCTGGAGCGTATCCTGGAAGGTATGAGAACAACCCAGGACGGAGGGCCTGCCCATCACAGGGCACACTCACACACCATTCACTCACACATGCACACCTATTTAGTAACTCCAATTAGGCTCAGCATGTCTTTGGACCATGGGGGGAAACCAGAGGAAACTCCATGACGACATGGGGAGAATATGCAAACTCCACACACGTAACCCAGGGAGAGCCTCGAACCCAGGTCCCAGAGGTGTGAGGCAACAGTGCTAACCACTGCACGTGTGTCTGTCTGTCTCTGTCTGTCGCTTCCTATCTATATATATTCTGTGTGTGTGTCTGTGTCGCTTCCTATCTATATATCTATATATATCTGGGGGCGGCATGGTGGTGCAGTCGTGATATCTTTTAAAAGAGGAGATCGTACGGATCTCAAGGTAAAAAGACATCGCTGGTGTGGTGGTACTTTTTGCAGTTTAAAGACTGACACGTTTTTTATCGGATATGCCGAATTTGCTAACTTTTGGGCATCATAAAATGCTTCATTAATATTTTAGCTGTACTACTACTATGTTTACCAAATATTGGGCATAAATAAATGACCTTAGGTCGAGAAACTGTTTAGGCTAGAATCTGATCTTATTCTTTGTTGATTGACTGCCAGTGTGTATATGTTTTTGCACATTCGGCTTGCTGGGACCAGTGTTTTTATCTTAAACTGAAACAAAAATGGAAAATAATTAAATTAACTGAAATGAAAACTAATATTTATGAAAAAAAACATGTTGCACTTTAAACTCCAAAAAGTACCGCCACACCATTGACACCTTTAAACCTTATTTATAGACAATTTCCCCTCTTAAAAGATGTTCTGGCTGCTGAGCTGTCCCTCTCTTCACCACAACTTCAAGGCTCATCGCTTTTATGATACACGAAAAAGCTAACTCAATTTAATAAACATGAAGATGCTAAATTTATACATACTGCTATCTTTTAAGCATCACAATATGTCTCTCAGTATTTTACTTGTAGTACTAATCTGCTTATCAAGTTGTGGGCGTAAGTTAATGTTTGTATAGTAGGGCTGTCTTTATCGAAAATCGAGTTTGAATGATTTCAGGTGTCTCATAATTTGTTTGAATATACAGACGCTCCTCTACTTACGAACCTTCAACTTACAAACTTTCAGACATATGAACTAAGAGGACTGTAAGTCCAAATTGTGTTCATTTGGCTCCTGTTTCCTGTCTGCAACATCAAGGTTTGTTCTGCACACCAATTCCTCCTAGCACAAATACTGGCCGCTACTCCCGCCGCGCAGCAACGTAGTGAGCATACTTCAGGCATTCCAGTTTTTTGTACTTGTGTATCGGTAAGATGTTTACCGAGAAGTTTACTTCATTTTTATTGTGAAGTATTCTGTCTGTCCATTATCCATTTTTGTTTTATGTATCATTAGTAATGTGATTTAGGATAAGAAAACATGTATTAACTCTATATCATACTGTCATGCCCTGGTCATCCGATCCTCCCGTGTGCCATGCCCCCTCATTTACCTTGTCTGGAATCCCTGTGTAGTTAATTGTTTCAAGTCATGTTTATTGTTGCTGTGTATTTAAGTCTGCGTTAGAGTATGTTTCCCCAGTCCAGTCATTAACGTCTTGACGTCATCTTCATGTTCCTCAGTGTTTCCCTGAAATAAACCCTGTGTTAACTTGATTTCGCTGGCTCCTGTGCTGCTTCCCCATGCCAAATGCGTGATAGACTGATCGGACTCGGGAAACATACTCTCACACTGACTTAAATACACAAGACTAATTAACACAACTAGAAAAAGCTGATTACACAGGGATTCCACATGAGATAGTGAGGGGGGTGTGGCACACAGGAGGATTCACACGAGCAGGGCATGACCCAAACTTATGCATGTAGATTTGAATAGCCATAAAATGATGTTGAATAACGACTTGCGGACATTTAAAGTTACGAACAGCCGATCTCTTTCGTAAGTAGAGGAGTGTCTGTATTTGAATACCTGTCTCCCCCCCCATGTATATTTTATGTGTGTTTTTGCTTTGTATGTGTATTTATTGATAATTGCACTGTGTCCATTCACCACCAATGACTGTGAACAAGACAGCTGGGCTGGAGTTTAAGTCAAGGAATGTGATGCTAAGATTATATAATTCCTTGGTAAGACCCCACCTAGAATTTTATGTGCAGTTTTGGTGACCTTGCCTTAAAAAAGACATTGCTGCCTTAGAAACGGTTCAATGTAGGGCTACAAGAATGATTCCAGGACTTAGAGGAATGTTTCATGAGCAGAGGTTAGCTGAGCTGAATCTGTTCAACCTGTTCAACATGATCCAGGTATAGGTCTGGATGCTGTTCAACCAAATAGTTACTTCAATATTAGTTTAAATACAGAAATTCGTGGCCATTGATGGAAATTAGTGGGAGAACATTTGGAACTGGCTTTGAGAAAGCACTTCTTTATGCAGCATGTAGTTAGAGTATGGGATATACTTCCTGTCGGTGTGCAAGCTAAAACCCTGGGTTCCTTTAAATCTGAGCTAGATAAAATTTTAACAACTCTGAGTTATTAACGGAGTTCTCCCCAGACAAGTTTGATGGGCTGAATGGCCTCCTCTTGTTTATAAATTTTTTATGTTGTCATTGAACGTGAGGTGCACATGCAAACATTGGAATATTAGTTAAAATTTGCCCATAAAGAAATCTGGAAAACCAAGGTTTGTTGCTTGCTTATGTTGAAGGATATTACGGCTAGAAAACTGAATGTGACGTTAACCTTGTTGTTATAGTTAAGGTTTAAACCCGAAATCACTTTCTGGTATACTTCTCAGGTATTCTTGCTTGTTGATGTATGTGGGAATATGCATATCTACACTAAAATATTTAGGAAAGTGGGTTTGATTTTGAAGCTCTGAATGCAGTTTTCCTGCTCTAATACCACTCAATGTTTGTAATATACACTCAGTGGAAAAAAAGGTTAAGCACCCCAAAGTAATGTTTCAATTTGGATGTCATTTCGGACCTGCGCAGACCAGCAATGGGTTTGTAAATGATTGTATTTGCAAGGAGCTGGCAAGTCACCAGACACAGAGGATGCCTCATAGACGCGTTAGACAGTATTACCAGCAACTGATGCAGTTTTATAGGGGTCGCATTGTGGGTTTACATGAGGCCGAGTAGTTGTATCGTTCAATTGCCCAGCATGTGGGGCATACAGATGTGATCGTGGTATTTTGTGCCAAGCATTACAGAAGTCCATGACATCTGTGCCTGCTATCTGGACTAAGATATTGAACTCTGTGCAACCCCCTGTGTCATCCCACACCGTGTCTCGATGACTGGCATCAGCCAGACAATGAGTTCTCCGTTAACATCAGCACAGACACGACTGCATTTGGAGTGGTGCCCTAACTGGAAGGCATGGACTGATGATGAGTGACGTTGTACCATGTTCAGTGATAAATCTGTTCTGCATTACAGTGAATGACCGTCGTGTGCATGTATGGCGGCGCCAAGGGGAGAGGACCAATCCTGCTAATGTAACTGTAATGTAATTACTCCTGGCATCATGGTGGGAGGAGCCATAGGGTATGACTTCAGGTCCATCTCTGGTAGTGATTCGGGAGACCTTGACAGCACAGCGCTATGTGAATGACATCCTGCGTCTGCATGTCTTACCCCTCCTGAGACAGCACCCTGGTACTGTCTTTCAACAAGACAGTGCCTGTCCATACAGGGCACGTGTATCTATGGGCTGCCTGCGTCATCTTGAGGTCCTCCTGTGGCCAGCCAGGTCCCCCGATCTTTCCCCAATCAAACGTGTGTGATCAGCTCGGACGTCAACTCAGATCCAGTGCTAATCTGCAGGATCTCAAGAGCCAGTTACAACAGCCGTGGGCTGACTTGCCACAGAACAGGATACGACGACTGTATGACTCCCTTCTGCACTGTATCGTCGCATGTATCCAGGCCCGGTAGGATGCCACACTCTACTGACATGGGACCAGCAGTGTGCCCATACTGCCAACTCTGTTGTCTGGTTGATCTGATGATATATTCATTGCGATATAGTCACATGACCTTTCACCACATGCAGATTCATTTCATTTCCACAACTCTGTCTGGGTGCTTAACTTTTTGTGTTTCGGTGTGTGTGTGCGCGCGCATGCACATGCCAATTGCAGTTAATATTATTTATGTGTTTTTATACATATTTAAGTTACATGGTGTGCATTGTCCCACATAGTTTAATGCTTAAAACACTCTTTTTTTAAAGGACATGTCTATATTATTTAGGTGTATCCTTGCTGTGATGTCGCAGCAAATAGCAAGTGGGCAAGTGTAGTGGGATTGCAAAGGTATTGCAGCAGAATGCAAAGCTTTCAAAAAATATTTTCCCACCCTGACCTTTTAGTGGCTCCATAGACGGAAAACTACAAAATTACAGCAAGCAGTGTTATAAGCTAGTGACATTTTAAAATTTGAATGGGCTCGTTCAAATATGAATTTTTCACATCATGTTTGAATGAATGTTCAAATATCAGTTAAGTGACAGCCCTACTGTACAGTGTCTTAAAGCTGGTGTCCATTATCTAAAGTCCAACAGTCGCATACAGTATGCTGTTGTCAAAATAAAATTAGCTTAAAGAAATGTTCAGTTTGATTTCCTGGAGGAACATTAATCTAATTCACCAATTGATAAAATGCTTGACAGATTCATTGATGGAAAAAAAGTTAGTCATTAGTGGCAGCCCTCGTAAAGGGTAATACGAGAAAAAGCAGTGTAGATTCCAGTGTTTCCCTACCATTGTATTGGGGGATTTTTTTGATCAAAATCAAAAATGGTGATGCAGGAACTTGAGTGTAACCGAGTGACACATATTAAACACTGATACAGTGGTGAAATACCTTCTCTCTTTTAGCAGATAAACTACATTTAGCAAGATGCTACTCTTGAAGTTCGTTTGTTGTGATAGGCCTTTTTTGGCATGCTAAGCATTACTTATTCTGCTGTGGCATTTTATGGAGGCACGGGCTGCCTACAAATCGAATTTTGCATAAGGCACTTAACTCAGCTCTAGTGAGTTAATCTAACCCTGATTGCCCTGATCAGCATTAAATCGTACTACCTCAGTGGTTATCAGCTTGGTAAATTTTCTCATTTGTCTGTGCGTGCGCTCGGGGGAGCTGCAGGCTGTGAAGGGCTGTGGGCTGGGGGTATTGGCATTGAAAATTAAGAATGCAAAGTAAGAGCCACACTTTGGTAGGCAGGAGGTAGGTAATACCTGCACTTATTGTCAGAACTGAATTGGATTGAAATTGGAAAAAAAAAAAATCTGTGTTATGACCAGTCCATACTTTTTAGTCAAAGGGCGGCTCTTAAAGGCTTCAGTTTTATTGAAAGGGAGATTTACATTATTACATTATTGGTGAAATGATGGGGAATAGACCCGTTTTAATCCAAAACCCTGTGGACCTGCTTGGAGCAGGTTAGCTGTGCAGCGTAAATTACCATGACAATATATCCAATTTAAAAGTGATCTGCAATTAATAGGGTTGCCACTAACAATTGTTTTTCTATGATTTTATCTATCAGCTATCTTATCAATTGGTCAATTAATCTAATCGATTTTTAATTAACATTTTTAATCACCTATTAAGCCCATTCTAGTCAAAACATTTTCTCAAACACTTTTTCAAAGGAGGTTCTAAGGTATCAGACAGACAAATTTATGGCTTTGCCTTTTCTGGCAGTCCATCATCCAGAATAGCACCTGTGAATTTCGTCTTTAACTTTAGCTGGCGCTGTGGTATGCCATAGAAACTTCGCATGGTGTAAAACCACCTTTCTGTTTTGTGATAATTTGAACTACTTCCATAATTACGTAGTGATATTAAAGGAAAACATTTCTTGTAGCGTTTCAGAAATCCATAATGGTAATTTCATTAAAATAATAAAAAACAAACAACGCATCAATTTAAAATATAACTTCAAGGAACCTCACTAAGCCAGTAATCCCATTTGGTACCCCTAGTGGTCTGTAAATTGCTCTATATCATAAGATTTCCTAAATATCTCTGCTGCAGCTTAACTGATTATTTGATGCATAGCCGTATGATTTCTCTGTTTACCTAGGTGGCTTACAAGTAGAGCTGTCATGATTAATCGATTTAAATGAGATTACTCAATTATTAAAATACATCAGTTAAAATTTACCTTCTTGCTAGCATAGCAATATGGCAGAAGGAAGACAGTGCTTAATGGATGAGGGTCGAAATAAAGAGCAAAAACCTCAGTTGCGTGGAAGTACTTCTCATTAAAAGTTAAGGTAAATGCATTTGACTGTCAGTATTGCAAAGCATAACTTAAATATAATCACAGGATGACGGCAATGCAAATACCTCTTCAAAGGAGACACTTGGGTATGATAGACTCACCCAGTAATGCAAGGTTAGCCATAGATATGTGCCATTCAGCCTCTTGGAGTAGCCTACCCTGTCTGTGTCATCACGTTCACTTAAATTATTTTGCTGAATTTCCTTTCCATGATTTCTGTATGGCAAAGTAATTGCTGTTAAACCAAAGGTTAGTCCCATGATTTAGCAACATCATCTTTTATGGAGTTACATATGGTGATTATGTACCATATTAACTAATAATTCTTTATTTTTTTGTTTATGTATTTTGTATCAGAGCTAAAAAGATTCACAGTGCGATATCTGTTTTTGCAATGTTTAGGAATTGAAAATTAAATTCTATTTGGCTATATAGTTATCTACCAAAAGATTCTGTCTAAGTTGGTCTTGCCGTGAGTTGTGCCAACAAATCATTTATTTTTACTCGGTATCGTGTTTGGAATACAAGATATTGCCAAACAGCGGAAGATGAAATAAATAAAAATAATGGATTTTTATTGTTATTGTCTTTATTAACATTCAGATTTCAGTTATTCAGTGGTCACGTGGTTCACAGAAACTCTTTCTGTATCATGTCTGTTGAAACCCTCCAGTGTCTTCAGTGGAAGGATGGTGATTTATATAAAGACAAGAGAAAATAATTGATCACCCTGGACATTGCAGTGTCAATTTTGTGATGTACGTGTTTTTTTTTTGCAATACCACCGCAGAACAGTAGAATAATGGACATAGTGCCACCTCTTCCCTTTCTCCTCAGCCAGGTGTCACTGGATAATTAGCCTCACAGATGAGATCTACACTCAGACACTTCTTGATTAATTGCTAGATTACTCGATTAT
This sequence comes from Brienomyrus brachyistius, assembly GCF_023856365.1. Taxonomy (NCBI): domain Eukaryota; kingdom Metazoa; phylum Chordata; class Actinopteri; order Osteoglossiformes; family Mormyridae; genus Brienomyrus; species Brienomyrus brachyistius. The sequence continues at coordinate 11,235,014 of NC_064555.1, read as the reverse complement.
TGATATAATCGATAGTGATAACCCTACTTAAGATTACAAGAGCTGAAAATTAATTTATTTGGATTTGGAATACACATTCTCTTGCATGGTTGCTGATGCTTATCAAGTTTCCCTTTGTCACCATATTAGTTTTCAACACACAACTAATTTGGTTACTTATAAAGGTAGCACTGTAGAGGTAGTAAGCAATCCTTGTCACCCTTATACATATAGAGGATTTCTTCAATGAAGCAATAAGTTTCACTTCATGTTTGCTCTTTTGGTGTAACCGATAATTTTCAAACGATACTGTTTATTTCTAACTATAAATGGAATATTTTATCCCATAATGTTTCTTGTTTGTCATTACACTTTTTTTAAACTCTTTAAATCAAAGATTGACATTTTAAAATACTGTATTTCGATATACAGAGGGTGTTGCAGTCAGGGAACAGAATAGTAATCATGGTACATTCCCTTCTGTCATTTGGGTGCTGGTATTGAAAGTGGAACAGCAGATGAATGGAATTGAAAAATATATTGTGAGCTGTAAGTGCAAGCAGGTTGTATGATCTCTGAAGTTGCGTGTGAAGGCAGTTTGAGGAAAAAAATTAAACAAGCCAGTGGTGAATGCATTGGAAAACGAGATTATATGTATTGCTATGTTGTGCTGTTTCTTTTTTTTATATTATGATGTGAACATGATGACTTTCCCTTTTGTTAAAATGCTGGATTTGATCATTAATTAGGCTAGATTAAGTATATCCAATATGAAGCTGATTTTTTTTTTTTTTTTTTTTTTTTACAGCACTCTCCATGCTATACGTTAAAAAGTTCTAGCTACTTTCAGTTCATTCGAGTTTTACAATATTTTCCTACACTTTGTGCTGGAGGATTAAATGTTTGGATAATCTTAATTATTTTTTTTTTTGATTATTTACATAAATCACGAAGTATTTGTACTTAAAAATAAAGCACTTCTCATTTTTAAAAGACTTTTGTTTAGGTATTTTGGAATTTGATGACAGACTCACTTCCATTCAGTGTAGTACACTTTTTTGTCTTATTTTTTAATGGTTAATAGTCGATTAACACATAGTAATTATCGGTGACAAAAAATCTAAATGGACATCTGTAGTAGGAACAGAACCTGGTCAGTAGGTGATGCATGTCTGCATTTAGGTTGTCTGCCTCAGAATAAATGTAAACTATATTACTCATATCTTTCCTGCCACTGCTGTTTCTGTGGCTACTTGCTCTCCTCCTGCATGCTGGAAAAATGGATACGCTCCTGCTGCAGACTTTGCTGTCCTTGGGGATTCAGTGCTTACTTCACTTGCACCTATGACTGAGCTGAGTTTGCTGTTTCTGGCTTGATCTTAAGGTTGACACATCTTGAACTTCCAGATGCAGTCAGTACCGCTTCTAATTGACTACAGCAACCTCAAATTTACGTTGAACCCCTTTAACCCCTATTTGTGCTGGAAAAACACTGTTCTGTCATGTTTTCCATATTGTCTTTACTCGTATTAAAAAAAACAGACCAAACTGCTCAACATTTTGCTGCTTTCTTAATGGCTCACATTTGAGCACACAGTCATGTTTGTGAGGATCCAGCCCGCCCTCGGCCACGCGGTGCCATTGTTGTCTAACAGTCTCCACAATCCCTTCTCAGCGGCGGCTGCCCACAGGTTAAACCTGTTCTACCTTGCCAACGATGTGATCCAGAACTGCAAGAGGAAAAACGCCATTGTGTACCGCACATCCTTTGCTGAGGTGCTTCCGCAGGCAGCTCTACTGGTGCGGTAAGTGCTTCACTTGCTGCTTCCACTGCTGCCTTGCTGCACATCCCCGGCTAACATAAAGTCGAAGACATATTAAATGTATAGAAACATGGAGTACCATGTGTACTGGGAATGTCCTGTAGCTCACTGTGTACAACGTCGACTTGTTAATGGCAGGGAGTCAAAGGTGCGCAGGTCTGTGGAGAGGATCCTGACTATCTGGTCCGAGAGGAACATCTACCCCCAGGAGCTGATCTCGGACCTTAGAGCCAGCCTGGCTAACAAAGGGACCCCTGCAGGTTGGTGTGACAACAGCAAAAAAGAAGTCCTGTTTATATTTAGGCTGCTCAGTTATACAAATCAGCTTAACTGTTGAAAAGACTAATATCACTACAAACTACAGCTGTCACAATTACTTGACTAAACTCGATTACTGCAGTTGTCTGTCAGTACTGCAAAGCAGAACTTGAATATCACCACAACACGACTGCAAAGCAAATACATCTTAGAAGACATTCAAGTTGGGGCGGCATGGTGGTGCAGTGGTTAGCACTGTTGCCTCACACCTCTGGGCCCTGGGTTCGAGTCTCTGCCAGGGTCATGTGTGTGGAGTTTGCATGTTCTCCCCATGTGAGTGACTGGTATGTGAGTGTGCCCTGCGATTGGCTGGCCCCCCATCCCTGCCTTGTGCCCATTGCTTCTGGGATAGGCTCCAGACCCCCCGCGACCCAGTAGGTTAAGCGGTTTGGAAAATGGTTGGATGGAAGACATTCAAGTTAGCCAAATGTAGAACTTATCTACCTTTAACTTATCTACCAACAGTCTGTCAAATAACTTAGTGTTGCCGCGAGTTGTGGCCACAAACAAATCACTTGCTTTGGCTCATTTTCATTTTAAAATACAAAATATTACAACGGAATATGAATGGCTTTTCGTGATATCTCTTCTTCCCTCATTTTTTGCTTAATTTCTCTCAAATACTCCATACAGTCTATGAATCATCCATCCATCCATTTTTCAATGGATCACACACCATTCACTCTCACACGCACACCTACGGGCAATTTAGTAACTCCAATTAGCCTCAGCATGTTTTTGGACTGTGGGGGGAAACCGGAGCACCCGGAGGAAACCCCACGACGACATGGGGAGAACATGCAAACTCCACATACATGTGACCCCAGCAGAGACTCGAACCCGGGGCCCAGAGGTGTGAGGCAACAGTGCTAACCACTGCACCACCATGCCGCCCCCAGTCTATGAATCAGTCCAACAGAAAGGACAAAAATGATAAGGTTGTCTTGCAGATTGCGTGCTGTGCTCATGCAAAAGCAGTGGCAGTAAACTTGAGACCGATTTTTTTTTTTTTATTTTTTTTTTTTTTCTTCTTCTTAAACTATACTGCGTATTGCCTCCTGCTTCTTGTCCTACAGTGCCAGTCAACCCCAAAGCCCCTCTAAAGGCCAAGATTGTAGCAGAATTTGTGGTAAGGTTCTTTCTTTTAAATGAAGGTTGCATATCTTAGCCCTGCCTTATCGTGCCTGTGCCCCCTGCAGTTTATCCCCCACTGTAATTGTGCCTTATGTACCTGTTGCAGCCACAGGCCTTCAGCCAGCAGCTTTCAGCATACAGGAGCTCACAGCAGGTGGCCGAGCTGAAGGAGAAGCAGCTGGCTGCCCTGAAAATGGACATCTGCAGCACCAACGCCTTTAAGAGGCTAAAGGGTGGGGCCTTTTCTCTCTTTCGTTCATGTGACAGCAGAGATGTTTATCGCACATTAAATTGCCACCGCAAGCTGTGATCTTTCTTTACAGTTCAGTCTGTTTGAGTAAGCTGTCTTTTTTGCCATGTGTTGTCCTTCAGACAAGGAAGGTGGTAAGAAGTTTTCCAGGGACTTTGAGAATGATAATAGAAAAGTACAGGAGTTTGTGGGCTTCCTCGAACAGCAAGTGAAGGAAGGGCACCACCTGCTGGAGTGGATGAACAATGCAGATGTATTCTATGAAATGCAGTACAGGGAGGTCAAGATCATCGCAAAAGTAAGTTTCCCCCCCCCCAGTGCTTATTTGAGTAGATGAGTGACATTTAACATTAGCTGGAGACCAGCTAAAAGTAGTAAATGCAATGCGAGGTGTTCTGAATGGCCAACTTTGCACACATTGTCTAAGCTGAATCTTCCCAACAGGCCTACACTTCCTTTGCCAGCCGTGTTTCAAACCTGAAGCAGAAGCTGGATGCTCTCAAGTCAACACTTCCGAATTTAGACAGCTCGCCTGTGCCCTCACCCTTGGAAGATGCGCCATCCCCCGCTGACTCTGAGTCACCTTCCCATGGCAACGGTGAGGCAGTGCCAGAGCCAGTGCCCAGGGATCGTGGGAGCCGCTGTGTCCTGGGAGGCGCCCTGTCAGCGGTTGGCCTTGCACATGGGCAGTGGGACAATAGGGATGTGGAAGACATGGAGCTGTGTGAGGGAGAGGAACCAGAGGGTACATCTATCATAGGTGAGTGGCTGGAGCACTCCGCTCCTAGGGCAGCTTAGGTATACAAGGAGAAATGCACCCCCAAGCAGAAAAAGTTGGGACCATATGGAAAATGCAGATAAAAAGCAGAGATTCTGAAACTGACTTTTGTTTCATTGCAGACAGTAGCACCGTAAGGTTTTGTCAGTAACTTCATTTGTTAATGTACATACATTTCTACATTTCAGGCCTGCAACACATTCCAAAAAAAGTTGTGACAGTAAAGCATTTGCCACTTTGTAATGTTGCAATTAAAAGATGCTTTGGCACGGAGGATACCAAGCAATGAAGCGTTTCAGGTGTTAATTTGTCCCATTCTTCCTGAAAATGCATCTTAAGGTGTTGAATAATAAGGGGTTGTCATTTTCTGTTTCAAAATTCTCAAAACAACTTTTCCTGGTTTGGGGTTGTATACTGTGGAGCCATCCTACAGGAGCTGCACAGATAGAGTTCACGGCAAGGTGGGGATGGGAATCGTTAAATTGATGTCGGTGCCGTCATCGATTCTTCTTATCCATCTGGTTCTTTATCAATTCCCTTATCAATTCCTAATCACTGTAAAATAATCAAATATTAATTTATCACTGATTGTAATTTTGTGGGCAGGTAATTAGACCTGGTTAGCTACATATAAAAAAAAAAGTTTTCAGCACCATAAGCAGCTGTTGTGTTAGCTGTAGTGTGATATGAACAATAAATTAAAATAAAAATATTTTGGTACGATAAGGCTACCCTTATAAAGGGGTTATCATGTTAAACGCACTTAAACTTACTGATGAAAGCATTTGACTACCAGTTCCTACCGAAAAGTTTTTTGCTCTGCTGTGGTGAAAGGATGCAAACCTTTCACCACAAACTCTCTCAGCCTGGTGGCACTTCTCATTACATTTTGCTGCCTGGAAAGCTAGCGTGAACGGGTTTTGTTTTTCCGTGCATGACTCAATTGCTGCCTCAGAGGAGTTATCGTTGCCGCCCTGCATGTCATCTTCTAAAATGGATGAAACACGTGTATACATAATTCGTTTATGTTTCAGAAAACGTGCCTGTAGGATAAGGCGCTGTAGTTAGTTACCCGTGATCACGGAGACCACGGAGCTTGCAATCGGCGGAGTGGCGAAAACATGACAATTTTTAAATGTAATGTTATGTTGACAGCTTAATTGCATAAGCAAGTGTTACCACCCTTAGCAGTGACAACAGCTTTGCCTTGGTTGCACACTGCGCAATTGTTGTCCTTCTTTGTAAAATGTAGCCATGCCCTGGACCGCTTCACACGCTCCGTCATGTGGACTCCAAGTCGAGGCATGTGACGTCATTTCGTGTGACGCGAAAAGTCCGGATAAATCATTAGAAGAATCGGAGGCGTGCGATTCCGGTTCTTCGCAACAATAAGAACCGGTTCCAAATCGGATTCCCTTCTCTAGGGCACGGTCGGATCATGGTCCTGTGAGGCCTCTGTGCACCTGCCTATCGGGGTGTGCACCTGCAGGTACAATGCACATATCGCATGAAGAGTCTGGATTATGTTCCATTACTAAGGCTTTACGTTTTAGCTAGCTTGCTGTGTTGTGGCTTGTCTTTTGTTTATCACTAGTAACTGTCTAGCTGGGATGATAACCACAGCCACCACTGCTTGCTAACAATACATTAACATGTATGCTAACATACTGTAATCTTTAATTTATAAACTGTGAATAAAGAAGCGCCCAACATTACATGTCATGGTTACACTCGTGCCAAGGGATTTAAATCATCACTAGTTGTGTTTTTGCTAGCTTGCTATGTTTTCATTTGTCAGGTCTTGAACTAGCTAGTATAATTGGCCTGTGTGTAAGTGACAGAGGGATGTCATTTTACTAAAAATTTGTCTTGGATACAAGTACACGAAATTAATGTAAGCTTTTGAATGACCACATGTTGTAGAGTAATGGTAGCCAGGATATAGGCAGATTAATGTCCTTCAATGTTCCTTTCTATTCTGAATTTACATTCTTATGAAGGTATACTGTAAAATGCCAATCAGCATATTGAGGGTGGGGGCCAATGACCATGATGTGAATCCTACACCACTGCGCATGTCGATTGGCCAAAGCCCCCACAACTTAACTGCTGAAGTATCCTCCTTTCAAGTTTGGACAGTACGTTTTGGTGCCCCGGGTGGTCAGTTCACAATGTGTATGCGGGGGGGGAGGGCAGCGTCAACGGCCCCTGTCAGTTCACTCTCATTGTATGTATAAAGGACCCCAGGGCCCTGGTGATTACCCTGTGCCTTATATTCTGACACAGGCTCCACTGGCGCGATCCATAACTTGCCGTGGTTCAGGGCTGCGTCTACAGTGTGATAGAACAAGGCCAAAATGTGAGCCTTAGATTGAAGCTGCTTTGATATGTCCATAGTTGAGCGGCATATGGAGAAGCCACTCCCCATGAGTGCTCAGACGTTACTGCCAGCCAGGGCGGCTAAAAGCACACATGAAGCTCTGCCTCCCAGTGCCCCTGCACTGACAGCGCCCCTCAGCCTAGCCAACGTGGACCTGGGCAAGATCAGCTCCATCCTCAGCAGCCTCACCTCTGCCATGAAGGGTGCTGGTGAGATCTCGCTCTCTTCCTCGTGCCCCCCCTCCATAGTCTGCTAGCCTGAATAAACTTCTGTTTATGACCAATTTCTAAACATGCATGTTTTAGAATATATATATATAATAATAGAAATTATTTTACTTTTTTTTTTGTTATATCTAGACCTCATTATATAATACACAAATCATCAAAGTTATGCCCCTGTATGTACAAAGTTACTACCGTGCTCATTGGCAGCATGACATTTTGGATCCATTTTTAAAAATGCAAAATTAGTGGCACTGAAAAGTTTAAGTTATTGCGAGAAATGCAATATTCCACGGTTACAAAGATGGCTAACACATGAATAAGGCTGGTTGCTGAGACAAAGAAGTGCCAAGCCAATCCTTTAATGTTAAAATATACAGTATGTATTTACACTAACAAATTAGGGAATATTATATGATTTTGTGTGATCTAAGTTGTTTTCAATATTGTTTTTGATTTATGTATCATGGTCCTGTTTCTGTGACCTTTCAGCAGGCTCCAAAAATACTCCTGTTTAATTGTTCATAGACAATCTCGAATAAGTGAATCCGTGAATGTCAAGTCTATGAATGTGAAGGGGTGTATGTGTGTCTTGCTATTAATTTCTTTAAAGATATGCTGTCATTCTCTTTCAGGAATGGGTTCTGTCCCTCTCCAGAGCCCCCATTCTGCTCGTGGCCCTGCCCCCGCCCCTGCAGCAGGTGGCTCCCTGGCCAGCCTGCTGTCCCGCGTGGACACCAGCCCCCAGGGCCTCCTGAGCGCCCTCTCCAGGACACAGGGCCGTGGTGCCGAGCTGCAGGGTGAGTGCATGCCTCTCCTGTCCTTTCAGGAGGGGTCTTTTCCACACTTTGCTTTGTGGCTTTGTTGATGAGCAACATGTCTTCCACCTTGTCTCTCCTCAGATGTGCCGTCCCTTCAGCAGGTTCCAGCTGTGGGCTCCTCCCCTGTGGCCCCAAGCTCTGGGTCTGTGTCACCCCCAGTCAGCAGCAGCCACACTTCCCCTAAGGATTTGTGTTCCCCATCAGGTCGGGACTGTGCCGGGCCACTTGGCCTAGAACCCGGAGCCCCGGGTGACCAAGGCAAGGAGCAGGAGCCCAGCCCCGATGGGTCATCCCCTCCCTCAAATCTGGAAGCCAAAATACAAAAGTTCCTTCAAGGAAACCCTGGCTTTGCTCTGAATGGGTCAGCCTTGCGTGGGGGGAGCCCATTGCCTATCGCTGAGAACGCAGAAGGCACCCCCCTGCGTGACGAAGAGGGAGGAACGCCCACGCAGGACGAGGAGATGGAGCAGCCTGCCGCAGGGCTGGCCGGGCGAGGAGGTAGTGGCGCCCCTGCCTGGCGGGCAGAGTCCCAGCAGCATAGCCAGAGCATTGAGACGTGGGTTACCTCTGCTCCTAGCGTGGGGGCAGAAGCTGAATGCAGACAGGTGGGCATTTGGAGCAGCGGCTGCTCTGCGAAGGGTCTGTCTTCACTGGCTGCGCACACGGGACGGGGTGCTCCCCTACCTGTCCCAAAGCCCCCCTGTGAGGGAAGGCAGTCTGCAGCATGCACAGGTGAAGCCCCACCTCAGCATCCACCATCTGCTTTTTTCAGCAAGCCACTGCCTCCGATTCCCACACTGCCCCCACCACCCCTACAATTCCTTTCCCGTCCTGCCCAGGGCCAGAAGTACGGCAGACCTACTCCCCCTAGAACAGAGCAGAGAGCCTATGTGGGGGGTAGAAGCAGTGTGGTTCATGGAGGCCCTCCTCCCTGGATAGGCAGCGGTATGGAAAGTGGTCAGGGGTGCCCCCCCCCTCCCACTGCCCTCTCCTGGCCTAGGGTCCCCCCTTCCCAGTTACCTGCCCGGTCCCCCGGGCCCCTTCACCCTCCCTATGGAACACATTCTGGGCCTACTTTACTCCCACCCATGCGCTCTTATTTTAGTGCCCCCCCCAAAAGGGGGCCACCTGACACCCCCAGGCGACCTTTCTTACCCCATCAGCACTGATACTTTCGGTGAAACCTCTGAGTAAATGGATAATTAAAAAGATATATTTGGGTGGAGTGAGCAGAGTTGCAGGTTTAGCTCAGGAAGCCTCACTTAAGAATGAGTACTGCACACATTTAGTTCCTGTTATGCTGGACAGCCAATGGAAATGTCCTCCCACAGTGCCATTAAAAATTTCGAGTTGAAAAGCTTGGCACTTTTTAGATTGGTACATGTTTATCTTGGTCAATTGGGGGGGGGGGTGTTTAAACTCGCTTAGTCACACCCACAAACAGAGGCTTCATTGCATCTTTTCCAATGCTGTTTGTGTGTCTGCAGCTCTGAGGTGCTCTGATGTTGCGCTGCCACACCTGCATGTGTAGGCAGCACCAGGCTAATATAAAGTTCATCACTTACTAGCCAAACATGTGTGATTCAGCCTTATCCAGTTTGGCCCCTTTGTCTATGCCCTTCCCGTCAGGGCGATCTCCTGACTTTGAAAGAAACTGAGACAGAATGTGCAGTACTTGTGTGTTCACGTCAGACATGGTGAATTTGCACACCTGTTTCTCTGATTTTTATGAAAAGAATCATTCACTTTTATAGTCTCTCTAAAAATTGTTATTGCAATATATAATTGCATTTTAAATTTATTGATTCTCAGTCGTGCCTTTTCAGCAATTTCATAAGTATTTTTCTTGCCATCCACATTCATGCTCCAGCTGGCATCTGCATGCCTTTAAGCTGGTGTCATTACTGAAAGTGACAAATTGGTAGGAAAGTACAGTGAAATGCTGAAACAAGCCTCTTACTCCCTGCGTTAGTTGACTTAGGCATTTTGCAGAGTCGCTGATTGGTTCAGAGTAAGTGCCGCCTTTAACGGTACAATTAAAGTGGCCCTATTCTAGTATGAGCCCCAGACAATGTAAATATCTGACACCATCATGCTGTATACTGAGTAGCTTTCCAGAGTGGTTGCTTTTTCCCTGCACAGAGCACATTTACAGTACTACAATAAAAAGGACCCTTGACAACCTGTGGCTTCAAACTCTTTAGGCTTTTTTTTTTAATATAAACACTAACAAAAATCTGGAAGCTGTAAAAAACGTGCTGGATCAAATGTGTCCACTTTTCGTGTTTTTCATCTGTCTTCCTTTTGTTTCCTTCATTGTTTGCACACATCTTTGTCACAAACATACACACACTGCTTGTGTCGCTCCCGGCCAGTTCTGTTTACATCTCCCTCAGAACCTGTCACTGTTTGAGGTCAACAGTTTTTCCGTGTGAGGGTTCTTACAGCCACATGTGTTAAGCACCGTGTGCTTTTGTCTGCGCAACTTATATACAGCACTGATCAAAATTGAATGACATTCTTGTAGTTTACAAAGTGATTGCTTATGCAAATTTGCTGTTATCTTAACATGAATAGAGGAAATGTATTTTAATTGTACTTCAGTGAACACTATTTGAGATCACAACATAAATGGTTTAAACAAGAAATTTGAAGGCTGCTTATGATCAAAATTAGAAAACAATTTCTTTGCTTCTACTTTGGTTGTAATGTGAACTATCTGCCAATCCTAATCTATTGACAACATTAGTAGGCATTTTACAAGATGACTGGCCTCTCCAAGGTGACTGACACCCTGCAACATCAGATTCTGAAGGCTGATAGGTGACCCTCTTGCCCACCGGAAGAGAACTTACTCATTCTCCGATATTGAAACTGTACAAAGAAATCAAGTCATTCAAGTCTTGAAAAAGGCACGTCGCCCACGTAAGATGGACCTGTGAGAGTACAGGATAATATGGAGATTCTTGGTGAGGGGTCTGTTCAACACCACAGCTGGAATTGCTTGCTGATTCAAAGCTGGACAGGGCAAGAATTTGTCTCGACAGGGTCTCATTGCCAGAGGGAATTTGGACTGAAAGCTCACAGTGACCAAGCCACTCGGCAAGAAGAATTAAAAGACTAGACTAACCTTTGCTGGGAGTTCATTTGGTAGACAAAAGTACTGCTCCAAAATTCATGGCAGCATTGAAAGTGTCGAACTGGGGAAAGATTTCAATGAAAGTGTGAAGAAGACAGTAAATTTCAGAGGGGGAAGCATCATGGTGTGGAGGATGTGTTCTGCAGGAGCAGTAGGACCTTTTATATTCTTAGGTGAAGGTGTGCCAGAACTAGGCTTGGGAAGTGTCTGTTTTTTATACCATCATACCATCATACCTTCTAGACGTTACCCAGTATACGGTATATAACTATAAATAAAAAAACACGTAAATCATGTAGGCTACGGTAAACTCCAGAAGCAGAGATACCGTATAAGGGCTTATCGGTGTGGAAGCTGAGCAGTAGAGAAATGAGGAGATGCCTCCTTTTTGAAGTATTAAAAAGATTAGCCTTTAATTCACACTGTCACTGCCTGATCTGTTGCTGCATGTGCCCTATGTTTCACACATGCTGCAACAGTATGCCGCATTTTGTTCTTGTGGCATTATCCTACGCATGCATGTGTAATAATAGGTATAAATATGGAGTTACCCCCTTTGCAGTTAACAGCTGCCACTCTTCTAGGAAGGCTTTCCACAAGATTTTGGAGTGTGTCTGGGAATTGTTTTCCCATTCATCCAGAAGAACATATGTGAGATCAGGTTCTTCCACAGCAAACTCATCAAAACGTGTCTTTATTGCCCTTACTTTGTGCACTGGGGCCCAATCATACTGGAAAAGAATAGGGCCTTCCTCCAACTCTTCCCACAAAGTTGGAAGCATAGAATTGTCCAAAATGTCTTGGTTTGATGAAGCATTTTGAATTCCCTTAACTGGAACTAAAAGGCCTAGTTCAGAACCTGAAAAACAACCCCATACCATTATCCCTCCCAGCAAACTTTAAAGTAGGCACAATGCAGTCGGGCAGATAACATTCTCTAGGCATCCTCCAAATCCAATCTTGTCCATCAGACTACCAGACAGAGAAGCATTGATTCTTCACTTCACAGAAGATGTTTCCCCTGTTCCAGAGTCTAGTAGCGCCATGCTTTACACTACTCCATCCAATGCTTGGCATTGCACTTAGTGATGTGATTGGCCATGGAAGCACATTCCATGAAGCTCCTGCCGCACAGCTTTGTGGAGAAAGTTGAGAACTCTACAGTTATTGAGTCAGCAGAGCGTTGGAGACTTTTACGCACAATGTGACCCCACACTGTTACCTTACATGGTCTGAGTTTTTTTTTTTTTTTTTGTTCTTCAACACTTCCACTTTGCAATAATACCACTTAACATTTGACCGTGGAAGATCTAGGAGGGAAGGCGTTTCACAAACTTTTATTGCGATGCTATTCTGTGACAGTACTAGGCTTGAATTCTCTTGAACTATTCAGAACAACCCATTCTTTTACAGATGTATGTAAACCTGCCTGCATGGCTAAGTACTTGATTTTATACACCTGAATCCAGTTATTCGGAGGTATATTTCAGTACTGTTGTTCATGTAGTATATATGTTAAATAAGTTGTAATAAATGTTTGGCTCATTTACATTTCTTCAGCCATTCAGTGATCCTAATTCTTTCCGTTACTGCCCTTCATACCCTACCTTGAATCACAGCCATTGGGGTTTATCTGTGCCCTCCTTTAAATGTTGAGCTGATTTGGCCACGGCTGGATGAATAGCATTTTCAGCATCCTCCTTGTATGTCTGTGGTGTCTGGGAATAATTCTGTCATTCGGAGCTTTTTCTTTTCATAGATCGTTTGTGGGCAGTGGTGTTTTGATGGTTAGGGAAGCGCACTTGATTGATTGTAATTGAAAGGTTGCAGGTTCGAAACCCCGACCAGCAAGGTACCACCCCCAAGCACTGCTCCCCGGGTGCTGAATTAGCTGCCCCTGGCTATGTCACAATGTGACATGGGTTAAATGCAGAGGACACATTTTATTGTTATGTGCTGTGGTTTGTCAAGAATGATCACTAAATTCTCAAATTCTAATTCTAAATTCTTTAACAAGACGACTGTGAAAGGACACAAAGGTGTGTAAATAGGACACGATGGGCTGAGGCCCAGCTATGAGCTGTGCCTAGAAGATGCCTCATTGTAACTCTTATCCAGAATTCTCTCTTTACTTTTCACTAAGAAGCAAACTTGGTTCACTGTAATAGAAAGCGAGATCCTAAAATATGTAGAACAGTTTTTAGTCTGTTTATTATTACAAATATTTACAGTAAACCTATTGAAACTGTAACCAAGGAAAATGCACCCATATCATTAGCACAGTTAAGTTTCCCTTAACTGTGCTAATAAAGTGAAGAGGATTGTCATTTTCAGCTAGCATTGTACAGCTGGTTTTAATAAGGTGTGCATTTTACATATATGTGACCCATCACCACGAAATGAGTCTTATGGGTGTAATTCTACCAGTGCAACTTAAGACTCATTTCGTGGTGATGGGTCACAAATGTAAAATGTGTTGTTTGCTTAGTCAAACGATAGAGGTCGTTGCTGTTCTTTGGTAACTTTATGCAACTTTTTGTTCTGTCTGTGAATTGATAGTCACACTGTACCAGTCCTTAATTTCCTACCTCATTACAGTTTAAATCAAATATTTCTGTCTTTAGATATGTTAGGAAGACATTTTCGAAAGCGGCAATATTTTTAAAAATACGTCTCTTAAAAATACTCCCAAAATGAAATGATGTTGGATAGTGGCTCAGTGAGTAGCCCTGTCTCCTCACACCTGGAGCGTTTGGGACTTCATTCCTGTGTATGGACCAGAAAGATGGCTAGGTATCTCTAAATGTTCAAAAGTGTGTGAGTGAGGTAGTGTGTCCTGTGTTTCCTCTCATAAGCTCGAGGCTCTGTACTGCATGAGGAGTGTGGAAGATGGATGGATATTTGACATGAAGTCTATTGTTTTATTTCATTAGGATTCTGACTAGGAGCTCCTGACCTGTGGATTTCTGGTTGAATCGGAATATGTGAAACACAGGGCATTTAAAAAAATTCTTTTTACCTTAGAATGAACTACAGCCCTCACCCCTTTCTGACTTCCACAGTTTTCCTTCCCCTACAGTATGGTTTGTCTATATAATGATCTCTACATTACTTAATGATTTAGCTTCTTTAAAGAACAGGTCAGTCTCAGCCACTTCGTCTAGTCTGTGATTCACCCCTGTACTCGTAATGAAAACCACTGGCAAGTGTTTCAAACTGGCTTTACAATTAACTCTGTACTGAGCACATCCACAAGTATAGTGATGCCCTGAATATTGCTCGCACCAATTACTTGTTCTCCATAATAAATGGTTCTAAGTTTAGGTCAAGTAACTTAGCAGAAGTCCTTGGGCTTTATAGGAAGCTCTTCACCTTACAATTGTGGTCTGTCATTTGATTTGTATTGAAACAGCACTGCATGTAGGCACTGCATTCCTACATGTCCTTTAATTCCTCTTCTTCCTGTTCTCCACTTTACTTAGACCTCTTGTTCTGTAGCATTTTTCTCATTTCTCTTCTGGCCCCTACTGAATTACAGGCAACTGCAGTATCTGCGCATTCATCACTGCTGCACCACAAAGCCTTATTTAAACTTATTCTTAGAGGTGTGAAAGTGCGCCCCATTCCCACAGGTAATAAGTAATGATACTAAGCTGGTATTTATATTTTATATAAATTAATACATTAATATCTAACAAACTCACAAAGTGCTATCCGTTACTTTCTTTATACGTCTAGTCAAAAATGCTTTATTACTGAGACCTAATTGCATTAATTATAAACAAAGCTGTAACCACAGCTGGAAATATGTAGTAATGCTAATGTGACTGAAACACCTATTATTGTTAAAGTGTCATTGAAATAGTCTCACATGGTTCTCAAAAGTGAAGATGGTACTGAGTAAATGACAGTGTCGGGTATGGTAACAGTAGAGGCACTGCATTAATCACTGTCATTTATTGTGATTGTAGAGGCAGTGTGTTAATGACTTTGTTACGGTAGTGTAAGATTTATTTTTTTTGTTTTACAGTTTCTCTTTTTGACAATATCCGCTAAAAGCAAGCTCAGTGACGACGGTATAAAGGCACTTCTGCCACCCACAGGACTTGAAAAGCAATGACTCTTCTCAGAATTATAGGTCAATATATGCTTTTCTCTATTAATCTTAAAACTTGAATTGCCATTTGATTTCGGGAATAATGTAGCAATTCTATGACACCTAGATATGGAATTGTAATTCTCCTGCTATATTTAGAAGAAAAATCTCCCCAAGCCCTATATGGGATTGTTTTTTTACCATTTAAAAAAAAAAAATTAAAAAAAATCTAATTGTTTCTCCATTATAATCATTAAAGCAAATCTGTTTATCACGACCCCGCGACCCAGTAGGATAAGCGGTTTGGAAAATGGATGGATGGATGGATGTTTATCACAATGGAGGTCATGCTTACAATTGAATATCTCTCTACTGAATAAATTGACTCTAAATAGTTTCTCATTTGTATCAATTTTCTATCAGGTGATTCTTCCTCTGTGTTTAAGTGAAAGACACAGAAATCCAGACACAGACTGGGATGTCACGAGTGTTTTCGAAGGCCAGCAGCCTTTCCAAACAGGCCCCCTTTTAGTTCAGTGACACCTCTGTATTGTACCCAAGTGCCACAGAGCTGTGTTAAAATATATAATTAAGAGAGGTTTCTTGTTTGTAGTAAAGTTGAATTTTGTCAGAAATTGACAATTACTAACTTTTTAAATGTCATAAAAGTCTAATACTAACTGGTTTGAATAAATAGCCAGAAAGTGTAATCATTCTTTGATGTTAATCATTACTGTAAATATTGTAGAGGTGAAACAAATTCCAAGGGTAAATGAGGCTGTCAGAACAGACTTATGTTGGTATATTATGATTTTCCATTACTGTTGTATTTTTTTGGTCCTTATTAACCTTGGTGGTGTTAGTGAGTCAATATTTGAATAATACTTGTTTAAATCATTGTGTGCAGTGTACTGTGGAGACTGACTGTTGATTTTCTTGTCTTTGTGTGTTGATAGGACTGCAGGTTCCAGGGCAATGACAAGGTTGGGAAGTGGGAGTAATGGTGTCCTCTACAGACAGGCATACTGCCGAACCTGAAAGGACTTCAGGATACGTCTTGGTAAGACCATTACCAAGCTTGATTGACTGGTATTATTATGACTGCATAGTTTACTAGCCTGTTTAATGAATACACAAAATTTGATTCTAAAAGGTATTTAGGGCTAAACTTCTTGCTCAAAGGTGCGAGAATACACTCTGGTTTTACATGTAGTTCCTCCAATGATGGATTATGGTGTGGATTTTGACAATCACAAACAAACTTCTCCCTGGCCTGTTTTAACTAGGAGGTGCGTGCTGGGGTTTGGATACACACTGGTTTTAAAAGCACCAATTAACTCCAGGGGAAACCAGTTTGAAAACAGGTATGTATTTCTTTAAATATCAATTGCTTCTGCAGATGACAAGATGTTTATTAGCAATTTTACATGCACATTAGAGAGACATTAGGGACATATGTAGTTCTTCGCATTAGTGATCAGGGTCACTGGTCCAAACTTCTTCACTGGCAGAATGATTTCACTGTTGGGCTCTTGAGAAAGGCTGCAGATGCTCCAGAGACACTATCTGACCCTGCTCATTGTTCCTGAATTGTATGCCACTTTGTGTTAAAAATGTCTGCTAAACAAGTATGTTTAATTAAAGGGTGATTTCAGTTCACCATCTAACCAAACTGTATCACATGCCATAACCTGACCGGGCTGACTGCAGCTATTGTTTATAACATGCAGGGTTCTCCCTGAAGCCACATGGTAGCTGCTGCTTGCAATGTTTCGCTTGGAGCCGAGGCAGATGGACGTCAGGCTTCATGTTCCACTCTCTGAAGGCAACCACACTATGTTGTGTTCTCAGCCTTATCAGCACCTGACTGCAAAATGAGAGCCAGGAGGTCATGTGTGAAGTCAGTATGGTAAAGAGCTGGTAGAGGAGGCCAGCGTGTCCTTTACTCAGGGACCACAGCACCTGAGTGGAACCTCACAAGCCTGGGCCTGCTCCTTCTGGATAGACAGGACTAACATTTTGGTTTTATGTGCACAATGTTGCAAGACTTAAAGACTCAAAAGCCATACTGTCCTGTATGATACTAGGGAGGGAGCAGCCCTGAGCAGTTGCAGTTTTTAAAAACCTTTTAATGAAAACATTTGATCGTTCCATTTTTGTGTACTGTGCATTGCCTCCTCCCCCCATTTACTACTTCTCCCACACCCCCAACCTCAACTACAATTTTCTTGAATTACTGGATGGATCAACTGGAAATATGAAAACCAATAAATGTGTTTTTACCTGAATGTCCTAGTCCTGACATATAAGTATAACTAGCTGGTTAACTTTATTTCATTGTGTATGTGTTTTTAAACAAATAAGAATATATAAATGACATTTTCAAACATGGACATTAAAACTTACACTGCAAATAACCATCTAACTGGTGGGGAAAGATTCTGCAAATTATCATATACAGTACAAGTCAAAAGTTTGCACATTCCAAGCCATCTACAAAGGAGTGAGTGATAGCGTCATGTCACATCACCTGACCACCTGACCCGAACACAGTATAAATGGTTTTGGAGGAGTTTGACCAGAGAGTGAAGGAAAAGTGGCTGATGAGTGCTCAGTACATACACTCAGTGACAAAAAAAATAAGGACCTAGAAATAATGGTCTGATTTTGAATTTTGTACACGTGCGATGGGTATGTAAATGATTTGATTTGCAAGGAGCTGGCATGTCTAGTCATTAAACACAGATAATGCCTCGTAGACACATTAGACAGCATTAGCAGCATTTTATGGAGTTTGATAGGGATCACATTGTAGAGTTGCATAAGGTTGGGTGGTCATATTGTGCAGTTGCCCGGCATGTGGGCCACGCAGATGTCAGTCACTCGATATTGGAACCAATGGGCACATGAGGGCACCTACACACGTCATGAAGGTCCTGGTCGCCCAAGACAGGCCATACAAAGGGAGGATCGTGATATTGTGCTCCAAGCATTACAGAACCCCATGACATCGGCACCTGCCATTTGGAGACAGGTATTGGACTCTGTACAACACCCCATGTCATCCTGCACCATGTCTTGAATGGCATCATCCGGACAACAGGTTCACTGTCCCAGGCGTAGGCTGCTGTTAACACCAGCACAGAAACAAAATAAATTAAAACAAAATCAAGGCAAGGCATGTCCATACATGTAAGGCAAGATAAGATGAATTCAGTTTATTTATATAATTCTCTTGAGGTTTATTTTACCATTGTTTTTTTTATTGAAAACGAGAGGTATGCTGTCAAAAGAGAGGTCCTGAAAGCCACACCAAAAATATTAAAACCAATCTTTTCATAGATAAGGAAGCCTAACAAGGTAAGGTAACCAAGAGATAAGAAACAAAATGAATGATAAATAATTGTTTTGAGTGTATTTTATGGCTGATTTAAGACACGGGTCAGCACCGACCCATATAACATAAGAAATAGGACCAGGAAGCTAACACAGAACATCGACTAAACATATACTTTTCTAAATCTTATTTTCAGAGGTGCTGAGGTATTGTAAAAAATTCATTCATTTCTGGTCAAGACTTTTGAGCTCTGGAGCTTGTAAACATAGGTGTTGGCGACATGTAGGTAATTGAAGCATTCAGAAATTTCATTTGGTTTATAAGATGAGGCGCCAATACACCTGTAATAGTTTGCATACTGTCAATGGTTCATCAGTCTGGAATGTCATTGGCACTACCCCCCCCCCCCCCCCCCATCAGTTTGGAAAGTCAGTGAATTTTAATAAAAAGAAGAGACCGTAATAGCCATTTTACAGTCTATAACATGCAGTGGCTTAAATGTTGATTGATGAATAAAACTTGCAATTACATTATATTACTGGAATAATACAAAACAGTAAATGAATATTAGAAGAATAAATTGTCAGGCCTGATCATTACAAGCTTTCTAAGGGGTTTTGTGTGTGTGTGTATATTTATATATATATATATATATATATATATATATATATATATATATGTATATAAAAATTTTACTAAATACATTCATATTTTACTGCTAAACTGGCGCACAAAAGCTCCTGTCAGCAACAGTTCAGCTGCATGGTTCCAAATGTATTAGTTGCTAACGACAACAGAGGTTGACTACATTACTACAAGTATTACATTTCAAAATTATTATTTCTTTGGATCAAATATGTTTTGTGTTATGATTCCCATAATGAGACTGTATACATAAAAATGAGAGAGAGAAGAGTACCATGTCACAATTTCATATAATATGCATGACGAATGCTTTGCATACTTGTGAGATTTGCAGTTGGAGGGGGGCCCTCAACGTCGCTGAGGGGGCCTGGAGCAGGTGCCCCACCTACTAGTCCACTTCTGCTCTCATGCATCATTATCCCACCTTATAAATGTTTCAAAAACTGCATGTGAGAAAACTGAAAAATGGCAGCATGATGCCTTGTTGACACTAGTGTTGTAGGACTCGAGTCTTGGTCTTGACAGTGAACTCGGGGCCACTTTTTTTTACAGTCTGAGTCTTGTCTTGGAATCTACTTTATTTTGACTTGGCCTTGTCTCAGTCTCAGACGTAGTGGACTCAAGGTTTTATTTCAAAACCAGTCAAGACTATTAAAATGCCTCAATATTTATAACAACGGCAATATTCATCTCTTTATTGACCTTTAGAACCTGACAAATGCAAAATGTGTTGTTTTAGGCACTCATTCATCTCAGGCTCGTAACTTTGGATAGGTATAACTCACAGACATGAATTGCATGCCTTTGCAATTGAGAAAACTTACTTGATCCCGTCATCCAAGTTGCAATTTTGTGCATTAAAATATTCCAGACTCCAAAGTAATCCTGTGTGAAATGAGGTATATATTTTAAAATATTTTTCATGAAAAAGCACTCCTAATAATCCATTAAACGTAGATATTATTCACATTAGAATACAAAACAAAGAAAACAAAGCAGATAGTTTCCACAATGATCCACACGCTACCCGTCTGGGAAAAAAATTTTATTTTATAATTTAGGCCTATTTATTATAAGTTTCTAAATAAAACGTTAGAAAAACATTCAAAATTGACTGGAGTTCTACTAGAAATAACAACTAAACACAGCATTTTATTTATTAGGAAGACAATTACTTGATATTTTCACAATATTTATTCACAAAAGTTGGTATGTGTATGTTTGATGTCGAGCTCCGTCAAAATGAACATGGGGGTATTTTTTGTACGTCGCTTAAGTTAATGCCGGTGAAACTCATCCGGGATAAGTCGTTTTTCAAACGCAGTTGTGTAGTACATTAGTCTAGCTGGATCCATTCATCTGAGATGATTGCGCGTGCCCGCGCTGCTTGAAAAGCCCATATATATGGAGTCTAGAAAACTTGATCGGCAAGTCTCTCATTGGCTTCCACAAAACATCAAAGAACAGGGCGCGGTTGTTCACACAATCCGAGCAGGACCTTTTATTAGAGGGGTATGATGAATTTAAAGATTTAATATGTACCAGAAAAACCAGAAAAGACGGCTGACAAAAAATGTCCGGCAAATTAAATGTGTAAGTAGTTTTTAGTTATCGTATTTATCACTTGAATGTAGTATTACGTTTCCAATGTTTCAATATTATCTAATTGTCATAATCAAATACAAGCACAAGTGTGTGTTTCTTAATTTTATGTATATGAAATGTAGGAAATCTTTCATATTTATAAACCATTCCTTTTGAAGCTAATAAGAAGGCAGACAAAACCTTTGGGAGTTCTGGTTAATGAGAATATTAGTGTGATTTTTAAATTCTTTATAGAACTGAAATTTTATTGCGCATGCATTACCTGCAACACCTCTTTAATTGTCTGCACTCTCAGGCAGGGGCGCCGCTAGCAATTTTGGGCCCTATGACAAAATATGAGGTTGGGCCCCCCTACCACACCCATTCAGATCTCTGGGGGCCCTTAAAGAGCGTGGGCCCTTAGAATTGTCCCAACTTTCCCCCCCTTAGCGGCGCCCCTGCTCTCAGGTGTCCGGGAAAAACAATTGCGAATTGCCTGGCAAACTGTCATGCCCGGCTCGTCTGCTCCTCGTGTGTGCCACGCCCCCTGATTACCCACGGTGCTTCCCTGATCGTCTCCTGCTGTGTCCGCTTCCTTTGATTAGTCTTTGTGTATTTAAGTCCTGGTCTGACCTGTTCCCCTTGTCCGTCATTGATGTTGTTGATGCCTATGTCCCGTCCTGCCCGAACCTTCCCGATTAAAGACCCGTTTTCCCCGTATCCCGCTCGCCAGCCCAACGTTCGCCCGCTTTGTCCGCGATCGTGACACAAACGGTACTCTGATATATTTTCCGCATCGCCTACAGTAAGCTAAAAGAGCTTCTTGAGGTTGATCTGCTATGCACATATATTGCACTATAGAACAACACTGAACAAGAAGTTTATGGGGTGGCATAGAAGTATGGGGTGCATAATACAATATATAATATAGTATAGCCTACAGTGTTATGCATTGAGGAAAATGAGTGACGATGTCACTCTGTCACCGTCACTTTCTCGCATTGTTAGTGCTGCTTTTGTGCTCATTTGTGCTGCTTTTATTTCCTAGATATTACAATATTAATATCCAGACAAGACATCACAGCCTTTACGGCCGCATTCGGACGTGACACCAGGCTCGATTGTTAGTGCTGCGTTTGAGCTGCAAAGATCACTGTTCTATCTTTTATAGTTTCTGTGATATTAATGGGTATTGTGGTATGTTTTGGATCGTGAGCGGTTCCTTTCCTTCTCCATACTCTTCTCTTCCCATCACTCTGGTACAAGTTGATCTTTGTCTCATCTCTCCATAGGATGTTGTTCCAGAACTGTAAAGGCTTTTTTAGATGTTGTTTGGCAAACTCTAATCTGGCCTTCCTGTTTTTGAGGCTCACCAATGGTTTACATCTTTAGTTGAACCCTCTGTATTCACTCTGGTGAAGTCTTCTCTTAATTGTTGACCTTGACACACATACACCTACTTCCTGGAGAGTGTTCTTGATCTGGCCAACTGTTCTGAAGGGGTTTTTCTTCACCAGGGAAAGATTTCTTCGGTCATCCACCACAGTTGTTTTCCGTGGTCTTGCAACTCTTTTGGTGTTGCTGAGCTCACCGGTGCGATCTTTCTTTTTAAGAATGTTCCAAACAGTTGATTTGGCTACATCTAAAGTATTTGCTATCTCTCTGATGGGTTTGTTTTTATTTTTCAGCCTAATGACGGCTTGCTTCACTGATAGTGATAGGTCTTTGCATCTCATATTGAGAGTTGACAGCAACGGATTCCAAATGCAAATAGCACACTTGAAATGAATTCTAGACCTTTTATCTGCTCCTTGTAAATTAGATAATGAGGGAATGACACACACTTGGCCATGGAACAGCTGAGCAGCCAATTGTCCCATTACTTTTGGTCCCTTAAAAAGTGAGTGGCAGATATACAAACTGCTGTAATTCCTACACCGTTCACCTGATTTGTATGTAAATACCCTCAAATTAAAGCTGAAAGTCTGCAGTTAAAGCACATCTTGTTCATTTCATTTCAAATCCATTGAGGTGGTGTATAGAGCCAAAAAGATTAGAATTGTGTCGATGTCCCAATATTTATGGACCTGACTGTATGTTGTCTTTTATATACAACTGTGGATTATTATATTATAAGAACATAAGAACTATACAAACGAGAGGAGGCCATTCGGCCCATCAAGCTCGCTTGGGGAGAACTTAACTAATAGCTCAGAGTTGTTAAAATCTTATCGAGCTCTGATTTAAAGGAACCCAAGGATTCAGCTTGCACTACGTTATCAGGAAGACTATTCCATACTCTGACTACGCGCTGTGTAAAGAAGTGCTTCCTTAAATCCAGTTTGAAATGTTCTCCCGCTAATTTCCACCTATGTCCACGAGTTTGTGTATTTGAACTAATGCTGAAGTAACTATTTGGTTGAACAGCATCCAAACCTGCTAGAATCTTATATACACCTGGTATATAATATATAAGTATATTTAAGTGTACTATAAGTATATAAAGTATATTGTCTAAACTAAAAAATAGTAAGTATATTCTCAGTAAACTTCTTATGTACTTAACAGAGATATACTAAAGAAGTCTGACTTAAGTATACCTGGCTTAAACTGACATGTATTTTATCTTTAATTTTGGCATTCAAAACAATATTTGTTCATTTTGAGTGACTAAGAGAAAAAAACACTCTAAGTATGTAATTTTTTAATAATAAAATTTTTATTAGTGTAATCTACATGCTGTTCTGTGGAGGTTTGTTTGGCTACTGTTTGCAGCAATTTCAGGTATAAAAATATAAATAACTAAAATTACTAAATAAATACACTTAAAATATATAATTTAATAAACTAAAAGTGGCCCAATTTAGCCCCAAGAAGTATATTTAATAAAATTAACTTTAAGTATACTTTTTTTTGGTAAGGGTTTATTTACATTTGTCTTATCATCGCTTACAACATACACATATTGTTTTACAGATGCCTAGAGTACCAAAGGTTCCAAAAGAAGAGGCTGTTAAAATAATTTTAGACAAAAGGTCTCAAATTGTGAAGGATGATAAAATTGCTATTCCATCATACTCGGTGTGGAGAGAGCTTAGCCAAAACCTGAATGGTGTTATGTCCTCTAAGGCTCTTTACATATTAGTGAAAAGAAATGGACATAATTTGTGACAGCACTTTGGTTTGGAAAGTGTATGCATAAAACAGGAACCTGATCAGAAAGTCTTGCATGAAACACAGACCAACTCTAGCTCGGCCCACAGCAGTGAGAAACAGGACACCGAAAAATTTGACGTTCTTATTTTGCCTGTTGAGTGGCAACAAATTGTCCCAGAACCCGTGACTTACAGCTGTAAGGACAGCATATCGAAGGCCACCTTTATGAGATCTTATGCCCTGGTGCTTGGACTTATATAATCAATGAAGCTATCTAGTTCAAAAAGAAATATCAGTGTATGTGGGTTTTCAAGAGAGTAAAGGTGTTGCCGTCAGGTACAAAATATATGAGAATGAGCTGGATATTAATATAGTAATATCTGTTAAATAAAAGCAGACAAGTGATTTTTGCGGCACAAATGGGCACAAATGAACCAGCCCAGTCTTACGCCTGAACGCTATTTTAGGGGTGCTGGATGAACTTTTGGCCTTTACAAAAAACTTAAATATCTCATAAAGTAAAAGAGATAGAACATGAGTTTTTGTGGCACAAATGAGCACAAAGGCAGCATTAATGAACGAGCCCAGTTTTACATCCAAACGCCTTTGTAGGGGGGGCTGGGTTATGTCAAGATCGGACGCAGGGAGAGCGGTGATTGTGCGGGCAGGCGTGCGAAGAACAGGCTAACAAGTCCAAATCGGGGCAATACTCGGGGTTTATTAGAAATACGGGTCGACAAACACCAATCAATGACGTCAATGACGGACAAGGGAAACCGGGGAGACCAGGACTTAAATACACAGGACTAATCAAAGTAACTAGACACAGCTGGGTACAATCGGGGAAGTACACGTGGGTAATCAGGGGGCGTGGCACACACGAGGAGCGGACGAGCCGGGCATGACAGGTTACATAATCGTCTGGAAAAATAATAGGTATTTAAAACGAAAGCTGCACAAATCTTAATTTTTGCGGCACACATGGGCACAAACGTAGCACTAACGAAATATGATGGAATTTTAATTTAATTTTAATCACGGAGCTACAAAAAAGTGCCACTGGCAAAATATCTCAAGGCAATGCACATTGTCTGTGTGGCTATGAGAGCCCGACTTCACCTAGTTGGAATTTGACTATACAAAGCTAATAAATCTCTAAGATATAATGTTACATCTCGGCTGCAGCGGTATCTTTTGAAAAGAATATCACCCGGCAACAATAAAGGATCTTACCGATCGCGCGAAACCCTCTCAATTTGAAATTCCCTTCTTATTATTTGTGCTCCGATTGCAATTGGTTGCTTATCCATGTATGACAAGGCCATGACTGAACGGATTTCCATGCATGGACACTGATTAAATGTATGAGATAATCCTTGTTTACGTAGAACAAACCTGCTCTGAGCAGGTTTGAGGATTTGTATGTGCTGCTATGACAACACATCCAGCAAGAGTTTCGAAAAACTGACATATCCAAGATCATGCCAAATCGTCAACAATTACATCCAGCTAAACGAGTAATCCACATACGAAAAATACCCCCCATGCCAACGTGTAATTTGAATACCTTCAATATGTAAACACAATGACATGCTACAGTTTTGTTTTTTTTTAGGCTAAAATGCAGACTAAAAGTTTCCTTCTCAAATTTCACTGTACCAATCACAGTGTATAAAGAAAAAAAAATGATAGCGATAAACATTCAGCATTAGACTCTAAAACTGTCTGTTACATCTGTGTTTATCCAGTGGATCATGAACTAAACAATGGTTTTCTATTTCAGTTAAAAATAAAGTAATAAATAAAAAATATAAAACTATGCATTGCTGTCTATCAGATAACTTCAACAAGTTACCAAAACTGTGTCATCTTGAATCCGACAAGTTATCTGGCTAAGCCCTGGCTCAACAAGAGATAGGGGAATCTACCTCCTTTATTGGAAATTATAATGGGTGTGAGAGTAGTCTAAATGACCCACTTTGAAACTACATGTTGGTGAGAGTCTGGGTGTACTTCAAAATAATGATTGCATGGTCTGCCGCAAGGGGCGGCATGGTGGTGCAGTGGTTAGCACTGTTACCTCACACCTCTGGGACCCGGGTTCGAGTCTCCGCCTGGGTCACATGTGTGCGGAGTTTGCATGTTCTCCCCATGTCATCGTGGGGTTTCCTCCGGGTACCCTGGTTTCCCCCCACAATCCAAAAACATGCTGAGGCTAATTGGAGTCGCTAAATTGCCCATAGGTGTGCATGTGTGAGTGAATGGTGTGTGAATGTGCCCTGCGATGGGCTGGCCCCCCATCCTGGGTTGTTCCCTGCCTCGTGCCCATTGCTTCCGGGATAGGCTCCGGACCCCCCGCGACCCAATAGGATAAGCGGTTTGGAAAATGGATGGATGGATGTTCTGCCGCAGAAAAAAACATACTGTAACATTTGATAGACTGAGGCCTGGTGGATGAGGAGGCTCACTCAAAGACAAAAACAACACCCTTTTATTAAGCCCTTAAAAGGACTAATACAGGCATTAAACAACCACCAAACCACACATAATGAGGAAATAAAGAAGGTTGGACACTGGACAATAAGGCCAGCATATGGTGGATAATTTACACAGCAGCTAAAGATATGTGAGGATCGCACAGAGTTAACAAGTGTAAGTTATACACTTACCGTTCTTTTCACGTCTTTGTAGTCCTCAAAGAAAATGGCAGTTGAGTTGCAGTGGGATAATCTGAAGAAATGTGTATCTCATTATACTAGATGCAGAATACTAAACCTAATTATCCCTCTGTTGCCAAAATTAGATTAGCAATTTGAGAGGTAAGGGCTTTAATTCCGAGTTCATTGAATGCAAAAAGTACATTGCCATCATCAAACCAGAAAACTAAATGAGATTCACTCAAAACATTTGTTTACTTCAACTAAAGCTTAAATACCCGTTTTACATTGTATGAGAAAAGCAGAATATTTTAAAATGTTTCTGCTAACCCACGGGGGGCATCACAGACTCCAGAGGCTTCGTTGCATGGTAAGAAAACCATGTTAATCAAGGGAAACCTGTACACCAGTTCTGAATGGTGAGCACTCTTACTGCATGCATACAGGGGCCAAATAGCATACAGTATTGGCCTTATTATTCCCTATTCTTGCAATACCTTTCACAGCATTTGGTGGGGCAAGAAAATGTATGCCTTCTCCAGGGCCACAAAACACATGCAGAATGTTACCATATTCTCATGAACCTTCTCACAGCTGTAAGCAGAAGAAGAGTAAGTCCATTGTTCCATGGCCAGGCCAGAATCCACATTGTTCTTCCTGAATCCTAGTCTCAACTATCAGGAAGAGTCTCCTCCCCAGGACCTTGACACAGGCTTTCCCCAGGTTCCTGAGAAGAATGACCCGCCTGTAGTTGGAACAATCCCTCTGGTGCAGCTTTCTTTAAAAAGGGGGGGCTACCATCCCCGTTTGCTGTCCACCCCTGCAACTTTTCCACCACCGAAGCCTCAGACCATTGTACTTATTTCAGCTGTGCTGACAGACTCTGATCCACAAAAGTGGATTCCTTGTGAGAAAGCATACCAGAGTGCTCCTTCCTCCACTGAACATTATCTTCAGCACTTCCCTACCCCAACTGAAGACAGCCTGAGTAAAATCCCATCTCCCCCTCCTGAGAAGCTGAATGGTTTCCCAAAACATCTTTGAGTCTATGGCCTCCCTAGACTTCTCCCACGTCTGTGCCTTCATCGCCATGACTGCTTTCACTGCTGCTTTTGTGGGTTGTTCTTAGCTTTCAGTTGTCTCAGGCTACCCAGTGGAAGTGTTGCTCCTTCTCCTTCATCATCTTAACAGCTCCCTAGGCCACAGGGTTACCACCCGGCAAACACCCACTACCTTCTGGCCACAACTCAGCCATTGCAGCCACTGCTCACACAGACTCAGTGTCCCTAAGTCACTCAGCACTCAAAAGATTTTTTTCCAGAGGTTTGTGTTAAATTAATTTCATCTGGCCTCCTCCCCATGCACCAAATCCAACTCATTAAGCACTGATCGGTTGATGACTCTGTCCCTCTTTTCTCCCAAAACACATAGCCTCAAGACAGAAGATACAACTATCACTGGCTTTTGATCTAGGGTATTCTGACACAATGTACACTTATGAACATCCTTGTGTTTGAACATGTTTCTTATGGACGATCCCCATGGCTTTACTGTGAAAAAAAAACAGTATAATATACATCCATCCATATTTTGTATCCTCTTGTCTTATGTAGAGTCACAGGGGTCTGGAGCCTATCACAGAAGTTATGGGTGCAAGACAGGGAATAACCCAGGATGGGGCACCATCTCATCACAGGCCACTCACACCAGTGACACACACATTCACACTTATGGACAACCTGACAATTCCAAAGTGTTTTTTGGACTTTGGAGGAATACCGGAGAACCCAGATATATGTAAGTGTATATTTGTGCAAAGGTGTATCTAAGTGTACATTTGCTCAGAGCAAAAAAAATACAATTAACATTAGAACATTAAGATTAATTAAGAGTAACATAATGAAAACTAGTAAAAATTTCTCCTGTTCTCCAAAAAGTTATTGACGTCTAGTTGGACGGTTAGCTGAACGCCGCTTCAGTTAACCCCAAGTGAACGCCCAAGACTCTCTTCAGCAACACCCCAGCCATTCCAGGTATTTATTAAATTTCATCAATAGCTCACTTAATTGATTAATTAGTTAAAACAGAATGAGATTAGCTATACAAGGTGTGTTAGTGGTCGAGTCAAAAAATACGTGGATATACTGGATGGTTGCTGCAAGTACGGGGGTGATGTTAGCAGATGTTTTGAAATAGCTAAGCTAACACACTTTTACAGGCATAACTGCAAAGTGTTACACCAAAATAAAGACCATTTAAACATAATTTTCTTTAGCTGCCTAAGACTTTTGCACAGTAGTATATGTATGCTTGGAGGCCAGGGGGTACTAACATTCACCCAAAAGTAACATGCATTTATATACAACATATTTTTCCCAAGGGGTTAACGATTCCTGACTACACCACTGTATGTAGAAATATAAGTGTATAATATAATAATAAGTGCCTCATTTATATTAACTCTAGTTGAATGATATTATTTCTGTGTTGTGTGTACACCCCTCATTCAAGTCCCTATGAATTCATCCATATAAAAAATACTATGATCTTTAAATGTACTAAACGGGCCACTATTACCACTAATTAAATGTATTACGTTATGATTTACATTAAGTGCACCTTCATAATGCATTTATCTGAACGACAGGTTTAATATACATTAGTATAATATACATTAATATACATAAAAATAGAATTGTATAATTTTATTAATGTATATTAAAGCTGTTATGTTTTGCTCATTGAAAGTGTTAAGAAAGAAATACTTTAAGTCATGTTAAGGTATACTTACATGCAGGGACGGATTACGGACCGGGTCAGCGGGGCCGCTGCCCAGGGGAACTTGGGGTGCTGGGGGCCCATGGGGCCCCTTGCCCAAAACAATTTGCAATGCTTATCAACAATGTATTTTCGTTTGTCTATTTTAGAGGGCCTACATTCTTTGATCCTCTGCCTACAAGGGCCCCTGACCCTATAGGGAGGGCGTTTGGCTGCCAAGGGCCCTTGAATTGTGGTGGTGGTGGTGGTGGGGGGGGGGGGGAGGCCCTCGCGAATGTTTTGCCCAGGGGCCCACACAACCCATAATCCGTCCCTGCTTACATGCTGATCATTAATGTCCTAAGGACACATTATAAATGGATTATGAAGGTGCACTTAATGTAAATGTACTCATACATTTGTACAAAATATGTACTATGTAAGGGGAGCATTCAGACATAACATATGTGAAGATATTTGATTGGGGGAACCAAAGGTAAAGATATTAAACTAACTTGATTCCTGGTATCCTGGATAATCCCTGTGACCTAAACTCAGTAATTTGCAAACAAAAACATCAGAAACACCAAATCGTTCACGAACACAAAACAGATTTTAACAGCTGTCATCTCAGCTATTGAAAATTATTTAATGTGTTTTTGCTGTTTAGTGACCCCCAATCCATTATTGCTGGAAACTAACTTTATAATTCTCTATTAGTTTGAATTAGCGATTCCAATACACCACAGTGACTGCCCGTTCTATTTATAGGGATCTCTTAGGTATGCGGGCTTTTGTTCCATACAAATTAATTAGATCTCTTCTGGAGGTTGATTGAATTCAGACTATTTGTTAACATTTCTAAATTATTTATGAGAAAAGGATACCACCCTTGCCAAGATCAGCTTAAATAATATAAAATAATAGACTAACAATTGAGTTGTTTTTCATTTGGTGAAGCATTTTGGACATTAATCAAAAACATACCTGTACCAGTACTTGCTGTCTAGGTAAATCCTATTGGCCTGGTCATTCTCGTCTGAGTGATATACCAGCAGCCCATCAAGTCAAAATAACCAAGCTGCTGATGGGGGAAAACAGCACATACATATGGTACCCAGCTGGTTGCGATCCGCATTCAGAAGCCCATCCAGTCATCTCACCTAGTTAAATTATACTTTGCCGGAGGGTGGGGGTTATTTGACAAAGAACGCAAAGGCATCGAACAGTGGTTTTGTTTCCATTTGAAATGTAAGACATTTAAACGTCCCAACATACATAAGGATTTTCCAGTGCGCTATTAGCTTTCTTTCTAATATGCAAGCAGTATGTTGCTGATTTTATAACGTATTCTAATATGGTACGCCTACTTTATTTTACTCTCCTGGATCCAGGATCCAGGATCCATCTCCTACATCTATATTAATTGCCACCACCCTGTTTCGGCAGGTTCCGTGCGTTTCCAGACAGTCGTCCAAATAGACCTTTCACCTCACCATTAAGTGTATGTTAGTAATCCTGGTTTAATCCGAAAAAGAAGACATGGGTCCCTCTCGAAATGCTCGGCATACAAGCGCACTCCTTCCAGCAGAAGGGTCTCGGTGAAGCTCCACAAACCAGCAGCAACCCCTGCATTCCCATACAACTCTGCACGGTACGAAGCTGCACCGTGACGCCCACCAAACCCTTCAGACAGCCCATCAGCCTCCCATCGTCACCCCTCCTGCATGATTTGAAACGTCATCGTGAAACTGTGCACAATCCACACCCCCATCATCCCTCCCTCGTCCGGTTCCCCCAGCACGGAGCGCAGACTGCCTGACCGACGCCTATTCGCGGCTGGAGGCTCGATCCGCTCTGCGCCGTTCCCGGGCTGCTGGAAGTGTCAAGAGCTTTAAAGGCGAGAGGGGAGCCCGATCGTGCGGTAAAGGAAAAAACGAAAAACGTAACAGACGCTCGACGATTTTACCTGGTTTCAAGACACTTTATTATCTTAAATAAATAATAATGCGGAAGAGTCGGAGAGGTCGGGATACAGTGTGACTGGGACGTGGATCGGCCAGGTTCCTCCTGCGTGACGCCATTGATTACCCGCTACGCCGTTACTCTTTTTTTTATATACATACAGCTGCTACATTAACTGTTACCTGTTAGATTTGCAGTCAACTTTTTCAGTATCAGAAAAGATTGGAACATCCGTCTGAAGTGAGTAGCCGTTATGTGCTTCTTTGCAGCCTCCGCGCATTGCTTTTTATCAAACTGTGTGCATAAGAAATGTTTTCATCGGTACGAAGCGGGCCTGGTAGCGGAGTAAGCGACGGTTCCGCGGAAGCAGCACTGAGCTTGTGACTCGTCTGGCCCGCATGCAACAGATGTCAGCGTGTCGGCCGAGTACTGGAGCCGCCGCCGTTTATTCCTTTCGGTGCATAGAGACCCCGTTTAACTGGGAGACGCGGAAACTCGGTTGAACCAACGTAGGTTTATTCGATGGTCATTTCCGTGTCTCCAGCTGCACTATGTCTGTGTGCTGTTTGTGAAGAGTAACGGGGGCGGGGATCGTGTTAACCCAGACAGCCTGCTGTGGGATATGGGAGGGGGGGCCCTGTGTGTGTCGGGGGGAATCACGTGTGTATTAACTCTTCCTTTGAGTGAGTGACGCCGCACAGCACATAGATCAAATTAGGATACGGGGCCGCCGGAAACGTTTGGGGTGGATATTGGGGCTGCAGTGACCAAATTGCTGATTTACCGCCCCTATAATGTTAGCTTAGGTCGCTGCATGGTTGTTTAGAAAACCACAACTGCTTTAAACAGAAATGCCTTCGTGAGTTGGAACAACGTGCGTTTGTATTCCCCTGGAAGGGAGGAAAGAGTTTTATGTGCACAAACAATGCGGGGAAAGTGTTGCTTGTATGATCTGTGTAAACCCATCATACTCTGGATCAGTTCTAGTACTGGTGTTGCTTAGTGCGCATAGCTGGTTTTCCGGATATGTTCAAGGTCACTATTGTTGGGGCCCTTTTGGGATTTGAGCCAGCAATGCTCAAGTGATCAGCTTGATCCTTCCACACCTGCTCCTGTAAGTGTGGGATATTGCCTTAGGTGAAGGCGGTGCCTGTCTCTATCCAGTATTGTTGGTAAAATGGTGGAAGCTCTTTTGATACAAATCATCCGTGTGACACTACACTCTGAGGCATTTTTCTAAAAACAGATCTCTTAGCATTCATTACCTGCAAAGGATATTATGAAGTCAGGCATGACTCTGGTTACAGTAATGACCCCGCCATTTGGAGAACAAGCTGCTTATTCACTTAAAGGCTCCTCACTCCTCTTTTGTCCTTATTGTACACCGTCTTTTCTTTCAAAACCAGTTTCTTTTAATTATTCTGCATGAAAAGCGTTTCATTGTGTCTTTCATTCAGTAAGCTGGGAGTGTCCCTTCTCTGCGGTGAGGGTGACCTCCCTCCTTAAAGGGTGGTGTGATGCACAGAAACGTCTTTTGGTCTCCGACACTCTCCTTCTGCAGCTACGGTTACACAAATTGTGGCCAAGCCAAGGCACACCCAGGTGTTTGTACCGTAAAGGGCACGTGGGTGCGTTGGCAAGAAAGTGACACTGCTGCTGTGACGTCTGCCGTGAGGCTCATGGCCACCACCCGGCCTTCCTGCCTGTGGACATTAGGTGCCTTGTGTTCGTGTGTGGCTCTTGCCTGTCAGTCATAAGTTCTTAATACCAAGCTGTCTAACTTGCTGCTTGTTTATGTAATCTATTAAAATTGAAAGTTCCCAAAATGGATGCTTCTTACTCACTTACATAAAAAGAAACAAGTCTTTCCATCTTATCATCTATTGAAGGGTTGTCTTTGTACAATAGGGCAGATTAGGAGACGATGAGAGTTACGTCTCTGAAGTTCGCATTTGCTGTTTGTCATGATAGTTTAAAGTCTTTCAGATATACAACCTAGCTGGGGGTAAGAACTTCCTGGGTAAGGCAGCTCTTTTCTTGTCCCAAGTCAAACCCCTCAACTTCCCTGCTCTCCACAGTTTGTAACTGTGAGAGCCGGCCTTGCTGGAGGGCATTGTGAAACTCTGTGGACCAGGATCACAGCTGCTCATACATGTATTTATTCATGAGGTCTTCTGCTGTAAGAATGTTCTTGCAAAGAATGATAGTGATACTTCATTCATATCCATGAGGAACTCTTTTTGCCTTTTCCATCTTGCTGTCCATGAGACACTTAGAGAGCAAGCTTGGAGGACAGCAGCATGCAGTGCACTGGGAGCCATTGGGGCCTTGTTCAGTGGCATAACAGTGGCATCAGTCTGCTGGCCCTGGGATTTGAACCAACGACCTTCCAATCACGGGCGCGGAGACCTATACCACTGAGCCACACAGTGCCTCTCATACATACCCAAGATGAGACTGCACTGTTGCCCAGGCCTGTGGCTGCAGTCAGTAGCAAAATATTGCATGTCTGCATTTTTTTAGATTGAATTACATGGCATGGAGCCAGATAATGGAAAATTTCAACAAACACTGCTAGCATCATTTTCTATTTTTATGTTAAAAGTTGGGTAGGGTAGTTCCAACTGAAAATAGCCCCAAAAAGCTGAGTGCTAGAAAAAAGTTTTCACATGCATAAACTGGAAAAAATAAGGCCCTTTCCCATTACAGGAACTTTTTTTTTGGAACCAGGAACTTTTATTGTGCCCAGTTGTAGTTCATGTGAGGCAGTTTAAGGCTCAATGATTTGGGGAAATCTCTAATGTTTTTTTTCTGACAAATATTGCAATTGCAATTTGATTTCTAATATAATAAAGTCAAGCTTCTGTTCAATAACCAGGGTGTAATAGACTTGCAACATATGAACGCAGCATTATCACATGAGATGCTGTCAAAATTTTCACTGGCCTATATTGCAATACTAGGACAAGAACTTAAAAATATGAATTGCATCCAACATATTACTTTTTAAAAATTAGCAGAGAACAATCAAACATAAAATAATTATCACAAAAGCTATGACTGTTGAGTTAAGGTAGTAATAGTAAAAATAAAACGATTCCAGTAAGAAACAAAACAATAAGGATTCTCCAGCTAATGTTGTTTGTACCCCTTATAATAGGATCTTTCTATGAAATATCTGACCATCAAATATGTAGGTAAATCACTTACACCTCAGCATCAGAATTGGTATTTTCTTCGCACCACGAATGTAACGTTTTGTTTGGTTGTCCCATGTTTGTGGGCATATGTCAGTCACCCTGGGCAACTTCTGTTTGGTGAGCATGACGAGCACAGCATTTATGATTGTGAGAATGACTGTCACACAAGGAGAGCAGCATGTAAAACTGTCCTCAAACCCTTGGTCAGACATGTTGTATAATGCAGCCTTTGTGATTTGCTAATTGCATTGTTTCAAATCACAATTGCGTGCGCTTTAATGGGATTTTCCACTAAATGCTACTTCCACCTCTGGAAACTTTGTTTTTGCAAAGATTGCAAATTGCCGTGCTATTAGTTCCTGTTAAAAGTGTAAAATACTTCCTGGTTGTCACCCTCTTATCTGATGTTCTTGCACTCCTCCCTACTGCGAAGGGTATGCACATGACGTCTCAGCAGGCAGAAGTCACTGCACTCACACCCACTGAGTGTCAGCATAAGCGTTCGGCTTGAATGCCGGAAAAACACATCTAAAATGAGAGAGCTGTCATGCAATTGGAAACTTCCAAAAACTGATACTGATACAAACACCGCATAGGTGCATCTCTAGTTTATGGTGATAAACTTGCTGTACTGGGTTCAGTTTGGAAGGTACGCAGAAATGCAAGGAAAAGAGACAGAAGTCGTGGAACAAAATGGAGCATATAGAATTTTATTTGTATTTCAATTACATTTAATGCATTAATGAATACCTTTTTTTGCCTGTGTCTCCATATTTCTACCTCAAAAAATTCAGACTCTGCCTTCAACATAAGTATGCTCTGGCTTTCCTTTCATTTTTTATAGTGGTTCACAGATAGAAAGAAAGAGAGGAAATTTTAGAGCCTCTAAAGGGACACGGTTGGAAAATATTATTTTTACTGCTATTATTATTAATTAGTTTTGCGTTTCCTGGTGGAATGTTAGCTGTGTCTACTGTGAGCACTTACAAAAACATTTGTGTGAGAATGCAAAACTTTCTAAATATGTTCAAACCCTGTCCCTTCAGGGGCTATATAAAATTCTGACCAATGGCGATGTATTTTTGTGTAATATTGATGTTAAGCAAGCAGAGGGGGGGGCTGATGGCTGTGAAAGTTGCCAATAGGGCTGCATAATATCAGTTTGTTATATGATGGAAATTTATATGATGCATTCATAATAATCACCCGGGCTTTTGATGATGGGTGAAACATTTGTCTAGACGCCAGCTTTTCGGTACTAGATAGATAGATTGTTGTCATTGTCATACAATAACGAAATTGAAGTGCCTCTTCTGTACAACATTCATTCAAGATATATAACTTAATAAATACATAAATACACGTACATTCATTCTGGCCCCTCCATCTGTGCTCACACTCCCCTTTCTTTGATAACACCAGAAATGAGATCATTT
Organism: Brienomyrus brachyistius; assembly: GCF_023856365.1. Taxonomy (NCBI): domain Eukaryota; kingdom Metazoa; phylum Chordata; class Actinopteri; order Osteoglossiformes; family Mormyridae; genus Brienomyrus; species Brienomyrus brachyistius. The sequence goes on along the minus strand of NC_064555.1, from coordinate 11,199,335 downwards.
CATTTCAGCATTCACTAGCATAATTGCCTTAGGATAAAAACAGTTTTTTAACCGGTTTGTCCTTGTTTTTATTGCTCTAAATCTCCTGCCTGAGGGCAACAACTCAAACAGACAGTGTCCTGGATGTGTTGGGTCGGTATGGATTTTTTTTTTGCCTTTTCAGAGTAGCAGAAAGCATAATGTTCTTCTAGGGTGGGGAGTGTACAACCAGTAGTTTTCTGAGCTGTAGTGATGACTATCTGGAGCGACGCCTTCTCTGCAACTGTGCAGCCGTTGTACCACACACACATGCAGTAAGTTAGTACGCTTTCAATGGAGCACCCATAGAAGGATACCAACAGCTTCTAGGAGAGGTGGGTCTTCCTGAGAAGTCTCAGGATGTAGCGTGTCTGGTGTGCCTTTATCAGCTCCGTGGTGATTACGCTCCAGGTCAGGTCCTCCTCAATCTGAATGTCCAGAAACTGGAAATTTGAGACCCTCTCCACCTGGTCTCCGTTGATGTAGAGTGGTTGGATGTCTGTTTTGTTCCTCCTAAAGTCCACAACCAGCTCCTTGGTCTTTGCGGTGTTAAGGACCAGGCTGTTGTCTCTGCACCACCTGGACAGCAGCTCCACCTCATCCCAGTAAGCCTACTCCTCCCCCCTAGAGATAAGTCCAACCACTGTGGTGTCATCCGCAAACTTTACTATAGTATTGCTGGGGTGGGTGGGGGTGCAGTCATAGGTGTACAGTGTATATAGCAGGGGGCTCAGCACGCTGGCTGTATGGATGTTTACTTGTGCCCGCAATTTAAGCGGATTAGTGGTGTGCCTACAATATTAGTAATCTATGTATATTCAGCATATTATTTTTAGTAAACGTGTGGGACTTCAGACTGCAAAAAGTTCTGCCACAACACCGACATCTTCATCTTGTTTATCCATGATAACTGCTCTTAAAAAGATGAAATGGCTGCTGAGCTGTCCCTTTCTTCACTGCCACTTCAGTGCTTATCGCTGCAATCAGGCGCGTCAGAAGCATTTTGAATGTGAGGCGGGGGACACTGGCATAAAACTAATATTTTATGTTAAACCTGGGGGGGTCCAGACGAATAATTATGAACACATCCCCCTCAGATTTAATGGCGGAGACGCACATGGCTTCCATGATACAGCAAAACTGTTGTGTGTGGCATACTCCGCTAATCTAATTTAATAAACATAAGAATATAGATTATTAGTTATTTTAGGCATGCTGCTTACCAAATTGTAGGCGCAAGTTAATGTCCGTATACTACCGAAAAGCTGATGTCCGAACAAATGTTTCGTCCATCATCTAAAGCCCTGTTGATTATTGCGCATGCGCCATATAATCATGAGTACATCACAGTGTGATATCATGCAGCCCTACCTACCAAGTCTAATTAGCTGAATCATGTTGAAAGTTTTTTTTTTTTAATTCTATGGAAAAAGGAAGATCGATCTGCTGGCCAGATTTAATAATGAATTATAAATGCACTGTGGACCATATAAAACTGTATCTGGGCAGGTTCTCTGAGACCTCTTCTAAGTTGTCATCCGTCCCATATCGAAAAGTAAAAGGCTGTGTCCTATTTCGAACCAATACAGAGTGTGTTTCAGACTCCCACTCCCCAATAACTAACAACTAACAAAATGACTTGTTCATTGGGGTGACAGTGTAGCTTCATATAAAATTATGTGTTAAGCTTAACCTACATACAAGCTTTTTGCATCACCTATGCTTATTTAGCATAAAGGTTACTTTATAGTGATATCACAATAGTTCCTATTGTTCATTGGGAAAGCAGCAGACGAAAGCGGACAGGTCTGACAAAAGATCTAAGTGGAGAAGGCCCAGGAATTCAGAATCGGGTTCCTGAACTTTGGTGCCTATTGGGTGCTGTGTACTTCGTATGAAAGTGTCTTCTGGGAAAACAATGAAGGTAATGTGCTTGTGTGATGAGGGCTCTTTAGATGTGTGTAGCATGGAAAAGCTACAGTTAGACAGCCTGATGAGTGGTTGCTCTGCTAGGCCAGATGCTCACTGTGTGCTAGTGAAACCACCCTTTTCCAAGTAGAACTTCAGCATGATTTCCTTACTTTCGTGCTTTAGATTCTGTGATCTATCTTGGATGCCAAGTAAGATCTATATTAAATGGAACAAGTGTAATAAAATCTGTTCTCTGTATCTGTAAAATGCGAAATAATTTCACAGTCCTGGTGGCCGCTTCTGACAGGCTCGTTTAGCTAGTGTTTCCCTTCGTGCAGCATGTTAGGATGACAGGCCAGGGCCAAGTGATATTCAATATGATCTTGTTTGTTTACTTTTATATATTTTATAATATCCAGTTTATAAAAATGAAATCATTCAATATTTGAGGTTTTCTGTCATGTCGTGGGGCAGCATGGTGGTGCAGTGGTTAGCACTGTTGCCTCACACCTCTGGGACCCGGGTTTGCGTCTCCGCCTGGGTCACATGTGTGCGGAGTCTGCATGTTCTCCCCATGTCGTCGTGGGGTTTCCTCTGGGTACTCCGGTTTCCCTCCACAGTCCAAAAACATGCTGAGGTTAATTGGACTTGCTAAATTGCCCGTAGGAGTGCATGTGTGAGTGAATGGTGTGTGAGTGTGCCCTGTGATGGGCTGGCCCCCCATCCTGGGTTGTTCCCTGCCTCGTGCCCATTGCTTCCGGGATAGGCTCCGGACCCCCCGCGACCCAGTAGGATAAGCGATTTGGAAAATGGATGGATGGATGGATGTCATGTGGTGCATACACACTGGTATATAAGTTTTTTTCTGTCTGTTCTTTGGACTTCATTAACACCCTTTATCCCTTTTTTGAGGCTGTGCTGCTTTCAGTTCTCCTTGAGCTCCTAATTCTGTATCGCTGATGAACAATTGGCGCAGTGAGTTTACAAAATTTTAATACTTCAGAGGGAACTGAGATGATGTGTGATGAACAGCATGAATAATGTAATGAATCTCTGATTAAGTAAACGGCTTATTTAATAAACTACATGCATCATAATTATTAGTCATAGGGATTGTTCTGCAACTGTTGGTGATAAAAATTGTGAATGTCACATTACTTTGAGGAGTATTTAAAGATGCAGCCCATGTTTTATTCATAGTTCAGAGGTCAGTAGCTGTAGATGCCTCAGTTCCCAGCAGTTTCATGCCTCATTTGCTAGGGTGACACATTCGGGTCACGGGGGGGGAAGGGGGCTGCGCAAACCTAACGGAAATGATGGCATGAGCCGCTGGCAAGGTGTGCCGCAGGGTCCCCGCTCCAGCCTCACCCTGTTTGCGTCACACGCTGAAGAACGGCCTGTGACTTACTGCTGAGAGCTGTTTGTGGTTATGGGAATCTCTCAGTTTTCTTCTGGAGCCTCTCGATAAAGGCTTTCCATTACCGCTTCACAAATCAAAATCCTAGACTTAAAGCCCAGCTCTAGTACCTTCTCCACTCCACAGCATCACCCACAGCAACGACTGTGCACTCTCTCTCCTTCCCAGTATGTTGGCATGGCTCAGCGACTGCTTCTGGCACGAGCGCCTCTGGTTTCCCGAGGGCCTGGGCTGGGCCGACCTCCAGGACCGGGACGGCCGTATCTACGCCAAGGCCCATGACCTCTGGGTCACCATCCCGCTGGCACTCTGCTTCCTCATTGTGCGGCAGATTTTTGAGAGGTCAGCTTATTCCTCCTACTCTTCATCTGTGGTTCTGACCCATGTTGTCTTATCTGATTTAATCATATGTTTGTTTACCTTTAGTCTTTTGTGTTCTGGGATGATGATGATGATGATAATGATGATACCCATCTTACCCCTTCAGAGTGGTGGCCACACCACTCGCCTCGCTGCTGGGGGTCCGAGAGCGGCTTCGCCACAGGGCCACTCCCAACCCTGCGTTGGAGGCCTTCTTCTGCACGGTGACCAAGCACCCCGCTCAAGTGAGCTCCCCATGGCTGTTACTTTGCACTGTCATGGATGCACATGATGCATTTTCATCATTGCTCTCTCCCGGTTCCTGAACCCTCAGGCTGCAGTGCAGAGCTTAAGCAAACAGGTGGGACTCTCCGTGCACCAGGTCCGCCGGTGGTTCCGTCGCCGCAGGAACCAGGACCGGCCCAGCAAGCTGAAGAAGTTCCGAGAGGCCAGGTATCCAGCGAGGCAGCTGGCCCTGTTGTGATGGGTCGCATGGGGGAGGCAGGCAGGGGGCGGGGGCAGTGGAGAGATTGTGTTTATCGGTATTTTTGCCTCCTGCCTCTTGCTGTTGTACCAGGTCACAGCATAAATGTCACAGCTACCGAAACCACACAAGAGTCACGTAGGAAATGTCACCTGCCCAGAGTGCTTCCTACTCTCTCCTTCCTCTGCCTCTCCCTTTGTCCTTGCCCCCTTCCACCTCATCTCCTTATCTTTCCCTCTTCCACTTTGTGCCCCTCTCCTCTCCTCCTGGTGCTGTACAGGGTGTGTGGCATCACGCTGTCTGTTGAATGTACAGCCTGGGCCCTGCATGCTGTGGGTCTGAACAGGCCAGTTCTTGTTATGGCTGATTCACACTTCGCTTTTCTGTGTGCCGTTATGGTCCGTGCACAGGGTGAATGACATCATAGTCGTCATCAGCGGTGTCTGGTGGACTCTGTGCCCGCAGCCCAGATTTTTATGTCCAGTGGACGTTATGCTTGTAGCTGCACTTTGACTGCGCATGTGCAAGGAAATTGACTAGGTATTTCCAGTAGGTGACTCCACTGACATTTACAGAGTAGAAGTCGACAAGGAAAGAGTAGAAAAATGATGTTGTTGTACTTATGGTGAGGAGTGATATGAGGAGGGCAGGGGTACCCACATACACTACAGTATATGGACAAAAGTACTGGGACACCTGGCCATTACACCCACAGGTGTATTATGACATCTATTATGACATCCCTTATGACATCTCTTTCTTAATCCATAGGCATCTATATGGAGTTGGTCCCCCCAGCTACAACAGATGCCACTCTTCTAGGAAGGCTTGGCACAAGTTTATGGAGTGTGTCTGTGGGAATGTTTGCCCATTGATCCAGAAGAGCTTTTGTGAGGTCAGGCGCTGATGTCGGACGTGAAGGCCTGCCTCGCAATCTCCGTTCTGTTTCATCCCAAAAGTGTTCAGTGGGATTGAAGTCAGGACTGTCAAGTTCTTCCACCAAAGTCTGTTCTTCATAGAGCTTGCTTTGTGCACTGGGTCACAGTCATGCTGAAACAGAAAAGGGTCTTCCCCCAAACTGTTCCCACAAAGTTGGAAACATAGATTTGTACGAAATGTATTTGTGTGCTGAAGCATTAAGACTTCCCTTCACTGGAACTGCTCAGCCATGGAAGCCCATACCATGAAACTCCCAGCGCTGGGGTTAATGCCAGAGGAAGTTTAGAACTCTGTATTACTAAGTCAGTGGCGCACTGCCGACTTCTTGCACTCTGCACCTCAGCAATCTGCGACCCTGCTCTGTTACCTTACAGGTCTGCCACTTTGTGGCTGAGATTCTTTTGTTCATAAATGCTTCCACTTTACCATTATACCACTTACAGTTGACCGTTGAATATCTAGCAGGGAAGAAATTTCACAAACTGACTTTTTGCAAAGGTGGAATCCTATGACAGTGTCATGCTTGAATTCACTGAGCACTTCAGAGTGACCCATTCTTTTATAAATGTTAGTAAACCTGACTACTTGCCTAGGTGCTTGATTTTATGCACCTGTGGCAATGGGTATGAATACCTGAATTGAATGATTAAAAGGCATCTCCCAATACTTTTGTCCATATAATGTATCTAATACCATCCAGACGTCATACTGCAGTTTAGGGTATTTACAAAAACAACATTTTTCCAGCAATATATTTTGTCCAGCAGAAGTACCAGCTAATTTTGTTGCTAATATTTAAAAATGCCACGGTATTATTGTAATACCTCAAAAGCTTAGTAACAACTTTAAAACTGTTCATAAAGTACATTGCTTTTGTTTGTGTTTGCTACAATACATCTGCTGTTTGCAGCACCGACCTTGACCGCCAGCATCCATGGACAAATGAAGTATGTATGAGTAAATCCGCGTACATGACTGTGTGCAGATGATAACGGCACTCAGAAAAAACCGAAACATAAATTAGGCTTCAGATTGCGGACGCGTTGCTCTGGTGATTTCTCTGCAGCTATAGACTATGTTGAGACTCTGTGTTCTCTTGCAGTTGGAGATTTACCTTTTACCTTCTTGCTTTCATTGCTGGCCTGGTTGCGCTCATAGATGTGAGTAAGTCGCCGTGTCGCACTCTTTATTAAACCACCTGGCCATTCTCAGGCCCGGAAGTGAAGCCAGCACTTTGTCATGCTAGCAAGGGCAGCTAGGGCCAGGAGTGCTGTATGAACAGATTACCCATGAGTAGGTGGGTTATGTTGGTGTCACCAGATAAATGCATTAGCCAGGCGGATGTGTGATATAAATGCCCTTCATTCCCTTTGTAACTGTATTTTGGCATCCTCCTGGGCTCATGTTACAGTCTGATAACTGCCATGCAAGCTTGTTTACTGACTGGAATTCTCCTCTTTTCCCAGAAACCCTGGTTTTATGATTTAAATGAGATGTGGAAAGGCTTTCCCACCCTGGTATGCAGAAAGCCTCTCAGTTCACACCACAGCATGTCTGTCTGTGTCTCTGTCTGTCTGTGTCTCTGTCTGTCTGTGTCTCTGTCTGTTTGCAGCCGTTGTGGGTGGGGCCATCAAAATACTCTCAGGCTCTTAACTGTCAAGGCCCCTCCTAGAGTGGGTGTTCAGGCAAAGGGGAGGAGGGGGTGTGAGATAGAAAAACTGTTGGTGCATCTCCCATGCAAAAGGGGCCAGGAACAGTATTACATGCATTTATCCTGTGCATGAAATTAGTTTTAGGTTTTAAAGTGCACGCAGACATTATTAAACCAAAAAATAGTCTACAAATGCACAAACATGTTGATCTGTTATGCGATCTAAAGTGCGAAATTTGCTGTCTGAACTCCTCAGACGCTGCTGCCTTCGCAGTACTGGTACTACATGATAGAGCTGAGCTTCTACATCTCTCTGCTGTTCAGCGTGGCTTCTGATGTCAAGCGCAAGGTGAGCTGTCCCTCAGGGTGAGCGTGGGCCGTTCCTGCTGATGGAAACACCTGGGGAAGTTCAGGCATGACCAGGACTGTAGCACAGGATTTTCAGTCTGCAGTCTGCACCTCACCATCTCTCTAAGTAAAACTGTGACATTGTCCCTGGTGCATTCTCTTCTGTTTTTGTCGCTACCTTCTGCCAGCCATAGTTAGTGTGTATAATTCCCTAGAGTCTCCCCTCTGAATTGGAGAGGTGGTACATGCCATCACCTTCATGTGGCGTTGTTGATATGCCTCTGCTCATGTACCAATAAGCCTCAAAAATGAATGTCGACTCTCCGGGTTATATTCAGCTGGTGACTCCTAGACCACATCATGAAAAGCAGAATTGCTTGAGAGCTAACCGTTTTTGTATGATAGCTGTGTACAAGTGTATTCAATTAAAGATGGTCCATTAGCAAAAGATGTGCTGGTAGCAAAACACTTAAGGCACTTTGTGTGGACGGTCTCCTCCAGGACTTCAAGGAACAGATTGTGCACCACGTCGCCACCATCATGCTGATCGGCTTCTCCTGGTGTTTGAACTTCATCCGGGCCGGGACCTTGATCATGCTGCTGCATGATGCCTCAGACTACCTCCTGGAGGTAGTGGCGCGCTATACCAGTGCCTGCGGCCTGCACGCGTAAATGGCTGCCTTTTAGCCTGGCTACGCTTGTGTAAGAAAGCAGCATGATTGTAAGCTGTAAAGTTCTGCTAGCCCTGTTATGTGGAAACTTCCCTTAATGACTCACAGGCAAATAGTGCCATCACCAGCTTAGCGTGTGTGCAGCTCTACATGGTTCATACTGAAGGGCTTCTGCTTATTGCTGCCTTATGATGCTACACCATCAGCTACAGGTATGGCACTAGCTGAATCCCCCAAATGTAACAAAAACTAGTAACTATGGCTCATTTGGATCCAGCTGTCAGGCATCACTCCTACCCCTTTAGCTATAGCATAATCTTAAACTACACATGTATATTTTTTACATCACTGAATTAATAACCATATTATCAATACATTGTCCACTGAGTAGCAGTTTTCCAGTGCTGACATGGCCCAAGTTGCCAGATTCTCTTAGCAGTTTCACAGTGCATTAATTTCAGAGAAATTTGTATATTGTAATGTCGAAACCCTTCGACTTGAGCTAGTCTGGCAAATGGGCGCCACCTACAGGCTGCTATGTGTTTAATATTCTTATATTAATCTCTCTGATTTGCGATACAGTTCAGTAAACCTCTGAACCTCTTTCTTTTCCCTGTAGTCAGCCAAGATGTTTAACTATGCAGGCTGGAGGAAAACTTGCAACTATATCTTCATCCTGTTTGCGGCTGTCTTCTTCATCACTCGCCTCATCATATTGCCTTTCCGGTAAGGAGTAAACTGCACGTGCAGCCATGGTGCAGAGCAATGGTGCTGTGGCTCGCCCCGCACCTGGGCTCCACCGGGGGCGCCTGTGTCCTTATCAGACCCTGTATCCCTCCCCAGGATCATGTACTGCACGTGGGTTTACCCAGTGACCATCTACCCCCCATTCTTTGGATACTACTTCTTCAATGGTCTGATGCTGGTGCTGCAGTGTCTGCACATCTTCTGGGCTGTCCTCATCCTCAGGATGGCCATCAAGTTCCTGCCAGGAAACGTAGGTTCCATCACCTGCAGGTTAAGCCATGTCCCTGCCTGAGTGCCAGGCCTGGTGTCTTGTTTAAGGTTGTCTAAAGTGAGGGATATATTCAGTGACCTTGTTGCATAGCTTTGAATGACACTCCTCATGCCCAAACAAGCCACACCAGGCTGAGATGGTCCTGTCCTGTTTTCTAGGAGATTGTGGAAGATGAGAGGAGCGATAAGGAGGAGACCGATGAATCTGAGGAGGAAGAGGAGGAGGAGGAGCAAGGGAAACTGGAAAATGGGCCTGTGAGCAACGGCCACCCTGCCCTCAATAACAACCACTGCAAAACTGAGTGATGTTCCCCAAAGGGGGCAGTAGCAGGGGGCCTACCCCCTCCCCCGGGCCCAGTATGCATACAGACGCTACACATGAAACATGTCCAAGTCTTGCTTAGATACAAATACCAAGTCTGCAGAGAGCTGTACCGTGGGCCTCAGCGGATGCTGGACGTGTTACAGCGCCGTTGGCCCCTTGAAGGCTCCAGCTCTCCGTCTTCCTGCCCTGTAGACTGAGAGGTGGAGGGTAGATGAGACCACCTGCACCACATTCTTATTTCCGGTGCCTTAGCACGTGGTGGGTCTCCCTTTCCTCTTTCTCCCTAGTCCTGTGGAACAGTATAGTACCGTCTGATGGCCCACAAGCACTGAGCTGCCCTGGAGAGAGAACTTGATTACGTCAGATACCTGTTTCAGACCCCTCAATAGAGATGTCCCTCTCAGTCATTTTATGCTGCCTTCCCAGCCACTTGGGATTTTCTGTTTGGCCAGCTGGGATTCCCAGACCTTTCCCATGCTATGCTGGGGGCATGTCAGTGCTGGACCTCTTACAAACAGATGGCTCCACACCAGTGTGCCTGCATCCTGTAGTTTGGATCGGAGCCTGGGGAGGTTTTTGTGGCCGGGTCTTGTTCCTTTCTGCTGCAACCAGAATTAGCGCCTTCTGAGATATGCTGCTCTCTGCCAAAGCCGCGTGCCGACGGAATCCTTTTGGGCCTTTTGGGGTTAGGTCATCTTCATCTGCGCAAAACGACGAAACCTGAGGTTGCAGTTTTGAAATTCACTCCGAGACGGGCTGGAAAGGAAAGTGATTTGTCCTGATTTGGGACAAGAGTGGATGTTTTCTGTGTGTGTGTGCACGTGTGTGTGCGTGCGCGCACATGGGTGTGCATGTGTCACGATCTATTTGAAATCTCTTTCCGTTTCAGAAAGTGGATGTAAAACCAGCCAAATCCATTCAGAATGCCTACTTTTGTCCAGGGCATCAGATGAGGTGAATCGAGGCAGCACACAGCACTGCCCTGCTCTGTCATTCAGTATTGCTCTAATCTGTGAATGGGACCGTGAATGACCTGACTGTGTTGGACCAGTATGTCTACAGAAAGCAATCTGTGATTCCCCTTTCATAATTATGGCTTTCAGTTTTATTTTCAGAAAGTGCCACAACCCTATGTGTACTTTACTCTATTGACCTTTTTTCCGTAAGAACTAACACAGAACACTAGGTCATTTTCCACAGTATGTAGAGTCTCTCTGTCTCCCCCGCTAGCCTTTCTCCACAGTCTTCCCTTTCTTTCTTTTATGTTACCCTCTTGACCTTTCATAGTGGCAGTAATGAGTGAGAACAGTGATGTCATCTTGTTTTACTATGTCTGGAAGTTTGTCTGATTTTGGTGTGAGCGAGACAGTGATGTTTACTGTCATGGCTATCCCTCAGCCATGACATTAGCCGACAGTGTGATGGTGCAGACAGGACGGCACGTGAAAATGTGTTGTTTTCAACATCTGAATGGATCTGAACTTTTATAATTTACACAGGTAAGATATCTGAAATTGCGGTGTGTGCTGGATATAAAATCTTGTTTCTAACCTACAGTTATAAAAGACCCTGGAAAAGAGAATCAGCTCCATTAAATGAACGGAAAAACTACAATATGTAATTGAGTTTTCTTTGTTTGAATATATTAAACATTCTAATGTTTATGTAGTTCCTACATCCTTTTAGTGTATCTCCTGCCTTGTGCCCTGTTCTTTCTGCTATAGGCTGACTGCAGCTGATGTCTGGGTAGCATTTATGGGAAATGGATGTGTATATATAACTATATCCACCTATCATGTATCCCCGGTATCAGAAGGAAATGAGGCTATTGGATCCATTTCTTTAGAGCTATTTGTGTATATAGATCAAATTCAAGTAAATGGGGAAAAAAACATTTGCAGCCGAGGTCCCCACCTTGGTGGTGGTGTGCAGCTTTCAGTCTTGAATGTGCCATGTCACTGACTGGGGTGTCAGTTACACCTCAGAGCTCTGATGGCACTGATCCAGGTGGTTTTGTGGTTCAGATAGAAAAGCCAAACGGCAGTGCACCAAAATGTCATCTGTTCACCTTCACTTATCTTGGTCAGAACTGCAGGAACCTGTTCCAGGCAGCACAAAGTAGAAGGCGTGGCTTTGGTCTGTAAAGAGACATGCAATATGAGGCGAACATGTGAGCTCCATTCACACACAGTGGAAGTGATATTCAGCCCCCCAATCGTGGAGTGTGAGGTCACCACACCACCCGGCAGAATGATCATAGAGGTGATATAGCCAAATAAATCAGAAGTACCTTTACTCTTCTGCACTGCACCCATCCTTGCCGCTTACAGGATTAAACTGGACTGCCAGGCTGCTCGAATTGCCCTGAAACGGCTGCCATGCCATGGGACTGGAAGTCAATGAGGCTGTTTCTAAACAGCATAAACAGGTACAGTGTTTGAGTCTTTCATATTTGGAGCTGTGCTAATTCATCTTTCTGGGTTTCTGTCAGTTTCCTGTAGCAGCCCTGCTTCTGCAGCCCTAGGACATGATTAAGGGGACTAGTGTCTCTGAATGGACTATTGTGTGGCTGAGAATATAGCCACCAAAACTTCAATAAAAATGTTGCTGTTTAAACTGAACTCATACAATATTAATGTCACTGATCTGGTATTTTGTCACAAAATAAGCAACCCCAGCTGGACAAGCTACAAATGGAGGCATATGTGTTCTACAAGTTTTATTTGCTAAAAATTTGAAGTTTTGGTGACCAAATGATAAATAGATAAAAGTGCATGGATGCCCATCTAACACATTGTTAAGGTGATGGGCTGGGAAACCTGTCCCCTTGGCAGTGGACTGCATGAAACGGGCTCATCCACTAGAGTAGGAAAGCGGGGGTGCATCACTCAAACAGTAAATACTGGCAGAAACATGGATATCTCAGCTATTCATGGAGAAACAAGTGCAGCTATATTCAGTATATGTAAATTTTGCCAAGATAACCTTTGTTGAACAATGTCCAGAATGCCGGATGACCAGTCCATTGCTGCCTGGATGTAAAGTCAGCATTAGCACATCTAGACAGCAAGGCAAGTAAAATCAGCACGAAAAACAGGCCAGCAGAGCATGATAGGATAACATTAGCTAGTGAAATGAGTCAGTTGTTCATTAAACTTACTAAGTGGTGCCCAACAACACAGAAATTTAGTGTCTTTGTACGAGATCCTCCTTAAGTATTTCATTTTATTTCTACCTCCGCTAAGATGCTCATCGGTGTAGTCAATGGCGTAGGAGTTTGATATCGAGTGGGACACCTTGCATAGGCAAGGGTGTTTTTTTGGTTTCAACATTGGGATGCCCCCCCCCCAGTCATACATGGTAAAACCCCAATATTGGTAATAACATGTTCCTACTGTCCATACCCAAATCTACACGCTTGTGCAAAAGTCAGTTTACTGGAGGAGACAAATGAATCCAAATTAAATATTGTACTTATTACCTTAATACCTTAGAAAAACAAAATTCTCCCTTTACACATATTGTCATGGGCGGTGGGTACGCGGGTAATGCGCACAGGCAGGCGAGCGAGCAGGAAGCAGGCAGGCAGGCAGAATAAGGGGTAAACGGGGTTTAATCAAAGGACTTCGGACGGGAAACATCAGACGCCAACTAACATCAATAACAGACAAAGGACTCAGGCAAGACATGGACTCAAATAGACAGGATTGATCAAAACAACAAGACACAGCTGGGTACGATCGGGGAAGCACATGTGGATATTCAGGGGGGCGTGGCACACACGAGGATCGGACGAGCCGGGCATGACCCAGATGACCTTTGTACCATGGTGTCAGTTCAGATTGAAAAAGCTCCGCATTCACTGAAATGCAGAAGGTAATTCACACCTGAATTTTTACTTGTAATAATTACAGACATGGTATGTTCTTATTGTATGAAAATTACCATTAATTGTATAGGGTTTATGATACATGGTGACAATCCATTTCAAATTCAAAATGATGATACTAAGCTGTTAAACTATTACTGGGTGGTTTACACTGGTCATTTGCCCTGAATGGGTCATATGGAAATGCCCTGTAACTGCCCCCTAACTGCCCCACACAGGGTAATTACCACCTTATTTCTGTTTCTTGATACACAAACTCGTGCACACGTCATGAAAGCGATGGCTTTTCGTTCAGCAAATAACAGAACTGTGAGCACGTATCATGACCTGATCTGGATTCAGCTTTAATGATTTTCCATGAGTGACATTTGTGAATGAGTCAATGTCAAAATAGAACTGTCATCATTATACAGTGAGCTTCATAATTATTGGCAACCCTCATGAAGATGACTTTATTTGATGAACATCAAGTGTAATGAATAGTATTTTGGGCTCAAACAAAAGTCCAAGTTAGTGTTTTATTTTAACACAATTCAGTTTTTTCAAACACTATTATTTAGTAATTACGTTTTTAATGGAAAATGTAGGTTTCACAAATATTGGCAATTCCATGCATAATATTTAGTTAAACCTCCCTTGACAAGGATTACTGCCCTCAGCCTCTTTCTATAACTTTTAACTTGGTTGGAGAACATTTGTAGAGGGATCTTTGAGGACTCTTCCATACAGTATAACTCCAGTCCCTTAATATTCTTGGGCTTATGCTGGTGAACCGCCCTCAGTCACACTACAGGCTCTCAATGGGGCTAATTGCCATGCAAAGCCTTGATTTGAGTTCTTGCAACCATTTCTATGTGGATGTAGATGTGTGCTTAGCAGTGGTGGCTGGTGATAGAAAATTTGAGGGCGACAAACTAAAGCAGCATAACTCAGTAAATAAAAAAAAGTTAAAAATAAAACAAATTTAAAATCTAAGCCTGTCTTTGATCACTTGCCGACTGCTGAATTTGCAAATTGGGTCGGTCCAGTCCAAGCTCCTATAATCCGTTTTTTTCTTCCAGGGTGTGACAGGGTGTTTTTGTAAGGAATTAACCAAATTTTCTTTGATTTCTATGGTCCTTGAAGTTGCCATTTCCTGAAACTATCGGTCAGCTACCTTGCTAAGGATCACAAGTGACAATTCCAGTTCGCTGCCAATGAAAGTGGGAGTGTTTGGGCTGCAGAGAGCTGCGCCCCACAGAAAATCTGAATAAAGCAATTAGAGAGCAGCCGCAGGTCTCCTGTTTGCCAGAAAGTGAAGGACTTACATAGACCCTCATTTGACCAGCACCCTGCACCCAGAAAGGATCAGACAGAGATTAACCCAATACAATTTTGAACCAATTTTTAATGAATGCTGACAGGCTACCAGGTGCATTGTACAAATAAACAAATTTTGTTTTATAATTATTTCACATTATCTAATGCATTTATGTTTAACATGTTTAAATAGATTTTTTTCTCTAAATATTTGGGGGGGGGGAGCAGTGCCCCACATTAGCGAACCGCCACTGGTGCTTGGGAAAAGGTCCATCCATGGCCAAGTTTCAGACATTTTTGGCTAAAATGTCCTGGAATTTTGTAGAATTCCTGATACTGTTGATCTTCATATGGGCCTCTGGGCCACTTGTAGTAAAACAGCCCCAGAGCATCCGTGATCCACCAGTGGGAACCAGGAGCTTCTCTTTGTCAGTGGCCCCCTTTGTTCACCGAGCAAGTATATGGTGTGCAAGAAGCTCAGCCATCAGACCACAACATACATTTCCAGTTTTAATTACAATGACACCTGGCATTTTGTGGCATTCTCTCAGGAATGGCTTCTTTCAAGAAATTCTTTCAAAAATTTTCTAGTGATGCAGGTGGCATTTGACAGTCTAATTTGAAATATTAAAGCCCCAAGATTCAAGCAAACAATACAGGTCAGAAACTGATTTGCTAGTATGCTGATGAGTCCCCTTCCAGGCAAATTTCCAACTGTTCCATGCTCAATTTTTTAAATAATTGCCCTGATTGTGCTCAGTGATGCTTTGTCTAACAATTTCTCAATCTTTCTATTGCTGACACCTAATTTGTAAACATTAACAACCTTTAATGTCATTTGAGATGAATAGTCTTATGATTTATCCACGTTGATGAATGACAAAGGGATATCGTGTGTGACATCATTTGTGTACCCCAGGGAAACAGGGAATGGTCATAGACAACGCATGACTTCCTTTGCAACAGCAGCAATACAAAGACATTTCTTTCACTAAGGATGCAAATTTCTTTGCTGTTAGTTAAAATATTCTTCAGTGATGCCAACAATTTGACTCCCTATGTGCATGAAAGATTGCTCAATTATGAATGTAATGTTCTTGAAGGAATTTAATTTAATGACTAGTAAGCAATTTTCTACATGTTGTTTATGTTATATGTTTATTGAATTCCAGTAATTCTGGAATTCACCGTATACTAGGGCTTTCTATTTTGTTGACCATTGACCAATTACTATCATACAAAATTTTCACATACCAGTAGGAGAGGGTTGAGAGAGGACTACTTTATTGGTAGATCAATCAGTGGGAGATTTCATAAATTTCATAGTCCATTTTTCTAATGCAAATTCGCCTCTGAATGTGCCCTCCGATGAGTTGCCCCCCCAGGTTATTCCCTGACCTGCACCTGTAGCTGCGCCCAGATAGACTCCAGACCCTCACAACTCTGCATAGGGCAAAGTGGGCATAGAAAATAAATGGTTGGATGGAAATTGATTAATGCTTGTGTGTAGACTGTGGACCCTGCTTGAGTTCATTTACTGCTTGAGTAAACTGACTGTCCAGCGTCTGTCATCATTATCTACAACTTTCAGTTCACTACATGTTGCTGCTTTTTCTCATGATAAGGTTGGATGACAGAGCTGCATGGTCCATTGATTCCTGCAGCAGAGGGTGCTGTAGCTCTGCAGCTATCGTTACACCCTCTAAAGCATCCGTCACACGTTAGAGCCTCTGGGTAAAGTAAACAGCACCACGTTGTGGTATAAAAAGGTTATGTGATGGGAATTTCTGACATAATGTAATGAGAGCATAAATAAAATGCTAATTAATGGGGACAGGAGTGTCCTTCATTGGTAGGCAGACGTATCTAGTCTTCATGAATGTCATGTGGAAGTATGTTTATTGTTGTATGTTTGTTTGTGTATGTGTGTATATATGTATGTTTTTTTTAAAGATAAGTTTATTATTACTGAAAGAAATTATTGTACTGGGGAATAGCTCTTATTCTGCATATTCTGCAGAGTAAAATTAATTTCTTAAAATTAAAAATAGAGTACAGTGTACACTATATGGGCAAAAGAGTTGGAACACATCTGTTAATCATTGAATTCAGGTGATTTATTCAGACCCATTGCCACAGGTGTATAAAATCAAGCACCTAGGCATGCAGTCAGGTTTACAAACATTTATGAAAGAATGGGTCATTCTAAAGGGTTCAGTGAATTTAAGCGTGACACTGTCATAGGATTCCACCTTTGCAATAAGTCAGTTTGTGAAATTTCTTCCCTGCTAGATATTCCACAGTCAACTGTAAGTGGTATAATGGCAAAGTGGATGCGTTTATGATCAGAAGAAACTCAGCCACATAGTGGCAGACCATGTAAGGCAACAGAGCAGGGTTGCCAAGTCCTGAGGAGCATAGTGCATAAAAGTCACTAACACTCAGTAACTGAAGAGTTCCAAACTTCCTCTGGCCTTAAGCATTGATTGTCTCGGTAGGAGAATAAAGTCTGGGTCTTACACTTGGGCCCCGTGCGACAAGATTAAAACTCAACCAGCTCAACGCGTTTATTATTTTAAAGGTAGCCAAAATTATTAACTGTAAGCCAGCAGTTCATTTCAGAGTTTTGTGGACAGCCAGACCTCCATGAAACGCTCTGTCTTCCTGAATGGACAAGATTCTACCCAGGAAGGAACTGCCATCAAGCCTCAAATCAAGGCTTCGAGTGAAAATGCATGCGGTAGTTGTGTCCCATTAGACTCCCCTTGTCAGATGCCAAGCACTGCTGGACTCTCACCAACACGCCTGATACTCCGCTCATCTGACGTCACATATCACCGGAATCCCATCATCATTCTCAGACAATCCTGCTCCGCAGATACCACACTTTATGGGAGCATCATCTCGACAGCTATCTGGGAATTCAACTCAATGCCGTGAGTCACTTGGCCTGTGCACATCACAAAGGGTTTTGTCTTAAAGTAAGACTGCTTCATCTGGGCAGAGTTGTGCAGTGTTGGGCATTTCAGGTACAGAAGCTACAAATCCAGACCAAGGTACTCAACTGGTTGTTAGAAACAAAATCCTGGTCTGGATTTGTAGCTTATGGTCCTGAAATGCCCAACACTGGAGTTGTGTTTAATTGAACATATGCTTATAGTCACTGAACTGAAGCGTTAGGTTAACTGTTTGGTAAACTGTTAGGTAATCCTTTTCTGTGTTGCTGATTAGGTCAGCTGGTTAAGCAAAGAGATCTCAACGTAGCTGTAATTATTTGTTTAATTCTCATACGTGTGGACATGTGAGTTATTGCATGCGATTTCCTAAATTATCTCTTTCCTTCTCTTTCTCACGTACTAACACAATCCGTTTCATAGTGATTTCCAGTCGATGCTAGTGAGCCTGAGGTAAAATAACATTTCAACTCCGATAAACTTGATCTTAACCTCAGGTTATATTATACGACGCTATTGCTGAAACTAAATTGGGTAGAGTCATTTTCCTATTTTGTCGTGAATTCTTGTGCAATTTTTCTGAATAAATTCAAATTGCCCTCCAAAGTTTAGCTGCTTTCTTCTCCACCACCTGGGCAGAACAAAGAAGCTGCAGATTCCAAAGTTAATTGCAGAGACGCAGATATTGGAGTTACAAAATCCAGTCGCACTGATAAGCGTTTCCTCCCCCCAGGAGCACACGCATTCACACTCAGACTTACACAGATGCAGACACACCCACACACCTACACAAATACACCCTACAGATACACACACCGTCTCACATAGACTGCTAATTTAATCAAGACCCAGATGATATTGTTCAATTGATTGCTTTTGCTCACCATTGATACAGTGTCAGTCTTATCACTCAGAAATCGACTGAAGCCAACAGATACAATCGACAGATACAAATAACAGAAATGAGTTTCTTTCACAGTGTGTCTGGGCTCAACCTTAGAGATAAGGTGAGGAGCTCAGACATTCAAGGGTAACACTGCTCCTCCACATTGAAAGGATCCAGTTGAGGTGGTTCGGGCATCTCTCTAGAATGCCTCCTTGGGGAGGTGTTTTGGGCATGTCCAATTGGGAGGACCCCCCAGGGCAGAACCAGGACATGCCAGAGAAAATATATCTCTCAACTAGCCTGGGAATGCCTTGGTATTTCTCAGTAGTGGCTGGAGAAGGATCATCAGTAACACTTGCTGGGGCACCTTGGCGATATGAGGCTCCTGCCAAAGGATTTCCGGTAACTGTTCAAGGTATAGTGCAGAGGGTGAATGGTGTTATCCAAAATGCTAACAAGTTTGCACATCATCCTCTCCTCAGCCATAGTCACCCAAGTCTGCAGCTCATTCACCAGCACTGAGCCAGCCCTCCTGATGAGTTTGTTAAGCCTGTTGGCATCTGCTTCCTTCACCCTGCTACCCCAACAAACTACTGCAGAAATAGCACTAGTCACTATTGAGTGGTAGAACATCTGTAGCATTTTGTTGCCGATATTAAATGACTACAGCCCCTTCAAAAAAAAGCCAGCTCTGGAATTTTTGTGGACAGCCTCAATGTTCGTAGCCCAATCCAGCTTGCTGTCCAGCTGCACTCCCAGGACTTCTAATCCTGTACTATCGCAACTTCTCTTCCATTGATGGAGATCGGTGTCTTGAGGGACTTACATTTCAAAAAAATCCACCACCAATTCCTTTGTTTTGAGATGTTGAGCTGGGAGTGCATGTACAGTAGTAAGAATGGAAGGTAAATTCTGGACAACACATGTTATCCTGTGAACAAACTGCTCTGATTGTTGCTGCTGAATAATAGTTTGGTGAAGTCCCCAGACCTCAGATCTGCTCCTGCAGGAAGTGCTGATGCTGGTAATGTTGGCTGCTCATGTGACACTGCTGTCTGTCCTGCAAGCCCCAGGAGGACAGCTTTGAATGAGGTTCCCTAACTGTACTACATCCACACACAATGTACTTATCCCAAAGACTACTGGTGAGGGTGAAGACTACTGGGCAACAGGAATGTAATGGAAGGAGGTAGTAAACCAGGTCTACAGCTCGCACTGAGGCTTGTTAAGTGGGGAAATTTTGTTGAGGTGCAATTTTATTTATTCCCGGAAGGATATTAAGCTGTTAGAACAGCTCAGGTTTTGATAGCAGGCCAGACCTTTGTTACATCTGTAACTGAGTGGTTAAAGAAGGTGTGTGTGATCTGAATCAGAGACAGCTGGCTCTTAATCCTGTTTAGACTGAGCAGTGAGCGTTGCTTGGTCATCACAGCTCTCAGAGTGTAAAATTCAGATTCAAATCTAGGATTCGTTCGGAGTATATTGTCTTCGTTTGTGTGACTGGATTTAGTTTGTTTTATTTTTTTTTTAGGTTGCCAGTATTTTCACCACCATACCAGCTGTATGGTGTTGTATACCGGTGTCTAATTTCTGAGTTTGAGGTTCTAGCTTAACAAGCATCTTGTCTCAAGTTTCATGGTTGCTGTTGGCCAACACCTTGTTTCCATGTTTGTGGTCTTGATTACACAAATTGCATTGGTGAATTGCTAAAAGTTGATTTGTTTTCTTGCTTTTGTTTTTATTCTAAGGATCATTTCCAGGATTTCCTTCTTGGTTTTCAGAATTTGGGCTATTTTTTATTGGTTTATTAATAAATATTAATTCTTATAGGATTAATGCTTTTCCAGTGTTTTGATAAGTTAAAAATAAATTAAATGCAGTTATCCAGACTGGTCCATCAAAGCAGTTAAACATAATATCCAAACATAACACCCATAACACCACGTGCAGAATTATTAGGCAGGTTTGTATTTTGCTTATATCTTATCTACTGACCAATACTATTTGTCCAGATTAATCTCCAATTAAAAATGGACTATTTAAAAAAAGAGCATGGTCAGAATTTGGTACTTTCATTTGGTACTTTTTGAAGTAGAATGTAGATACTGTTCAATTAATTATTATTACTGTCACGATTGGGCAAGGAAAGGCAGGACTCGGAGATTGTGACTTCCAGAGCAACCCCTTGAGGGTTTTTATTGCAGACAAAACAAAGAGTTGGGAACAGTGACAGACAACAATGACCAGACTGACTAGCAACAAATGAAGATGCACCTAAATACCACAGCTGGAGACGATCCACACGAGGGCAGGAATGAGCAATAAGGCAGAGAAGGGGGAGGGTATGATGGATAACAGTCACGTCAGGAGTGGAGCACAGGAGGAGCGAAACAAACAAGAAGGTATTGAGCACCAACAAGGTGATGGAGGGCTGATGATGTGGGCTGCAATTATCAGTGATAAATTTGTATCATACAGAAGAATACATTTTCCCGTGCATCAAAGTATTCCATAGATTGAACATAAGACCATAAGAAATAAGAAAGGAGAGGAGGCCACTCGGTCCATTGTCTAAGGCTTGAAAGGTGATTGAATTAGGACCAGGTCCCCGTCATCACCTGACTTAACCCCCACTGAGATCTACTGGGCCTTACTAAAGTATGAGGTTTACCAAGGTGGCAAGCAGCACTGTATAACTAAATATTATTAATATTTCTGTGGATGGTGAAGAGAGTAAAATCTACTTAGTACTCACCTAATAATTCTGCATGCAGTGTAGTGTTTGCATATAATACTAACAGCAGATGCTCAAAGTAGTGATGTTAAATAATATGTACTTTAATAAAAGGCTTACAGAAATATAACTGCCACATTGCACCATGGTGCTGTTCTGAAGAAGGTGATTGATTTCCTTATTTGTCATACATGTTAAGTATTTCTGTAAAATATCCATTAAATTCATTAGAGGATCCCCTTCCACCACTCATTTTCCTGTCATTGTTTTGTTCTTGTTTGTTATTTCCAGCACATCACATCACAGCTGGAACCTGACCTTAAGTAGCTTTTAATATACCTCCGACTCTCGTATTGAATGCCTGTTTCGAATTTCATTTTACTGAAACCCATCCATCATGATCAGTCCATTTCCCAACCACTTATGTAGTGAAGACTTTTATTGGGACTGCAGGAGGAAGCTAGAGTATCCAGGAGCAAATGCAAATACTCTGCATGCACAGATTGTGACAGGATTTAAACCACAACTTGACTGAAATCCGGCACTGTGATATACCCCTATAGGAGGGCTTGTTGTTTGCCATTGCGGTGGTTAACAGTTACCCTGCATGAATGAACTTGCCTTAAGCCAGGTATGGATGCCTTTGCTGACATAACGCCTTAAAACTAGGACATCCTTTACAGCATGCAGACATGCGTTTGTGCATCCATACTCAGAAAGCACATGAAACTGTTCATGTTTCTGCAGTCAAGCCTGCACCGTGCACACAACATCTAAAGAGTGGTGGGAAAAGTACTCAGTTTTCATACTTAAGTAAAAGTACAGATACCACACCAAAATGTTAGTCAAGTAAAAGTCATTCAGTAAAATACCTGGTTTTAAAAGTTCTCAAGTAAAATATACTACCCATTCAAATCTACTGAGCTTACAAAGAGCAATCTATATTTTCAAATTCACTTAAGAGAGGTCTGAATATTGCATTGTTGCAAGTTACAGTGCAGCATACAGTAATAAGGAAAACTGATCACATATTTTCTTTTTATTCATAAAAAGTGGGGAAACTTGCCAAGTTTGCTGCTGCAGATTGGCAGAATTTAATTATTTTCTGTGGAAATCGTAAGATCGATCTGTGGGCCAAATTTAATAATGAATGAAGCGATTCATTATGTTGAAAAAAAAAACAGCAAACAGATAATGATGGGATAAGCATCCATAAAGGATACAGCAGTTTCTTCTGCTTTTTTCTGTTCATCTGCTCATATATATATATGAAGAACATAAGAACTATACAAACGAGAGGAGGCCATTCGGCCCATCAAGCTCGCTTGGGGAGAACTAAACTAATAGCTCAGAGTCGTTAAAATCTTATCTAGCTCTGATTTAAAGGAACCCAAGGATTCAGCTTGCACTACATTATCAGGAAGGCTATTCCATACTCTGACTACGCGCTGTGTAAAGAAGTGCTTCCTTAAATCCAGTTTGAAATGTTCTCCCGCTAATTTCCACCTATGGCCACGAGTTCGTGTATTTAAACTAATGCTGAAGTAACTATTTGGTTGAACAGCATCCAAACCTGTTAGAATCTTATATACCTGGATCATGTCCCCCCTCAGTCTCCTTTGCTTGAGACTGAACAGATTTAGCTCAAGTAACCGTTCCTCGTATGACATTCCTCTAAGACCAGGAATCATTTTTGTGGCCCTACGCTGCACCTTTTCTAAGGCCACAATGTCCTTTTTAAGATATGGTGACCAAACCTGCACACAATATTCTAGGTGAGGTCTCACCAAGGAATTGTATAATCTTAGCATTACCTCCCTTGACTTAAACTCCACACACCTGGAGATATACCCCAACATCCTATTGGCCTTTTTTATTGCTTCCCCACACTGGCAAGAATGGGACATGGAAGCATCAACATACACACCAAGGTCTTTCTCATGATCAGCTACCTTTATTTCAGTATATATATACTACTTATATATATATATAAGTATATATATATATACTTGCTAAATTGCCCATAGGTGTGAATGGTGTGTGAGTGTGCCCTGCGATGGGCTGGCCCCCCATCCTGGGTTGTTCCCTGCCTCGTGCCCATTGCTTCCGGGATAGGCTCCGGACCCCCCAACCCAGTAGGATAAGAGGTTTGGAAAATGGATGGATGGATGACAATAATAAAGTAAGGTTACAACTTGCAGCACAAATAATATTATTGCGTAATGCTGAACAAATGACTCATGATGATTTAATGCATCATGAATACAACAGAGACACAACAGAGGCTAATTATACACAGCTCTTTACATTATGTACATGGCTGGTACCGATCCAGCACATCGAAATGCCCTAGGGGTCTCACCAGCACCACACTATTTTACCCAGAATTATGCAGCTCTACTTAGGTGCTCTGCATGCAGTAGTGTGTCATGTCCAGCCGACTGGTCCCTGTGTTTTCCCTTGGATGTGGCTCCAAATCAGACACACCTGTTACCCATCAGTCATACCTCTTCTTCCTGCCCACCTGTTGATTGTTCCCAGCTGCTTTGTGTTTTAGCCTTGTTTATAAGTGTCTTTTAATTCAGTATCCCTTGTCCGTTCATTGCCGACTGTTCATGTTTGCTGTCTGCTTGATCAAGCCAATAGAATATCCCTGTGAGGGATTACCCCTGTACCGCCTGTACTCTGGGTTGTTCCTTACACTGCTAAACGTAGTGCATTAATCACACACGTTGAGGTGTTAACTTTGACAGCCCCAGTTATGATAGATAAAACATATCACTATTGAGCTAAATATAGGCTAATATATAATCTAATAAATCATGTTGGGTTTTACTATCAAGCTAAATGTACATTATTTTTCTATAATTCATAAAAACACATCTCTTTTAGAAAAAACAATTGTGAATGCCACAAGAGAAGGACTTTGTAGGGAGGAAGACATTTCATATGACAGCTCTTTAAACTGACTGCAAATACAACAATATGACTGGCTGAATACCGACCTTTGACCTTTTGTCTGAAATCCCAGAGAGAAAAGGAGTATCATTCCGAGTGCAAGGGACAAATACAGGCAATTTCAGTAGCTGACGATCAGTCAACCAAGGCCCCTGCCTTCAGCTACCACCAGATCCACGTTGCACCCAACCCTCATGCCCCTACCTGTAGGTGGTCGGCCTATAGGAGGGTGGACCCATGTCATTTCTTCAGGCTTTGCCTGGCCAGGTCCCATAGGTGGAGGCCCAGCCACTAGGCGCTCACCCATGAGCTCCCACCCGAGGCCCCAGTCTCCCCAATCCAGGTAGGGTAGCATGGTCCTTTATTATAATTGTCACGACCCCTCAGAAGACCTGGAGTGGGACCCTCTAGGGGTGGTCCTGAGCTCCTCGCCAGGTGCCCCCTTGCCTGGCTGTGTTGGCACCATCACCTGATCCTAAAGTCCCGACTGCACTTCCCCACGCTGGTCCCATGATGCCTCCTCGCTAGTTGTCCCTAGAACCTGGCCAATTAGGTTCCCCTGTCCCAGGGTAAATTACTCTCTGGGGCCCTTGCCATGGTCATCTGGGGACAATTGAGCCCCTAGCCCAGCCTTCACTTGTCCTGCACTCCCCTTTTCCTTCCTGGGTCCAGTCCCACCTTTGGTTTCCTCTGGCCAGTTTCCATCCTTGGTTTCCCCAGTAGTACCGTTCCCATTTTTGTTATTTCCTCCCGCCCTTCCTCAACTCCTACCCCAGTGCCCTAGTTCGCCTTGCCAGCCAGTATTAGCTCCTCTGTGTTCTTTGCCCACCATGATTCCAGTCGGTTCCCCCTCCAGACCCTGTTGCATGCCTGTTGGGGGGCATCCTGTCACGCCCTGCATATCTTCTCCATCGTGTTCTCTGAGTGGCTCGAATTAACCACACCAGGTCCTTGTTTAACCCTGCCTCTTTTGAATTTAAACTGATTTTTACACATATACTACATAATCTTGAAAAGGAATCATTAAAATTGCAATAGTTGGCCCTCGTTTATCGCAGTTAATCAGTTCCAGACTACCGCGATAAGTGAATTTCCGTGAAGTACGATTCTTTATAAATCGAATATTTTCGTAGGTAGAGCATAGAAAATCTGTTTACGACCCTCTAAATATGGTTTTTAACAGTATTAGACATAAAATAACACCCTTTAATCACCATTACTATTATTATTGCTAGACGAGGAATCAGGATCGAAGGGTTTATTTGGAATCACTCCAAATGCAGGACATAGGAACATCAAAACGTCAATGACAGACCTGGGGTTACAGACTCATCTGACTTACATACACCGGATGAATCAAACTGACAGAAAACTGCTGGTCACAATCGGGGTTGCACACGTGGTTAATAAGGGGGAGTGGCACACAGGAGGATCATGCAGGCAGGTCATGACAATTACACTTGTATTACCCAATATATTAGACAAAATTAGAGAAAATAGCAAGAATTAAAATGATTACGATTGTCTCAGAGAAAGCATGCAGCGCTCATGCTAAAGAAACTTGCTAAATTTTTTGTCCTATGACAGAGTAAAAATGGTTGAGTGAAACTTAAAACTCCCTGCACTATAATATGCATACCAAACTGGAGCATGTGCAGAGAACCTAAGCCAGTTTGAGTCCAATTGAATGTCTACATGCAGGAGTAAATCAACTCCCAATCACGTTATCTGGGTGTTTTAGTCCAGCTTTGAGAAGTTTGATTTTGTGCAATTTCAGTTAGACTAACATGTTTACATGTACTTTAAAAGTCCAGTTTTAGTCAGGCTAACACAATAATTTGTGTGTAGACCCCCCACCAGCCTGTCAGTGTTGTGCCCTTCTCCCCAACAGCCTGTCCATGCTGCACCCCACACCAGCCTGTCAGTGCTACATCCCAGCAGTTTCTCAGTGCTGCTCTTATTTGTGCTCAAGCTCTGAAATTGTACCAGATGAGAGGAGATGATCTCTTAGATTCTGTTGGTTAGGTCAGGTCTGGTAGGGGATCATGCTCTGATACAGCGTGTTGCCGCACCCACCACACAGTGAAACTCCTTAGGATCCCAGCCAGTGATCCCCCAGGCAGACATATGGTCCAGTCCCACCCTCCAGAAATGGCCATCCATCTGCCGCAACCAGGTGTTACATGGGCGTCCCCTTTGCCTTGTCCAGTCGCTTGGGTCCTCAGCAATGAAAATCTTGCGAGCCATGTCACCCTCAGGTAAATGCGGTGACATGGCTCGCATTCACATGGTAATTTGATGAACAACGCAACAGTGAAATGCGATCCAGGTACATCCCCATCAGCACCATAAAGGGGGGGGGGGGGGGGCGTGTGGCCGGGTGTGAATGACACATGCATACACATGAAAGTTGCTACATATTCAATGAAAGGAGCCAGAAATAGTGACATGAGTTAGGTTTTCTTATTTATTTATCCACCTGAATGTTACAACTACACCATTTAGTCATCTTCATGTACCCAAGACTTTGTTGACTAGATATCTGGGATCAATACAAACTTCCACCATTGCTTACTATGTACTTTTATAATATTTCTGCATGTGTTCCAAACTGCATTTTGCAATGTCTGTACTTTGATGTCAAATTACAAACTTCACATAAATCTGACATATTTACAAAGTACACAAAGATTAAGATGAGTTTAATGCCAAAACAAATATATAAGAAATAATTTATTTGCCATGAATTAAGTTTATGATATTGAATGAAATGCGTGACACTGCCCCAGTCAGTGAAAGTGTGTTCCCTATCCCTAGACCCCAGAGAGTTAAAGAACTGTTAAAAGCAGCCAGCCTAACAGGTCACAACAGCAGTGTCATCCGTAAGGACCATTTCATCACCCGCCCTGACTGCAAGTCTCCGAGAAACAGATTCAGATGTGCGTAATGCTTCAGTTTCTCTGTAAGCAGGTCGTGGGTCACTAGACCACAGATAGTGTATCACCTGCTCACAGATTCATCTAACAAACTCCTCCTTATCTGCCCTCAGAGCCCTTACAGCCGTCCTTCTCAGTTCCTGGTATAGACTGGAGTTACCAACAAGTTATGCACTGCGACTCCTCTCGATAATATTCAGGTTGCCCTGCGAGGTGAAACACCTCCTTCTGGGAACACTGGCAACACCAACACAGCCCTCGGCAACCTTCAGGATCTTATCACTGAAGGTCTCCCATATCATATTAGAGTCAGCAGTTGCACCCAAGTCTGTAAATTCCTCACACAAACTGTAGACGTTTTTACACACTGGAATTTAAATTTAGGTTAAATTTAAGTTTATATTTTATATTTCATATACGTTCATGATTCACATAATTCATAGTTTAGAATTTATAATGTACATGGTTAAAACTTGGATTTAGTGTCATTGTACTTTAATGATAAAAATAGGTACTGCCACTTTAAGTATGTAGGGGCTATGGCTATACGTTGTGGTCGATAGTGCTTGAGGAGGGATACGGGCTGAGAAGGTTTTCTGACCGTGTCATCGTCGTGTCATATCCTGTCAGCTTATAGATTTGTGTGTGCACGAGTCAGTATTTATTTAGAACCTTTTGACTTGTATGTATATGGAATTCATATCTTGTTCATTAAAATAAAAACTGCAAATGTAAGTCATGGGGAAGATTTGTTTTTGGAACCTGGAACACGCATCAGCCAAAAGACTCCTCTCCTTTTTGAAATTAGTTTCGGAAATACCCCAGACAAACAGCGCGCAAACTCATCAGAAACAGCCTGATCATAGAGTCAGACTAAGTCCAGTCTCATTCTCCTAGTAGGGGGTAGCCTATTGGAACTAAGATGAATCTTCAGAGCAGCAACAAGTCCGTGGTCAGAATTCACAAATTGGGCACTTCTCTAGACCCTGCAGTTCTGCAGGAGTCTCCAGCGTCTGCCCACGAGGATGTGAATGATCGTAAAGAAAAGTCCCTTTATCAATCTTTAAAACAGAAGAATGCTGGGACATACTGTCAATCAGACGGTGCACACTAGAAGCATGTTCTTATTTCCATGTATTTACAAATACTCTTTGCTAAGTTTCTCACAACATTCAAGGCCCAACATTTTGAGCAGACAAGCAAAGCTTTCATGCTGCCATTGTCTGAACAGGATGTGCTGATGATTGTCGTCAAAGTAGAAACCTGCAGAGTTCTTGGTCCTGGTGGTATCCTTTCCTGTGTTCTAAAGACATGCAGAATTGCACCCTGTTTTTGCTGACATCTTCAGTGTCTTCCTGTTCCCATCCACTGTCTGTTGTGCTTCAAAAGGACTACTAGAAGACTAATTATTGCACCACTGCAGAAAGCATTAAAGGTGTCATATCTGGATGACTACCAGCTAGTGTCACTGATCTTCAGGGGTCATGAAGTGCATGGAGTTCTGGAGCTCATCAGATCTCGTTCTGGACTTTCTCAATCCCTACAGTTGACATACCTGAGGAACAGGTCAATGAAAGACACATCACCTTCACATCCGGACAAGAGTAACAGCTACATCAGTATGTTATTCATTGAATTCAGCGCAACCTTTATTTATATCATTCCTGAAAATCACTCTGGGAATTGGGCTTGAAAAACTACATCTACAGCTGGGCATTGGTCTTCCTGATAGAAAGACCCCAAGTGGTATGAAGTAGGAATTAAATATCATCCTCTCTGATCATCAACAAGGGGATGCCCAGCATTGCTGCCCAAACCCAAGACTGTAATCACTTATTAATCATGACTGTGTAGCCAAATTCAATTGAAACCACATTGTCAAGTTTGCCACTGATACCACAGTAATTGGTCTTATGATAAATATGGATGAATTTCTCATACAGAAATGACATGGCAGAGCTGGTACAGTGGTGCCAGAGCAAGAATTTCACTCCGGACATCAATAGAACAAAGGAAATTGTGGACATAAGGAGGCATAATAGGATTTACGCATTGAACACCACTGATGACTCTCCAGTGCAATCTGTTAACAGCCACAGGTTGCTCGGTCTGCAGATCTGAAACAGACAGAGGATAGAGAACCCTGGAGTAATCCTCATGAAAGTTGACCAGCAGGTTTACTTCCTAATGAAGCTAAGGGCATGAGTAAAGTGGTACTAGTGTCTACCACAGTACTGTGGAAAACGTCCTCAACTATGGTATTGCAGAATGATACAGTGCAACTGAGGCCAGGAAGGCTTATGAGGTCAGTTCAGATGATCATTGGAACTTGTCTCCCATTTATCACCGACCACTATTGCAACAAACCACAGAGTATATTGTAGAACCCAATTCACCTTGGCCATGAGATGTTCTCACTCCTGAATAATAGTAAAAGTCTGGTAAGATCAGAACCCTCAATATCAGACCAAGTTGTCTGCATCCTGAATAGCTAAGCTGGTCCACTGCAGTATTACTGTTCTCTGCCCTTTAAATAAATAGTAATGTCTCTACGTCTCACTTAACTTCACTGTGCTATTGCTGTGCTATAATGTGGTTTATGCCTATTTTCTGTCTGTTTATTGTATGCATTATATTTATTGTTCCTTGTACTGGGTTTGGGAAAATGAGAAACCATTCCAATACACTTCTTACACATGGTTAATGAAACATTTTGAATCTTAAAGTTTGCACTCCAGTTTGTTCCTGTAGTATTATGTTCCCTTACAGGGTCTTCAAATTTGTCTGCGGCCACTGTAGCTCCTTTTTATCACTTTCCCTGAAAGCCCTTCAGTGGGTTATGCTTCTGACGAGCATTCTGTATTTCTGCGGACGGACAGGCTGGCAGGAAGGAGGCAGGGAATGACGAAGCCGGGAGACAAAAGTCGGGGAAACTGGGGAGAAGGCTACGGGCAAGGCAGAACAAAACAACAGCACTAACCTCAATGACGGACATCGGACAGGGCAAGACGTGAACTGATATAGACAAAAGACAGAGCGAAATAACAAGATACAGCTGGGCAAGATTGGGGAAGCACACGTGGATAATCAGGGTGGCGTGGCACACATGAGGATTGTACGAGCCGGGCATGACAATTTGTGGTTCACGAATTGATACTGGAGGTGATGCGTGGCTCAGGGGAGGCGACGGATGAGACAGGACCTGGAAGACAAGAACAAAACCATTAATGGGGAAGAGGGAACAAAACTGAAACACAGAACAGTCACAGGGACAGGAAGTGGGACAAGAGCTGACACAGGACAGGGAATGCAGATAGACAGATCAGGAAAGGAGACAGAGGGAAAAGGCAGTACGAAAGGGCCAGGAGTGAACAGAGGAACAAAGGGACGAGGAATAAACATAGGAGGGACAGAGACAGGAGAGCGAGGAGGAAAGTATGGGGGACTAAGGGGAGCCCAAGGGAGCCACGGCAGGGGGGCTGAGGAGGCAGGGCGAGGGACAAGCGAAGGGGATGAGAAGGGAGTCGGCGGGGGCATCAGGGGAGGCAATGAGGGAGCTGAAGGGGAAACCGGTGAAGGCAAGGAAGGAGGGGGAGCCGCAGCAGGCGAAGGCAAGGCCACAGCTGGCCAAGGCGACGTCTTCCGACGCACCGGACTGGGGGGACCTGTAGGCGACGGAAGTGCCGCAGCAGAGGAACCCGCAGGTGACCGACGAGACGCCGGCGGCGGGACTGAGGCCGGACGACGAGGCTTCGGAGGGGGACCTGCAGGTGACAGGCCGGACTGGAGCCCCAGGACCCGCTGGAGCCCCCCAAGCCCCAGCCAAGGCGAGCGAGGGTGAATCAGGAGACAGAGCGGGTGGGACCCCAGCCCTGAGTCTGTGTCCTCTCCCCTTATAGGATACAGACATGCGGGCCTCAGGCCGGGGTCGACCTCGCCGGGGCGAGGGAAGGGAAGACACTAGGCAGATCCCACTCAAGCTCCTCTACCTCCAAGGAGGAAAGAGCGGTGGTCGGGTCGTCTGGGACCTCCTCGGGGACTGGAGCAGGGTCAGAGACTGGGACAGGAGTCATTGAGGTTATAGTTCCAGGTGCGGGCAGAGGGGTCTCGGGCGTAGCTGCAGCAGGCGGCAGAGGCAGCAACAGAGGGGCCTTGGGCGTAGCTGCAGCAGGCAGCAGCAGAAGGGCCTCGGGCGTAGCGGCTGCAGCAGGCGGAGACGCGGGCAGCTCCTCAGGCGGAAGTAGCTCCTCCTCGGGCAGATGCAGCAGCTCCTCGGGCGGAGCAGATGCAGCAGGCGGAGGCGGAGGGGCCTCGGACGTTGCGGCTGCAGCAGGTTGAAGTGGTAGCTCCTCCTTGGGTGGAGGCTGCAGCTCCTCGGGCATAGCAGCTGCAGCAGGTGGAGGCAGTACCTCGGACAGAGTGGCTGCAGCAGGCGGGTCATACGCCGGCGGGACAGGCAGGTCCTCCGCAGGCAGAAAAGGTACCTGCGAGACAGGCAGAATAGGTGCAGCACAAACGGGTGTTTCCCCTTTAAGAGTCCTGGGGATACGCAGGATAGCGTCCCTTATCGTGCTGGCCCCTTTATTTGCCAGCTGCGCTACCCAGAAGTTGTACCTCTCCAGGGGCGGCGGTAGCTCCGTGGCGGCCAGGCGTGTCCCCAGGAAGGGGGGAAGCCGCGCGTGCAGGCAGCTTAGCGGTGGTGGTTGCCTCCGAGGTGATCGGGAGTGCTTCTCGATCACCAGCAGGAAGAAAAGCGGGGACGAGCGTGCATGCCCCCAGGGTGATTGTCGGGGTGTTCGCCGGCTTCCTTCTCTTCCTCCTCCGGCTCACGGTGGTGG
Organism: Brienomyrus brachyistius; assembly: GCF_023856365.1. Taxonomy (NCBI): domain Eukaryota; kingdom Metazoa; phylum Chordata; class Actinopteri; order Osteoglossiformes; family Mormyridae; genus Brienomyrus; species Brienomyrus brachyistius. The sequence goes on along the minus strand of NC_064555.1, from coordinate 11,167,700 downwards.
TGGGAGGCTGTGCCATGTGCGACAGGACGGACGGCGGGAGGACAGCCTCTCCGACCCTCGGGCGCGACCCTCTGCTTCGTCAGCTGGGTCAGCCGCCGGAGGTTTTCGCACACCTCCTTCGCAAGGTGCGCGTCCTCCTTGAGGGATATACCCTGTAGGATGTCCCAGCTCTGGCTCATAAGGTCCCACACCAGGGGATCTTCCTGGATGCCGGGCTGGGTGATCCAGAACAGCACCTCATCCACGAGACCGACGTACTCCTCCTCGGTCACGGGGGATGCTTTCCTCATTAGTTACATCATTCTGTCAGGTTTTGCGGGAGCGGATGGACAGGCTGGCAGGAAGGACGCAGGGAATGACGAAGCCGGGACATGTGGCACACATGAGGATTGTACGAGCCAGGCATGACAATTTGTGGTTCACAGATTGATACTGGAGGTGATGCGTGGCTCAGCAGGCTAAACCTCTATGCTAATGGATTGTATGATTACTGGTTCGGGCCCAGCTTCAGCAGAATAGTCACATGTCTGTATGCCTTTGAGCGGGGGCCTTAACCTCCCTGACCATCACAAGGTAACTGGCCCTTCACTGTGTCCCCCAAGCATGCTGTAGGGACAGCAAGATGAGGCAAAGTGAAAAGAGAATTTCTCCATGGAGATTAACGAAGTATCACCATTCTGTTGTAAAAAACTGATCTCCATGGGTCCTGTTATCCCCAGAAAACTGGGATGGTCCATGATGGCTTGGAATAAACAGCTTGCAGAACAGTTGAATATAAACAGGAGGAGTTTGAGAAGAAATGCAGCTATTAAGCCTATTTGACACAGGTTACTGTGCTGGTCATCCAGGATGCATGTATGCCTATCCACTAGTAATTGAGTTGACCTGTCTTTTTGTGGTTTCTGAGATATCACAGTGTGTATACGTAATCCATTTTTCAGGGATTAATGTTTGCGTACTGTTTCTTTGGTGCTACAGTCAGCCAAGTGACATAAGGAGCATCAGGTACATTTTGTTTCAGTGTTACTTTGGCCTTGTTCCAGACAAGGCACTAATTCATGCTCCTTGCATGTTGTGAGAATGTGATGCCAGGACCCAGGGTTTGAGTTTATAAGCACTTGCTCCTGATCTTCTCTCCCCTTTTGTTTATCTAGACCAACAATAGCTGAGAGCTGTAATAGAGAGGAGGCTGGGACCTGTCCCTTCAAGCATGAGCAGAAGGATCAGGTGAGAGCTCATCTGTATACTGTGGACAGTATCAATCAGGGCTGCTTCAGCCTTTCTGTGTGTAACTGAGTGGTTGCTCCCTGTGTGTATTACAAATATGTCTGAGTGCAAAGTTTCCAGTTTTCATCTGCTTCAACTGGCTCTTTTTTGCCTTGTCTACCTGGACCCATGCCTGGATCTACAAGTGTGCAATGCCCACCCAAATTTCTGCTTTGCCCACCCAATTGGTCAACTTTAGCCTGTGCCATCTGAATCTGCCAGTCACGTTTATTTCATTCTTCCCATCAGATATTCTTCTGGGGTACTTTTGTTGTCGTCTGTGACAGTGGAGGAGGAATGTTACCTTATTAAAGCTCCTTCCTTGTTAAAATATACCTTATGTTGCTGCAATTTGCTGTAATGTTGTGTTGAATAAGGATCTTTGCTAGCAGTGGTTTAGTTAACACGTAGATAGTTAGCTAGCTAGCTAGCATTTCTGTTGGCTAGTAATCTCACTAGAATAATACAGTGGAACCCCTGCATCAGCTGATTTGGTAACCACGGTTTCAGTGTAATTTATAAACTAAACTTTTTCATAGGTATGTATGTACAGGAGAACAAGTAATTTATAGTGTTCAGTACTATGCTATGATTTCGGATCTGTGCAGTAAATCTTGGAATGCTTCCCCCATGGATACGGAGGCACTACTGTATTTAACATTTGAATGTTTGATAAAGTTGATATCAGCGCAGGGTTGCCAATGTTGGTCAGCTGGCTAGAGTGAGATTTTCCATTTGAGACAAGTCTACACTTACATCCCTATAAAACACATTTACATGTATGTAAGTTTTATTACCTTAATAAATAACAATAATAATAAATAATAGTCTGTAGTATTTGCAGACTACCCCAAAGCTTGTGATATATCTAATTTTAGGTTTATAATGGAATAATATGGATTTGCTGTAAGATTTCTTGTGTGAGAACCAGATGTGTGTGAGTTGGCGACCCTGTCAGTGCTCAGTCAAATAAAGTTACCTGGTTAGATAGATTACATGCTTTAATTCACTTAAATTAGTCATACACCACCATAAAGAACATGCAACAATTTTTGGTTCTCAAATCAAAGCTTGCAACCAGCAGTTCATTACAGCTGCTCTTAGCTTGAATCACCAAGCTCAATAAAGGTGCCTTTAAACCAAGTGGGCAGCTACTGCAGGCAGTTCAGGCAGTAATGCTACACTTTCCCTGCCCGCTTCCACCTTTGTTTACAATGTCAGTTTGTTTATGGTTTGGTAATTATCTTTTAATGCTTTTTATCTTTAAGGAGCATCCTTCCACTATATTACTGGTTATTTCCCAAATCTTATGATTGGGACAATGTGACTTGACTCTTATTTGACTATCCCTGCCGGCCCTGGAGGATGGGCTCCCCCTTTGAGTCTGGTCCCTCCCAAGGTTTCTTCCTTCTTGGGAGTTTTTCCTTGCCACTGTCGCCTTTGGCTTGCTCACTGGGGGCTTTGGGTGCGGATGCTGTAAAGCGCTTTGAGATAATGTAATGTGATAATGCGCTATACAAAAATAAATTTGTTGTTGTTGTTGTTGTTAGCAGGCACTTCAGTCCAAAGCACCTTACAGAAATCACATAATTATAAAAACATAACAACAACAACAACAAGAATAATAATAATAATAATTATTATGATTATGGGGTGGCATGGTGGTGCAGTGGTTAGCACTGTTGCCTCACACCTCTGGGACCCGGGTTCGAGTCTCCGCCTGGGTCACATGCGTGTGGAGTTTGCATGTTCTCCCCATGTCGTCGTGGGGTTTCCCCCCCACAGTCCAAAAACATGCTGAGGCTAATTGGACTTGCTAAATTACCCATAGGAATGTGTGTGTGAGTGACTGGTGTGTGAGTGTGCCCTGCGATGGGCTGGCCCCCCATCCTGGGTTGTTCCCCACTTCCCGATCACCAACAGGAAGAGAAGCGGGGACGAGCATGCATGCTCCCAGGGTGATCGTCGGGGCCTTCGCCGGCTTCCTTCTCCTCCTCGCCCGGCTCACGGTGGTGGTGGGAGGCTGTGCCATGCTAGGCTGTGTCATGCCTGATGGGACGAACGGCGGGAGGACAGCCTCTGCGATGCAACCCTCCGCTCAGTCATGCGCTGGGCCAGCTGCTGGAGGTTCTCGTGCACCTCCTCCGTGAGGTGTGCGTCCTCCTCGAGGGACAGCCTGTCCAGGATGTCCTAGCTCTGGCTCAACAGGTCCCAAACCTGGGAATCTTCCCGGACGCCGGGCTGGGCGAACCAAAACAGTACCTCATCGACGAGACCGAGGTAACTCTCTTCAGTCACGGGGATGCTCTCTTCGTTGGGTCTGTTATTCTGTTAGAGTTCGCGGGTAGCGACGGGCAGGCTGGCAGGAAGGAGGCAGGGAAGGACGAGACAGGCAGGCGAAAGTCGGGGAAAACGGGGATTTATTACAGGGAAGACGGCTACGGGCAGGACAGAATAACAGCACTGACATCAACTAACATCACAACGTTAACTAACATCAATGATGGACAAAAAGCAGGGCAAGACATGGACTGATATAGAACAAAGACAGGGCAAAACAACAGGATACAGCTGGGCATGGTTAGGGAAGCACATGTAGATAATCAGGGGGGCGTGGCACATAGGAGGATCGTATGAGTCGGACAATGCCCATGTGCCCCACCATTTCTCAGGTCACAAACTACTATTGCACTGCAGTATAGTCCATTGTGTGAAATGCTGCCCACCCAAAATTTCTATTGCGCCCCAACTTGAGCAGTCTAGATCCGGGCCTGCCTTGACCTGCACACCAGCTTGTCCTTCTCACGCTTCTGTTCATTGAAACACACTAAAGCTATGTGCTTATGTTGGTAAGACTAGCTGGTGCTGCTGTTGTGTTGGTGGCCATCTGCTTCTCCATGACCCCATCTGAGTGAACTGCTCAGTCAGCACCCATGGATTGCCATACTATGTGAGCTCAGTTTGGTCTACAGGAAGCAGGAGTATCTCTGCTAAGCTGAATTTGAGTAGAAATGAAAAAGAATCTGTAGAAAGTTTTGTGTAGGATAATTGTGAGATGTAGTGAGGGGGAGAGATAGAGCTGGGAGGGGCAAGTAAAGGCTTACACTGGGCAGTCATTGATTCACCAGATAGGACGGCAAACATGACATCGGTGTAATAAAAAGCTGAGTGGTCCTGGTAGAACATGAGCACTGGGCAGGTACTCACACTGCCTCAGCTGCCTTTGAACTCTGAGAATAATCTTTACAATGAAAAATAAGGAATCTTAAAATTTTGTTAATCGTGATAGGGTTAGTGCCTATTTTATGAATCCTTTAAGAAGCATTGAAACAATTGCAAATATTTGTAAGGTCATAAAATGTCTGAAAATGTCTTTTTTATTTTAAGTATTAAATTCTGAAATGTTACTTAAAGGCTGGCTGAGTAATAATACCTGTATAACCACAATGAAAAAAATATATTAAATTACATTATAGTTTGTGGGCAGTATTGTGGCTAAGTAGGTACACCTCCTGTGGGTGACTGCGTGTGAATGTGTGTGTGTGGGGGGGTAGGTATATATTACATTGTGGGGACAAAATGCCCCCCACCCATAATGTGATTTTAAAAAAAACTGTTATTTTGACTTTATGGAATTTTTTCCTGTCCATAAAGGGCTGTGAAAGGCTTAAAACCTACCCAGCCCTAACCTTAACCATAAGTAATCAAACAAAGACTGTAAAGAAATTGTAGTTGGAAAACTGCATATAAAACTAACTTTACCGCGGTTTTGGAGTGAAGGTTTAAGGGTTATTTCTGGAATATTTCAGTATAGATCTGCATATCTCTACATACATCATCAAGCTCGAACAGCAGGGAGGTATACCCGAAAGTAGTTTGGGTTAACCTTGACTATGACACCGCGGTAAAGTTAACATTTTTAGTTTACAGTGGTACCTTGGAATACCTTCTTAATCCGTTCCATATCCTTGGACTTTTACCAAACAGGACGTATGCCAAACGAATTTTTCCCATAAGAAATAAAGGGAAAACGATTAATCCGTTCCCATGTTGTTATATTGGCATATTATACATTGATGGGGTAGAATAAAATAATGTAAACACTCTGTCATGCCCCGCTCGCCCGGTCCTCCTGTGTGTCATGCCCCCTCGCTAACTAGTGTGAAATCCCCGTGTTACCAGCTGTTTCTCGTTGCTGTCGATTAGTCCTCCGTATTTAAGTCCGCATTAAAGTATGTTTCCCCAATCCGGTTATTGAAGTCTAAGGTCAGTCCTTCTTGTCTCCTTTCTAATAAACCGCGTGTTCACCCGATCCCTTTGAATCCTGTGCTTCCTCCCCGCTCCGTGTGCCGATCGACACGACACACTGCTTAATACTGAAATACATAAATATAAAAGCAATTAAATGAAATAAATGAAAAGGGAGTTATAGCGCGGGTTGTCCACTGAATAGTAGCAACTGGCGTACTGACGCTCGTGGGCAGTAGTAGCTTTGTCACGAGAGAGGTAAAGAAGTGTTGCGCGCGGTGTCGTGACTTATTTTCACCCATACAAGTCATAGTACGCGAGTCAGACAAAGGTCGTATGCCAAGCATCCTAAAGCGGACGTATAACTAGGTATCACTGTACATTTAGTTTTCCGGCTGTAATATCTTTCAATAAAAGCAAGCAATGCCCCTTGGTTTTCCAGATTGTTTTACGGGCGAATTATTAATTAATTAATTAATTAATATTTCATTTTATGTGTGCACTCCACGTTCAATAGAGCAGCTGTCTTGCTTAAAGTCACTGGCGGAGAATGGACATAGTACAATCATTAATAAATACGTATAAAACACACATATGAAAGTAACATAGTATGCATTGTCCCCCATGGTTTACTGCATGCTTATAGCACACTTAACTGGACATGTCTGTAACGTTTAGGGTTATACTTATTAGTCCGTTAATTCTATATTTGTACTTTAAACACACAGTGTTCAGTCATTAGTACCGCAAAACTATTGCAAAGGAACGCAAAAGTATTGTGTACGGGGGAAGCAAACGTTTTGTGAAGGAACGCAAAATTATTTATTATGTATTAATTATTTATTATTTTTTCCCACCATGACCTCTTAGGGGCTCCGTACATATGTGACGTTGTACGTACTCTTAATAAAACAATGTATTGTAATATATCCAAGTGAATTGCGTGACTTTTTTAATTTGTTCGAACGATTTTTTAAAAGCGTGACAGCTCTACGAAGACATTGGAAGCTGATGTACATTATATTGAAAGACATTACATTACATACAGTGGGGATTAAATACGAATTGCCGACTTGCAACTTGCACAAGTTGAATGACCCCTCAACTCGTACTTTTGAGTTGGAACTTTGGAAATACTTTTGATACCCAAGTTCCCGAGCTTGGACAGGACACTTTCAATTTTAAATGGTATGTAGCCTAATTATTTATTTTTAGCAATACACCAATCGTTAGCTGCTGCTTGTGTACATCTGAAATCTGTGTACCCCTTATTGATATGAAACAATGCTATTTATCACCATTTTCCTAATGTAGCATGTATATTATGGAATCAAAATAGGATTTTCCCAAGAAACAGGTGAGAAAAAAAGTATCAATTTTCCTTGTGCTTCAACCAACAAAGCACTTGAATAATATGACATATTTGTAATTCCGACTTCAAAATTCTGTGACGTGGCTCTATAATAAACTGGCTGATTGTAACTAAATCTTGGTCTGGATTTTTACTTTCTGGACCTTAAATGTCCACCTCTGAGTAGGACCCTCCAACTAGCACGTGAAGGGAGTATACGGATTCAATTTTCACATGATATGAGAAATTAATTATGATACCATTAATTATGAAATCACTGTTCACTTGTCAGAGTCAAGACTGGAGGCTTGTTACAGCAGCAGGGGGCACAAAACAACATCATTCGGAATGAGAGGGGGTGCTGGGATTGCTGTACTGTGAGGGGGTGGTGTAGACGCTGTGTGCACTTGTGTTGTGCGCCTGTTGAAGCGGTTGACTGGAATTATTTGGAAGTGTATTTGAGTGTTTGTGTTCCAGTACGGTTACATGGGTGGTTGTTGTTTCATTTATTATTATTTTCTTCGGCCGGCGTGAGTGCTTTTCTGTCCTTGTTAATAAACAGCGCGAGTGTTATCGATAGCTGCGCGTGTCGCGTGAGCGGCGTTTCTGTCCGCGTACCTTCGCAACAAACACCCGCGGGGTAATATTATCTAACGTCGGTAACATTAACTCGGAAAAGGATAGTTGCTCCTGAGCTTTGCTCGGATGCCAGTCGGACATTTTCCACTTTTTTTCCCGCTCCGGCAGTAGTTTGCTTTGAGATGGGTTTTTTGTGGTTTTTCGGCCTCCCAAGAGCAATTTCGCTTTATTTTAGTCAAACGTGGTTCAGCAGGAAGTTAGTCTCGGGTAGGTGATTGTTAATTTGGTTATTTTAAAAGTTTAACTTCAAAGGTTATCTCTGACGCTATCAGATAATTTAAAACGTTCCGTTCTTACACTAGTGTTAATTTAGTGTTTTGTTGTATTTGGCAATTTATTGTTTTAACTATACGTTAATTAGATCAACTAAAAGTTATATTACGCTATATTAATATACTGGGCTGGGAGTAAAGGACAGGGTCATAGCTAGTTAATTATGGGGCCAGCTCAGTGTTGTGTTTGCAAGATGTTTGCCCTTCTGGATGTTTGCGTCCATTCGGACTTTATCTGCAAGTGACATGAGTTAGTGGACTCACTCATGAGCAAGGTTCGTGACCTCAAGGAGCTACTGACTCTCATCCGACACAACAATGAGTTAGAGGAGAGAGTTAATACACCTTTTAGGGAGACGGTGTGTATGTCACAAGTGGGGAGGGGGGAGAATGAAGAACAGATAGGTCAGGAGAGCTGGGTAAACATAGGTCATAGACGTAGAAAAGGGCGTACGCAGTTTACACAGGTGGCATCATGTGAAGTGACTGTGTCTAACTGCTTTCAGGTGCTTCCAGCTTTAGAGCCGGAAGAGACTGGGGAGGCAGGTGGGCGGTTGGGCACCAAGGAGCCCCCTCCCCCCAGGAGGAGGGAGGTTGTTGTGGGGGATTCAGTTATTAGAGGTGTAGATAGTTATGTGTGCACCCATGATAGAGGGTCCTGTACAGTGTCTTGCCTGCCTGGTACCCAGGTAGGGGACCTTCCGAATTGTGTAGACAGGCTTTTGGCCCCAGCCGAGGTGGATCCAGTCGTCATGGTGCATGTTGGCACAAATGACTTAGGCAAGGGGAGGAGGGCTGTTCTGCAGGAAAAATTTATAGAAGCTGCGGATAAGCTTAGAAGCAGAACATCCACAGTGGTATTCTCTGGAATACTTTCTGTGCCACGTGCAAGCCAGGCTAAGTTAGCTGAGATAAGGAGATTAAATGTGTGGCTAAAAGGGTGGTGTAGGAAAGAGGGGTTTAGGGTTATGGGGCACTGGAGGACCTTCTGGAACGGGTGGGACTTGTTTAAGCTGGACAGGTTGCATCTGAACCAGAGGGGAACCACTGTATTGGGGAGACGTATGTGTAGAGTAGTTGAGGAATGTTTAAACTAGGGACTGGGGGGCAGGGAGGTTAGTTAAGAATATAGGTGGGGAGAGATAGAAGGCCCCAATTAATACTAAAAGTGGGCACTGTAAAAGGCCTACCCTTTGCGGTCTGTATCTAAATGCTAGGAGTAGAAATAAAAATTCATGATTTAGAGGCTTTAATTTCACGAGACACAACATTATAGGAATAACAGAAACATGGGTGAGTGACAATGATGGAGAAGAATAGTAATATGGATGGTTACACGTTGTTCCATAGAGACCGGATAGGCAAGAACGGAGGTGGTGTTGCAATATACGTAAAATAAAACTTGCAGGGAAGGGAGCTCACTGATAAAATTAAAAGTACAGAAGCTGTATGGATAAAAGTAGATGCTAAAATCTCAAATAGCCTAATTGTCAGTTTGTTATACAGCACCTAATATAGCTGCAGAAGAAAGCAGAATGTTATATGACGATATCAGGATTATGAGTAATAAAAATGATGTGGTGGTTATTGGTGATTTTTATTTACCTGGGATACAGTGGGACACAGTCTCTGGCTCTTCTGTAAATGAACTTGAGATGGTGGAATTAGTACAGGATTGTTTTTTTTCCTCAGTTTGTTAATACCCCTACCAGGGGAGAAGCCCTTCTTTAACTTGTTTTCTCTAATAACCAGGAGATGATTCAAAAATTAGAGGTTTTAGAACCACTGGACAGTAGTGATCATAACATGGCTTAATTTGAGGCTAATTTTTGTGTCTGAAGAGCAAAGTCCAAAACAAAAGTATACAGTGTTAGGAAGGCTAACTTTAATGGTTTGAGACTGAAACTAGAAACTGTAAAATGGATGGAGTTAAATAGCAAAATGTTTAAAGAGGCATGGGAATGTTTTAAAAGCACATTGTTGCAAGTGCAAGAGGACTTCATACCTGTTTCCAGCAAAACTAAATCTAGGAAACTACAACCAAGGGTGTTTACTACGGAAATTAAGAATAAAGTCAGGAGGAAAAGGGCTCTTTTCCACAAATGGAAAATAATTAATTTTTTCAAAATAATGCAGGAATATCTAAGTCTACAGGTTGAGTTAAAAACAGCCAAGAGGAATGTAGAAGGAAAGATTGCATTGGAGGCAAAGGATGACATTAAAAGTTTCTTCCAATACTTTAACTCCAAATGAGCTCTAAAAGCAGAAATCACTAATTTGCAGGATAGTATGGGCCTAATAATTGAAAATGAAATTGATATAGTAAATTAGTTTAATGATTATTTTACACCGGTGTTCACAGTAGAGAACATGAGTAACTTACCACCATTCAATACGAATATAGGGTCATCTATGACCAATATATGTATAACTGAGGCTGATGTGGTACAAAGCCTAGCTAAGCTCAAAATAAATAAATCGTAGGGCCCTGATGGCACCTTACCTATCGTCTTAAAAGAGATGAGGGGTATTATTAGCCAACCTTTAACTTTACTATTCCAGAAATCGTTATTTGCTGATGTGGTACCTTCTGATTGGAAGAATGCTAATAAAACACCCATATTCAAAAAAGGGGATAGAAGTAATCCAGCAAACTATAGGAAAATCAGTTTAACTTTCATAACTGAAAAAGCAATGGAAGCTATAATACAAGTAAAAATGGTAGATTATCTGGATTCAAATAACATTCTGCGAGATAGCCAACATGGATTTAGGAGCCATAGGTCCTTTTACTTGAGTTCTTTGTGGAAGCTTCAAGAGAAATTGATCAAAAAAAGACCTACAATGTAATCTTGGATTTCCAGAAGGCCTCTGACGTTGTCCCACACAAACGGCTCTTGCTTAAGCTCAAAGCTGCAGGCATTTTAGGCTTGGATCAAAAACTGGTTAACAGACAACAGGAAGCGGCGGATAGTTATTAGAGGCACAATGTCACAGTGGGCCTACTTTCATAACGGGGTACCGCAGGGTTCAATTTTAGGACTACTATTGTTCCTAATTTACATTAATGATATTGCCACCAGGGGGCGGCATGGTGGTGCAGTGGTTAGCACTGTTGCCTCACACCTCTGGGACCCGGGTTCGAGTCTCCGCCTGGGTCACATGTGTGTGGAGTTTGCATGTTCTCCCCATGTCGTCGTGGGGTTTCCTCCGGGTACTCCGGTTTCCCCCCACAGTCCAAAAACATGCTGAGGCTAATTGGAGTCGCTAAATTGCCCATAGGTGTGCATGTGTGAGTGAATGGTGTGTGAGTGTGCCCTGCGATGGGCTGGCCCCCCATCCTGGGTTGTTCCCTGCCTCGTGCCCATTGCTTCCGGGATAGGCTCCGGACCCCCCGCGACCCAATAGGATAAGCGGTTTGGAAAATGGATGGATGGATGGATGGATGGATATTGCCACCAATACATACAGTAAACTGATTAAATTGGCAGACGACACCAAGGTGTGTGGTGTAGCACATACCGATCTAGCAGCAGAGAGGCTACAACGGGATCTTGATTTAATTAGTGACTGGGGCTGATACCAAGCAGATGAAAATTAACATAAATAAATGTAAGGTAATCCATGCAGGGAGCAGAAGTATAAAGTACAGATATTTTATGGGTTCCACTGAAATGAAGGTAGCAGATTATGAGAAAGACCTTGGTGTGTATGTTGATGCTTCCATGTCCCACAATAAAAAAGGCCAATAGGATGTTGGGTTACATCTGTAGGTGTGTGGAGTTTAAGTCAAGGGAGGTGATGCTACGATTATGTCCTTGGTAAGACCCCACCTAGAATATTGCGTGCAGGTTTGGTCACCATACCTTAAGAAGGACATTGCTGCCTTGGAAAGGGTGCAACGTAGGGTTATAAGAATGATTCCTGGTCTTAGAGGAATGTCTTATGATGAGAGGTTAGCTGAGGTGAATCTGTTTAGCCTCAAGCAAAGGAGACTAAGGGGGGACATGATCCAGATTCTAACAGGTCTGGATGCTGTTCAGCTAAATCACTATTTAAATATTAGTTTAAATACTAGAACTCGTGGCTGTAAGTGGAAATTAGTAGGAGAACATTTTAAAACGAATTTGAGAAAGCACTTCTTTACACAGCATGTAATTAGAGTATGGAATAGTCCTCCTGCTAGTGTAGCACAAGCTAATACCCTGGGTTCCTTTAAATCAGATGTAAATAAGATTTTAACAAATCTGAGCTATTATTTAAGTTCTCCCCAAACAAGCTTGATAGGCTGAATGGCCTCTCGTTTGTAAATTTCTTATGTTCTTAAGCTCAGCCTGGATCATTGACATTGACTCCATAAAGGTTCACTAGGAACCTAGGGATAATGATAGATATCCTTTGCTGATCATTTTGCATCTCCTGGTCTTGTAGATTTGTTTTATATAACTTCAGGAAGAACACACTTTATTTATGAGAATGTAGTATGCTCCTGTAGCTGAACAAGCAACACATTTTGCTAACAATGCAAAAGTTTTGGGTTCTAATCTCTGAAGGTACATTTAAATCATTACCCTTTTCTCTACTGTAAGTTGCTTTGAATAAAAGCATCAGATGAATATGTTGTAAATGTAGAAAAGGCAGCTCAACTCCTAGTGTAGTCAGTTATTAAAATTAAAATAAATAAAAAAAAAATTAAATATTAAAAAATTAAAAGACCATTAACTGTTTACTGACAGGGCTGTCACACCTCACCTTGTCTGTCTTACTTGGATTCTGGTTCTAATTGGTGCTGGCTTTTAGAGCCATTAATGCAATGGCAGCTAATCTCATTTGAACCTGCATTCCATCTCACGTTCAGTCACCTGGTCATTCCACTACCATGATGCCTGACGCTGTGTTTCTCATGTGTCGTCTGTCAGTGATAGAACGAGTGGCCCATCCACCGTCCCTCCTTTATGAAATTCCTCAAAGCCCATTTTTGCAGCAACACATCGACAAACTCTTCCAGCCACTGATCCATTGGCTATTCCTTAGTTATGGTCCCTTAGTAACACTGAATACTCTTCAAATTTTTTTGTGAAATTCTTTAGGGAATTCTTTCTAATATATTGTTTTGTATAGCTGTATTCCAAAGCTAAACGATACTTGTTGTGGGAAGACCAGCCTAGCAGAACTTATCTATACTATATAACCAGTAGTATGGGGACACCTGGCCATAACACCTGCAGGCACTTTTGTGACATCCCATTCTAAATCCATAGGCATCAATATGGAGTTGGTGGTGTAGTACACCACTCCATGCAACGCTTGGCATTGCCCTTGGTGATATGAGGCTTGTGTGCAGCTGTTTGGCCATGGAAGCCCATTCCATGAAGCTCCTGCCACACAGTTTTTCTGCTGGGGTTAATGGTAGAGCAAGTTTGGAACTCTGCAGTTATTGAGTCGACAGACTGTTGGAGACTTTGGAGTTTCTGTTATTTCCAAATGCTTCGACTTTGCAATAATACCACTTAAGTTGACTGGAATATCTATTAACAAAAAAAAAATGGAAGTTACACAGTGAAGATGATCATCACGTTATACACCATATATAAGGTTATTACTGTATAAGTAATAAGGTTTTAGTGTAAGGCACTGATAGCCCACATGACATGGAGCTTTGGATGCTATTCCACTTATAAACATACAAACAGGCAGAATCAGAACTATAGATAGAGCAGGCAGATGTTAAGAAGCTCCAGCAACAAACAGGTAAATCAATAACATGACAGGTAGATCAGTCATGAAGTAGAGAAAAACTGAAGCAGGGGGGTCAGGGTGGGGGTGTTCAGGAGACTTGGTGACTCAGCACACCTAGCACTCGATGTCAGAGGATAATGCCAAGGATGATGATCGCTGTAGTCATGTACCGGATTAAATGGCCTTGTTCGTCAGCCTGCATCTTAACCATTATAAGCCTCCCTGCTGAAGAGCCTTGCGCAGATGACGTCAGCCGCAGCACAAAACTGCAAGGGTCCATCATAGATATGTGTCTTAAACACCAATTAATCATTTAACAGCATAATGAGGAGCTAATGTCACTGATACCTTGGCAGTTTGTGAGTTTGTTTATGCTTCCGGGCTTGAATTACTTTGAAAGCGTTGCCAAAAAAATCGCCTGACTCCAGTGTGCCTTGTCTCAGACTTCAGCACACAGTGGATGTAAAAAGTACATACAATCTATTAAGATGGCAGGTTCCTTTGTAGTAAAAAAAAGAAATCAAGATAATTCATGTCAGAACCTTTTCCACTTTTAAAATTGCAATCCAAACAAGGTAAAAAAAACAGGAAGATTTTCCTGACAATATTTCTCCCCTCTTCCTTGAAAAAATGTACTAGATCCATCACATGGTGAATGCAAAATGTTCCAAAATGTTGCTCTTTTGGTGAAGCCATCCCTGCGGTGATTTGGATGTATGCTTTGGGTCGTCATCATGCTGAATTGTGAAATTTCTCTTCATTTTCCGCTTTCAATCAACAGGTATTTAGAGGCTTTCAGGACTCCCTCAACGCTTTGCTAAACCTTCAGTAAAGCTCCAGTTACAGCTGAAGAAAAGCAGCCTGCGCCACATTTGGAGACGCTGCCTGCACCACACATCACAGTGGGTATGCTCTTATTTCGGTGGTGTGCTGTGTTGTTATCATGCCCAACGGTTCATTTCAGAATCTTGGCCGAAAAATATGAAAATAATGGCAGATTGTTATCACATGTAAGAAGTAACCAGAACTTGCCAACAATTGCTACAGCTCCTTGAATGTTGCCCTAGGCCATTTGGTAGCCTCACTGAATAGTTTTCTGCTTATATTCTCATCAGTTTTGCAGGGATGTCCTATTCTTGGTAGTGTCACTGTGGTGCAATGAGATCTTGTTCTTGCTGAAAGTTCTTTGCAGGCCATGGCTTTTGCAGTAGGATGCAACCAAGAAGATATCAGGAAAATCTTAAAGGAACAGCTAAACTTTATTTGGAGCCACTTTACTTGCAGAGTGGTGGCTCTGAGTTTAGGGATCTATGCCTGCCATTGGAAGGTTGCTGGAAGGTTCGAATCCTGTGAATGTCGGCAGTGATTCTACTCTGTTGGGCCCTTGAGCAAGGCCCTTAACCTGCAATTGCTTTGTCCTGGCTATGATATTAATCTACATCCAGTCCTGTAAGCAGGTTCTCCAACTTCCAGGGAAAATTTGGGGGTTGGTGGCAGGATTGGCATTCCAGCCCCCAGGAGAATCTTCACACTGTTCCATTTGGACTAATGCAGTGCTGAGGTATCACCTCTTGCATGGCTGCACTCATGTTCTCATCCTTGAGGTGGATTGTCATGTGGTGGGTGTGGCAACACAATATATCAGCATGTGCTCCTTACCTCCTTAACTGATGGCAGGTCTAGACTAACTAGTATTTCACATGAGACTGAATGTGATTGGTGGATTCTGACCACAGCCACATTTCAGTTATAAAAAGATGTATGCACCTATGCAACCAGGCTATTGTATGTTTTTAATTAAAAAATTTTTCCCTAAAAGGTTTCTGATTTTCCACCTTATTTGTATAGGCTGCAATTTTACATTAAAGGTAGAACAAAGGTCTGACATGATTAATCTTATTTTTTACATCACAAAATCATTGTAGCCACGGTGTGCATCATTTTATATCTACTTTTTATATCTATTACTATCTACATCTGTGCTGTTGTCTGTGCTGTTGGGTGTTATTTATTGTCCAGTAAATCCCTGTTTCTCGAGTTGCAGAACTTTCACTCCAGTGTTCCCATTACAGTGTTCACATCAGTACTGCAGCAGGCTTTGCCATGCATGTTCTGCTAATGGACTGACTCATGCTACTGTGAGCATTCCTGTCACTTGCATAGGCCATCCCTATCTTTTATTTATCAGAAGAGTCCGCAAAATAGATGGCATCAAAACTGAAAAAATCCCCTTTTCACCAAAGCTGGGCCAACATTTATGACATCATGATCCAAGAGCCGGACGTTGGTGTACCTATCTATTTGATGCCATGCACACCTTGCTTCCCTTTCAGTTATGTTCTCCTAATCTCTCTACCCAGACACTGCTGGATGACATTCTGTGACTCATCCTGGCAAATTCCCCAGGTTTCTCAGCCTGGACTGTAGCAGAGGGAATGAACCAGCCTAGGAGGCCCTCTTTCTGGCAACACTCAAAACAAGTAGACCAACAGAAGGACAGACAGAGAGACATACAGATAGATAGATAGACAGACAGACCATTGTACAAATTAACTGAAACAAGTTGTCATGTCTGTATGCAGACAGTCTGACCACAGTTAAGACAGACATCACAGTTACATTGAATCATACTTAACATCTTGGGTCCAGATTTAAGACCTGGTGGACTGAAAAAAATTGTATGGGAATAACCCAGGATGGGGCGCCAATCTGTTGCAGGGCACACGCACCATTCATGCCTATGGAGAACATGGCAACTCCAAATAACCGCAGCATGTTTTCAGACTGTGGAGGAAACCCCGCAACAACATGGGGAGGTGCCCAAACCCCAGAACATTCAATAGAACATACATGGATGGCTGAAGCACAGTCATACCATCCAGCTCTAACCCCAACCGAGCAGAACTGCCTGTCTGTGGGCATAGTGCCTCCATCCATCCATACAGTACATTCTCTGCCCTGTTGGCTGTGCAAACCAGCAGGCCCCAGGTCTCTGCATGCATGTGTGTGACAACTTGTTTCAAATAATCTGCACAAGGGTGTAAGTAGGCAGGCAGGCAGGCAGGCAGGCAGGCAGGCAGGCAGGCAGGCAGGCAGATAGATAGATAGATAGATAGATAGATAGATAGATAGATAGATAGATAGATAGATAGATAGATAGATAGATAGATAGATAGATAGATAGATAGATAGATAGATAGATAGATAGATAGATAGATAGATAGATAGATAGATAGGATGGAGCAGTGGGTGCTGAAGACACTAGTACGTCTTTGACTCATGCTGAACAGTTCTTCCTCTAGTCCTTCTGTCAGTAGCACATGCTGTCATTTCCCAGCTGTTAACTCGTGTGTACTGACACCACAGTTAAATGAGATCACTCCCATCATCCCATTCAATTACTCCCACACATTAACTCTTTCTTGCTTATACAATGTAATCGGATCCAAAACACTGACTGACAGAGTGAAACACCATAACCTGTGTAGTCACAGCTACTGCCTGACTGGAAATGAGAACTATGGCATCAAGCTTTTGAACAAAGTGTGCAGTGACCCTGACCATATAGCTTGTGAATTACTTATAGTGTGGAGGCATAAGAGAAAGGTTGTTACCTTAGATACACATCACTGTTGTCTTTTTTCATTATTCTGTCAGAACGTCTGGTTCATAACCCCTAATTCTAAGTAATAGATATAATATCTAATTTTATTTTCATCTTCCTGCTCTGTTTTCCATTTTTCCTCGTCTTGTGCAAATATTCTCGCCTTTATCATAACGTTTATGCCACAACACAGGTCATTTACAAGAGGGATGGATGATGACTTTGTCAAAACATAAGACTCTGGTCATTGCGCACATTCTTAGAGCTACTACTTAAGAGCTACCAATCAACAGTCTCTCAAAACTTATCCAAAAAACTATGAAAGCTATCAAAACGTTTACCCATATAAATGGAGTATTTATTAATTTATTTATTAATCTATAAAGCATCTTAATTACAGTACAGTCAAAGAAATTGATATTTAAATAATCTTCAAGTTGAACTATGATATTGCCTGTCAAAGTGTGTCGGCTTAGCCATTTCATAACATCTCTTGAAGTCACCTCAGTGTCTGCAGTAACCATCCAATACACTATTGTATTTTTATAACTTGACCACCACCACACCATGTTTGGCGAATTAATACCTCAGTGAGTTATTTAACCAGTTATGTTAATTAGTTAATTGAACCAGTGATGAAATTAACCAAATACATGGAATGGCTGGGTGCCCCTGTGGAGAGGTTTGGGATCTGAAGCAGTTCTTGCAGCCAGCTAAGGCAATAGTAACTATAATGAGAAGAAATTCTAGTTAGTTTTTATTGTTACTTTTAATTTGCATATGTTATAACGTTAATTTGTGTATTTATTTCTGAGCAAATATATAGTTGCTACCTAGGTAAATAGCTTTAAGCATTTTCTTTCACTGCATAAGACCTTTGCACAGTAATATATAGAGCTCAATAGCTACAGGTATGTGATATGTAAATGTAAATGATTGGGGGTCCCGATCCTCCCTACACTCATCCATACAGCTCCCAGTTAGGAACACTTTATTTTAATATTTCAAAAACCCGCCGCCTGTAGCATTGTTTACAATGGGCCCCTGACGTAAGTCATAATAGATCCAACTCGAGTTAACTGATCCTGGAGTTGTTTTCCTGTATTGTGAAACTTATGTCAAAATTGAGTGGTTATATCACGTTTTAAATCATATAGAGGCACATGTTGTTTTATGCGCGAACGTGGGGATATATAATATATATATATATATAATATAGGTTAGAAGGCAGGCTTTTAAAACATGCCAGCCTGGGTATCCTTTCCCATCCTACGTAGTTCACCCTTTACTTTTTCAGTTCCCTGCCTCCTCCCACTTTTACAAACGTGCCACAAGCACAGCTCTAAATGGCACGACCTTAGGCTATGGAAGGTGGTGATACGGCAATGCGCGCCGCGTGTTTATCATATTAGCTATAATATTACTGCCATTTTAGCATTTATTGCAGGTCTTCATATTTTCATTTTGTTTTTCATTTTTCTTCAGTCACTTTGGTGTTTTACTAAAAACTTACTAAAAGAAAGACTCACAGGAGTTTGGGTGATTCAGCTGGAGGACTTCTTGAACATTCTGAGGGGTAATCAAAGAAACGAAGAGCAAAATTAAACAAGTACCAGAAGAGTTACACTGATTTTTTAGACTAAATTACCTCTTTTAATTTGACTTCTGGTGAGTCCCTGATCTTGGTTTCAGCAAATAGTACATTACTTTACATTTGAAATGTAAGCTCATCTCAAACTGATGTTTCTCCTTAATTTCCTGGTATGCTTTGCCAACCATCTGTCTTTTTTCTTTCTTGGATGTGCATGTACGCTGTGGCCTTCGCATTTTTGTGATGTTTGATACCTTTTTTACCTTTAATCGGATACATAGGTTATATTTAATAGAAATATATCACCCATCAGACGCACCGAGTGCTGCAGCGCAAGAGGCAAAGGCTTAGAGTGTCGCTGTCTGGGGAACAATTTATTTTTGCAATTTTTTTGGAGGATATTATTTACCTGCATCTTTAAGGAAATAACAACTATAGAACAGAAGTACGACTTCCAATAGGATTTCCTTCTGAGGTATGTTGAAAATATGTTATTTAGGAAAGATCATATCTCTCCTATGAGAGTAGTTTGCGTACATTGTGTTGATGACTTCACTTGACGATAATCATCTAATATTGATGAATAATCATTTGCTTCCTGCTTCACTGTTCAAGGAAAGAAACCAGGTACAGCACCATTCTTGTGATGCTATGGACACCATGGTGACTGTTTCATCAACAGGTGAGGACAATTCCTCTACAAATGTGGCCTCCCACCGCAGATATGGCAATTCCCGTACAGCAAACGCAAACCACTTCCATTTGGATACCATGAGGAACTATTCTGAGCCAACTCGGAGGCCCTCAGGGAACTCTCTCGCTGCTGTCAAATCTGGTGAATCAAGAGACTCTTCCAGAAAGGCAAGCAGTGCTACTAATGAGCCCCTGGCTGGAACCAGAGGCATCCCTGTGGCCTCCCAGGGTGATGTCACACAAGATGGGGAGGGACACACCTACGTCGACAACTCCGGCTGCATCTATAGGCATATCTCACCCATGCTGGTGCCGTCGATCAACAAGTTCTCCCTGCGCATGTTTGGCAGCCAGAAGGGGGTGCTCATGGAGCAGGAGAGGGTGAGGTCCCTTGGCATATGGATCATCCACCCATTCAGTGAATTCAGGTATCTGGGGGTGGGGGCAGGGCTCAGCTGAAACACAAGGGATACATTGCATGGGAAGCATGTGTCTCCCAAGCCACTTTATCAGAGGCCATTGAGTACATCTGTTTGCTTATGCGTTACTTTACAATGGTCTTTCACTTTTTGGGAAACTCAAATGTAGTAAAAGGTGCTTCTGTTCATTTTGAAAATGGTTACAGAAAGTCTACCATCATTGACCCTAAATCATTTAGTATAACAGAAAACATCTCCTTCATTGGTGAAATCTACTCAATTGGTCAGTCTCCAGAACCCTTGATCAAGATAACGATGATGCTGAGATTACAGCAGGTGAATGAATGACTAAGACTTGGCTCAGAGCGCTGCACAGTGTCATGCTTCCTCTTTGAGTAACGCTTGTAAACGCACACACAGCCTTTATATGGATGGCTGCCCTTCACTATGTTCCCCTGCATAACGTTAATGGCCCTTTGGATTCATCATAATCTTTAGATAAGGAAGCAGGGATGAATTTGAGTCTTTTACATCCTGATATGTTTGAAATATAAGCCATGTATTGTCATGTATTTCAGATATACTTCAGTTAAATTACTGCTCAGATGAAGAATTACCATCTTGAAAGTATCCCAAAAAGTCATACACCCATAAAATTCAAACTGTTTTCCGTCTGTGGAGTTTTGATTCTTTTAATAACTACCCTGCATTTTTTCAATAGTTTAACAACATGATGGGGGCAAGATTTGGGTTTCAGGTTGTGCCCAGGTGTTTCTCAGTCACTGGTCTGCAGCCCATAGCGGGGCGCATCCTGCAGTGGGCCGCATATCTATATATGGTAAATGTGGTTTGACCTGTATTGGGCTGCCGTAGGGACCCAGTGGATCGTCAACACTTTGTAATAGTCAACAGCTGGGCCTCGAGGTTGATAATCCCTGCTGTAGAGTACAGATACGTTGGTGCGCTGCAAGACCAACTTTGTCCAATAGAGGGCACTAAAGCCCATAATTGATGCATGCTTTTATTCTTTTTCTTCAATTCACCATTTTCATTCAAAGTTCATTCCCAAACATACATACAAAAATTAAACCAAT
Source organism: Brienomyrus brachyistius (assembly GCF_023856365.1). Taxonomy (NCBI): domain Eukaryota; kingdom Metazoa; phylum Chordata; class Actinopteri; order Osteoglossiformes; family Mormyridae; genus Brienomyrus; species Brienomyrus brachyistius. The sequence goes on along the minus strand of NC_064555.1, from coordinate 11,146,784 downwards.
GAAAAATATTTTTCTGAACATAGCTCAGTCCCTTCAACTGGTGCACAGTTAAAATATAATGAGAACTACAACAGTTCACAGTCCACAGTTGGCGCAAGCTTTGTGTTCTTTTTTGAACAGAGAGCACCATCTAATGAGGTAAAAAAAAACATACAATGTTTCATGAAGCGTCATTTTGTCCATCCCGAGTGTAAGACAAGGTGTACATCACATTATGCTAGAGTTGGGCGATATAGCAAACGTTATCATGATATCATTTTTCCATATCAAAACATATCTTTAATTACCACAATATAATAGATGTTATTTTTTTATTTCTTTACTTACATTTTTTGCTATGTGTTTGCTTAAAATTCCCTTAGAATTTCCCTTGAGATTCAGAAAACGAAATCTAATTATCATAAATCATACTTTTTTTTTTTTGTAGTAGAACACAAAATTAGAAAATGCCTACAGGACATTTCACTGTTTGTTTCAGAGAATGGAGTTGACTAGGGTTGGGCAACATGCCCTAAAAATATCTTACCATAATATTTTCAGAGATTTTCACAATATTGATATTATTCACAATATTCTAAAATTCATAGAAAACAGTAAAATATGACAGGTGGTTTTCAATTTTTTTTATTACGATGACCAAATTGTTTTATTAATAGATATGAAGTATGTGATAGGTATAACGATAAATTACACCAGCAAGAGATTCTTACCTCGATATAATTTGTGTAAAAATAGTGCATTAAAACTGAAATTATACAAGGAAATTAGTGTTTAGAAATAACAATATTCTAATTGATGATAATATGAATAGTTCATAGTCACAATACAATATTTTCTCAATATATCACCCAGTCCTACATTACACTGATTTTTTTAACTTGTGCTTTTGTCCAAAGTGTTACAAGTGAAGAAAGCGTGGGATTAGAGAGCAGGATCAAATTGGGATTAAGGGCCTTGTTCAAGAGCCCCAAGGGTGATGAGGTTATTCCTTTGCCCATGAGATTCAACCCACAGTCTTCCAGACATGGGCACTCCTGAGGCTGTTATTTATACTACTGTATAAAGGCTTAGACTCCTGTGAATATGCATTGCCAGTCAGGCACTCACGTTTTACCTGTCCCATCTCACCAGGTTCTCCTGGGACTTCTTGATGCTGGTCCTGATGATTATAAACTTGATAACCTTGCCATTTGGAATCACATTCTTTGACAGTGATGACAGCTCATGGTTTGGAATCATTTTTGGTGTCATTAGTGACATTCTGTTCCTGTTTGATCTGTTATTCAACTTCCGTACTGGCCTCCTGAAAGAGGATACCTCCGAGGTTGTGCTGGATCTAACTGCCATCCGCCAGAACTACTTCCAGACCTGGTTCGCTGTGGACCTTGTGTCTTCCATGCCTGTGGACTACATTTTCCTCTTCGTGGACTTGGACGACCATATGGACTCAGACATGTACAAAACGGCTCGTGCACTGCGTGCCATGCGTTTCACAAAGGTCCTCAGCCTGCTCCGTCTGCTGCGGCTGTCTCGACTTATCCGATACCTTCGCCAATGGGAGGAGGTGAGGGGTGTGCCTGAGGAAATGGGGGGGTGGGATCTCAGCTCCGGGTATCAGCATGGCAATGGATCAGCACCGCAGTTGATGGGAAGATGGTAAGAAGTGAGAGGATAGACATAGTTCTGCTTATCCTGAGCAGAAGGTAGCATGTAATTTAGGGAAAGAAATCTTATTCTGTTGGGTCCCCAGTCCTGGTAGCTGGCATATATTCATGATTTGAGCATTATATCCTTATAGTGACCAAATGAAACTAGTTTATGTGCTTTTCTCTAAACAAAAGAAAACTCTGCACACGAATAATAAATTACTGTACTAGGAAACCCTACTCTAAAGGAACTAATAAGCTAGTAGCCGTTACTGTACATGGTGCACTTCAGAATTATGAAGTCGTGTACAGACTTAGTAATAGATTGACTGATTCTCTATTTCTGTCTTCATAGCCAATGCCCATCCACTTTCATTTCAATGACATAGAATGATACTCAGTTCAGAAATGAAATTTGATTTCAAACAAAACCATTTTTACAGGTAGATGATATAAAAAAATAAGGGATTTAAGTTTAAAGTCATAGTTTTCTTGGGATGTCTTTTAAGGTTTTAGTATTGTAATGGGGATGTGTGCTCATAACCTGTGCAAAACTCTCTCCCTCTCTCCATTTCTCTCTACCTCCCTCTCTCTCTCTCCACTTTCCTCTCTCACTCTCTAACTCTTTCTGTCTTGCTCTCTCCACCTCCCCTTTCCTCACTCCCTCTTTTCCTCCCTCTATCTCTCTGTCTCCTTTCCCCTCTCTCGCTCTCCCTCTGTCACTCTCCCAGATCCTCAATACGAAGTATGACAAGGCCAGCGCACTGCTGCGCATCACCAACCTCATTGGTATGATGCTACTGCTATGTCACTGGGATGGCTGTCTGCAGTTCCTGGTACCCAGCATGCAGGACTTCCCATCCCACTGCTGGGTGGTCAAGAATGACTTGGTGGTAAGGGGGCGCTGTCTCTACACACGTGTGGGTATGTAGTAAGGGGACGCTGTCTCTGCACGTTTGTGTGGTAAGGAGGTGCTGTCTCTGCATATATGTGTGTGGGTGCATAGTAAAGAGGCACTGTCTATTGCATGTGTATGTGGGTGTGTGGTAAGGAGATGCTGTCTGTATATGTGTGCGGGTGTGTGGTAAGGTAGAGCTGCCTCTGCACGTGTATGAGGGTGTGTGATAAGTCTCTGCGTGCGTGAGAGGGTGTGTGATAAGGGAGCACTGTCTCTGCATGCGTGAGAGGGTGTGTGGTAAGGAGGTCCTGTCTCTGCGTGCGTGAGAGGGTGTGTGATAAGGGAGCACTGTCTCTGCATGCGTGAGAGGGTGTGTGGTAAGGAGGTCCTGTCTCTGCGTGCGTGAGAGGGTGTGTGATAAGGGAGCACTGTCTCTGCATGCATGAGAGGGTGAGTGGGAAGGAGGTCCTGTCTCTGCATGCGTGAGAGGGTGTGTGGTAAGGAGGTTGTGTCTCTGCGTGTGTGAGAGGGTGTGTGGTAAGGAGGCACTGTCTCTGCGTGCGTGAGAGGGTGTGTGGTAAGGAGGCACTGTCTCTGCATATGTGTGTCAGTGTGTGGTAAGGAGGCACTGTCTCTGCGTGTGTGAGAGGGTGTGTGGTAAGGAGGCACTGTCTCTGCATATGTGTGTCAGTGTGTGGTAAGGAGGCACTGTCTCTGCATGTGGGTGTGTGGTAAGGAGGTCCTGTCTCTGCGTGCGTGAGAAGGTGTGTGGTAAGGAGGTCCTGTCTCTGCATGCGTGAGAGGGTGTGTGGTAAGGAGGTCCTGTCTCTGCATGCGTGAGAGGGTGTGTGGTAAGGAGGTCCTGTCTCTGAGTGCGTGAGAGGGTGTGTGGTAAGGAGGTCCTGTCTCTGCGTGCGTGAGAGGGTGTGTGGTAAGGAGGCACTGTCTCTACATGTGTGTGTCGGTGTGTGGTCTGATGACACTGTCTCTGCATGTGTGTATGAGTTTGTGGTAAGGAAGCATTATCAATGCATATGTGTGTGCATGGGTATGTGGTAAGGGGTGTTATTTCTCTATGTGTGTGTGGGTTTGTGCAAGGAAGTGTTGTCACTTGTGTGTGTGTGTGTGTGTGGTGCTTGTGGAATGTTAATAACGCTGTTCCCAGAAAAGGGTTGCAAAGGAGTGGAAAATTTCCGGATAGTTTCCATGGAAAGTTTAACATGGGAAATTTGGGAATTGATAATGCATCGTCAACTAATTCATTTTGGAAAATGCAGTTTTATAGCTACTTTTGCTTTCCACTTTTACTGCTAACAAAAGCATTTGGTTGAAATAAATTTTTGTTATTGTTTTAAATATAAAATTGAAAAACTGTAAAAGCGGATATAGTGTTCAGAAAAACAATTAGTTACTCCAAGTGATCCATCAAACAGTCTAGCTCATTTATATTACTTATATTTAATAACGTTTATTCTGATGTAATTTGGCATCAACCTGCTGGAAGGGTCTTTGCTCATCCAAGCCCCTATTACTGACTGCAGCAAGGATCTTACAAATCCTCTCAACATGAGCTGCCTTTGAACATAAGAACATAAGAACTATACAAACGAGAGGAGGCCATTCGGCCCATCAAGCTCACTTGGGGAGAACTTAACTAATAGCTCAGAGTTGTTAAAATCTTATCTAGCTCTGATTTAAAGGAACCCAAGGATTCAGCTTGCACTGCACTGAATGCAGATAAACAAACTAAACGTCTTCAATACCTCTCTTCTTTATATGAATATGCTTATTTTTTGTATGTATCACAAATGTACATACACAGGAAAATACAAATTTCCCAAAAATTCCCATGGAAAGTTTCCTCTGAAAATCCCCGGCATTTGCGTCCTTAACCCAGGGAACACCAAGTTTGCGTTGGGTGTCTTTCTCTGTCATCAGTGTGTGGTGTATAAAAATAAATACATGCAAGATCATAACAATTAGAAGAATGTGCAATAATCTGCTTTTGTTTTCTCTGATAATAAGCAGGAACCCTTTTGTCTAATACACAGCAGAGTCTGTTTCATGGCCCATGCTCAAAGCGGAATGTTGATTTTACAACACTCTCTGTCACTGTCCCTGTCTCAGAACCAGACCTGGGTTGCACAGTACTCATTTGCCCTTTTCAAGTCCATCAGCCACATGCTGTGTATTGGCTATGGTGTCCACGCTCCGGAGGGCTTAGTGGAGGTTTGGCTCACCATGCTCAGCATGATGGTGGGAGCGACCTGCTATGCTATGTTCCTGGGCCACGCCACCACACTCATTCAGTCACTAGATGCATCTCGTCGGCAGTACGATGAGAAGGTATCAGCCTATGCCAGTGCCTCTGGCATGCCTTACATACTTAGCCTGCCAACCAAAATCAATGACTACTTGTGCCCATTAATAAAAAGCTCAAAATCACTGTTGTTCCCTGAGCTTTGAGAATTAATTATTGATGGATTTTTCTGCAATTCTGTCCTAGTATAAGCAGGTGGAGCAGTACATGGCATATCATAAGCTGCCCGCAGACCTAAGGCAAAGGATCCATGATTATTATGAGCACCGGTTCCAGGGGAAGATGTTTGAAGAAAGCAGAATCCTACGGGAGCTGAGCGACCCAATCAGAGAGGTCTCTGGCACCTTCTATCTGTCAATCACCAACCTATCTGCACATTTCTGTGCTGAGGCTGTGCTGGCTGAGCCTGATCTGGGGCAAGATTCTCTGTGTCCACGATACTCTGGCATTTGTTTTCTACTTGGTACCTTGTTTACTGTGATTTTTAATATTGATTTTTAGTATGGGTGAGTTGTCTGCTGGTAGTGCTAGCTTCTAACTGGTTGAAATTATTATTATGAGCTCTTTTCTGGGCTGAGCTCTTGTGTGTTTAGGCTGTTGTTTTGCATTCATTCATTCACTGAATTTGGACTTGGCTCCCAAAGAGAATGATTGATTTGGATAGAACTGTTTTGTTTAATGTTCTTTTTTATTTATCATTTTTGTTTATTATTGTTGCTGTCTGGTCCCCTGGCATTTTTATACTGCAGTGTGTTCAGATTCTCTGTGAGTTCTCTCAGAGTAAATGTGTGGGCGGCTGGCCTGTACTCTTATTTAATTGTACATTCAAATCTTTTAGAGTTTGAGTGAATTTTTGAACTGGTTGGTTTAGCATTTAGTTTTATTGTCTGAGATTTTTCTCATCATACCATATTTCTTTCCCATTTATTTTGGAATGGGTTCTTTTACATGTTACTTGGAATAAATGCTTTATACCTTGAATTTCCAGACTATACCCTCTGCAATCATCTGGTACTGTATTCATGTAAATATTAGCAATCCAGGTTTCAAAATAATCAATTTTTCTGATAAAATGTGTGGTAAATGCCTGCATGTCTATTCGGTAGATCTTCTCCAGAAACTGCCTTTAAGTGCTTAAGTCTCCATAAAATAGAAAAATTCCTTGTGGTTAATTTATGCAGCTAAAATATGCATATTTATATAGTAAGATACAGTATTTAGAAGTTTCTAAATCCATTCTGAATAATGTGTGTTTGACCTTCCATGGCAACACTGATGTGAATGATGAGCAGTTACTGCCCTGTGTTTTCTCTGGGATGCTTCAGAACTTTATGGAATACTTCAGTCTTAGGGATGCTTCACAGTCTCTGAGATTCTTCATGGCATGCTTTTTTTTTGTTTTTCGCTCATTTACTTCACATGTATTAGTAACGATATTGGCCTTCTGCCACACATGAACAGGGATTATTTTAAAAATAAGTGCTTATGTCTCTCTCTAGTGGATGGACGGTGCACCATCCAGAGGAGAGACATCCATTTGTCTTATCCCTGCCTTCCAAATCACCTCATCTATTCCCTTCTCTAGGAAATTGTGAACCATAACTGCCGCCACTTGGTGACCAATGTGCCACTATTTGTTTCTGCGGACCCAAATTTCGTATTTGCCGTGATGACCAAGCTCTGCCTCGAGGTCTTCCTACCTGGGGATATCATCATACGCGAGAGTTCGGCGGCGCGCAAAATGTACTTCATCCAGCATGGCACTATCAACGTGACCACCTCCGATAATGAGGAGCTGAGCCTCACCGATGGGGCTTATTATGGTGGTAGGCTGCCAAGAGGAACAATGCTCCTCACAATGGGGGAGGGGGTTGGGGTGTTGTGCAGTTTATACTGTAATCTTTTGGCTCTACTTCTAATTTTCTCTTAATTAATAAGGACAACGGGTAGCAACTTTGTTTAAAGTTCCTGGTTTAGGTACTGGGACGTGATTTACTCAAGTATTCTTAACTTGAAAATATCACAATTTTAATAAAGAAAAATACAATTTAACTGTAATACCTGTTTTAAATGCTAAAAATACAAGATGGGTTTATTTATTGGGCTCATTGACCCTTGCCCACTGTTGCTTCCCAACTCTCATTTCTTCCATCACTAACTTTTTGATGCACCATCTTCTGTCTACCACACCCCAACCCTGGTGTCTCACACTACCCCAGAGATGTGTCTGCTGACCCGAGAAGACAGCACAGCCACTGTCTTGGCCGAGACCTACTGCCGCCTTTACTCCCTGTCAGCAGATGACTTCCATGAGGTGCTGGAAGAGTACCCCTTCATGAAACAGATCTACGGAATTGATGATGCGGATAACCCAAGACACAATGATAAAAGTAGGATGTTAAGAAGGGAGGAGATGTGATTCTTTGTGCATGATGGAGTAGTGCTCTTCTGCTTTATTCTTATGATTTTTTCTCCCAGGAGAGGAGCAGTTGCTGCAGCAGAATAGCATGGCAGGAGAAGGCACTATGACATCTCCAGACTCATCCCAGTGTGACACTGAGTTAGGTGGACAGGCCAGCAAATATGGTTAATGAATGTTATATTTCTACATTAAAACTGACTCCAGCCAAAGCAGTGGAGCAAGAATTAGCATAAGCACCCCTAACCCAAACCCAACCTGCCTCCTGCCTGCAGTTCTCTTACTCCAGACCTTTTCCAGAATGTATACAGTCCCACACTCAGCCCCTCCTCTTTTAGCTCCAGGTCTCTTCCTAGATAGTTTTGTTCTTAAACCCCTCTTATTTTATATCCTGTGTTTGTATTTAACTCTTTAACCTACGTTTCATCATACTTTGCACACTTTTATATGTGAGCAAATTGCCTTTAGACACTGTAATGACAAGAAGACACATGTTATTTCATTATATGTATATAATATAATATTTAAAATAAATATTTATACACCTTATAAGAAAGCAAGTGTTTCTGTCGTTCTTAATTTAAAGTTACAATCAATTCTAAAATTGAAAGCATCTCTGCACATCCCTACTGCCCTGTCTTAATTGATGACAAGACATGTTAAGCTGTTTGCAGCTATTCTGGTTGCTTGTGTTTATGTTGGTTTCCCTTAATTTTTGTAAGGTTTTGTAATATGCCTATTGGATTATATTAAACTGTGGCTATTTAATAATATTTTTTATTTTTGCTTGATTTATAGACCTATCTGTATAAAATCAAAATCCAATAAAAATCCATATAAAAAAAAAATCTGTTTTCTCTGTTACTGTAGATAATAGATGATGTTCTTAATATTAATTTTGCTTTTCCTGAAGCAGAGTCTGAAATGTCCTTGAAAGGACCTGTACAAAAAAAATAAAACGGTCTTATGTTCTTGTGCACCCAATACATTCGAAAGTAAATTCTTCCGATGCTTGATTATGATGATGTCATTTACTGTACAGGTCAACTTGTAAAAGTGTGTTTCAGAAGCTTGATATTCTTTATCATTCTGCTAACCATTTAGCTATAAATGCCCCTTGCAACAAGAGCCAGTTTTGCTGAGTCAGTAAGAGTAAAATGAATTCTATACAAAAACCAAGTCTAACTTTGTACTATATAAACAGTTGATATAATGTGAAAAGGATAGAGAGCTATCTAGTCAGATACCCAGGTATTTGTACTTTGTGACACAGTCTAGAAAAGCCCCATAAATAACAGTAAAACACCTTTACAAAACCACATAGTCTTAGTCTTTGTTATATACAGCACAAGGTGAAGAGTAGAAAAACCTGTTGGACCCTAAAAAAAGTGTTGGTAGATATGCTCAGTGATCTTGAAGTGTTGTAAATACTGTAGCAGGAGATGAACCAGAGGGATAAAGCATAAAGATGAATAGATGAATCTCTAATAAAACTAGTAACTTCATTTATATAAATATGAAAAGAATGTGGGACCATAGATTGAACCCTGTGGAACCCCTTTAGTGACAAATAAGGGTTTGGAAAGTGTTAAGATTTTACCTGTTGTACCCTGTCTTTAAGAGCAGCAGAACACTTTAGTATCTTTAGTAGATCTTTTTAGTGATCTTTAGTAACTCCCTCCCACCCTTATACAATCTATCCTACCTAAACAGACTGTAACCTGCTAGGAGAATTTCAAGGTAGGTGGTGGATCTCCTTAGCCATGTCTCAGTTATTATGAATACCTCTGGATTAGAGGCAGAAAGAGGCAAGGAGCATGTGCTGGCAGCGTGTTGCTGCACCCACCACATGATAAACCACCTCAAGGATGAGAACCCAAGTGCAACAATGCAGTGGGTAATACCTCAGCACTGCACTAGTCCAAATGAACCACTGTGAGTTTTCTTCTGGTGGCTGGAGTGCCAATCCTGCCACCAACTCCCAAGTTTTCCTATAAATTGGAGGACCTCCTTGCACAGCTGGATGTAGATTAACATCACACATCACTCCTGCAATTCACAGGATTTGAACCAGCAACTTTCTGATTGTTGGCACAGACCCCTAGCCTCAGAGCCACCACTCTGCCCCAGGCAGAAACCCACACTTTTACGGGTCAGTTTTTTGTAATAGGCTTCTTACATTAATACTCAAAAATAATAATGATAATAAAAGATCACCAAAGTAGAAATCATTAGTAGCCCCCTCAGTAATAAGATGAATGATATTGGCAACGGGACCATGTACATTACCAGAAAAAATAAGTCAAAGAACAAGTAATATACGGCACAGAATAGTGTGAGTTTTGTACTGACACACACCGAACGTCTTGGTATTAAATCATAAACATCTCTATATTTGTTCCACAACTGTAACGATCACTGAGCATATTAAGTCTACCAACACATACTTGTGAAAGAGAGAGGGTCAGATAAACAATATAAAAACTGAAGAGAAGGGGGAAAACGTAGCCATGTTTTAATCGCACAAGGAAAGAAAGCAACATGATGATCGACAAACAGCAGCCAGCCCCAGCGTACGCTTACACTCTTTGCGTCTTACGTCAACAAACGTCACCACATCTACTAAACCTGGCAATGAATAAGATATGTCACGAGTGTCTGGCTGCAGAAGGGGCCTGACAGCGCGTGTCCCCTGTCAAGCCCCTTCCAATCTCAAGCTTATACGTCATTTCCGTTAAAACGACAGATTATGTCTGCACGACCGGAATTGGGGAACAATAGCACAGTCTGGTTAATCCTGATTAAACTACATAGGAACGTTCCGCTGGTAGGGGATCGTCGGACACTTTTAAAAGTGACATCCGGAAGCTGATATCTTAAATTTGTATTTTTTTGTAGTTTTGAAAGATTTGTAAATCCACTAAAGGAAGTGAATACGGAGTAACAGAATAGTGCGGACAGATAATCTTGTAAGTCTTAAAAACAAACTCTTTAATGGTTTCTGGCTGGCGGGCAGAAAACGCAGTCCATGGCCGCATGCTTGTAGTTATGGAACTGCGTTGTTGAGGTATCATATAGACCAGGGATTCTCAACCTTTTCAACCACAAGGACTTTTACAAGTATCTGCAGCAAAGTAGGTAACCTCGGTATTTTCCCCGACCAGGGCGAGAGCTCCCTTCGGTGAGTTTTTAGTGTTTACAATCGGGTGTGCATTTCCCAAAAGGATTTTTGGAACTAATGTGGGCATGAGGCTGCGTGGAATGGGAACACGTACTCGAGTACCGGAAAGTGCATCCGACTAGGGGGCAGTTAAAGGCGAGATGTAATAGAATATTTGTACACTGAAATTCCAATCACTTTTAATACGCGCCAAACGATGCATTTTTATGGGCAAATCACAAAGCATTTTAATTGGCGCCCCTTATAAAAAGTACTGTGGTATTATCATCAAGGTAATGTTATGGTGGTACCACTATGATAAAACCGTTGTAATTTGGCCACCTATATATACCATGGTGTGGTAGTATTACAATGTATCTCAAGTTAAAATACAACGGTGATCTGTTTAGCTTTTTGTATTGTACCATGATACTAAAATATTTTTCAGTATGTTATACTATGTAATATGAGCTTATTTTCAAAAGTATCTTATGTAATGCGTACCACAGTTTTGTAATAATTCAGTACTGAAATTAGTACATTTCAGTGCAACTGAAATGATCGAAGCGCAATGTTTATAATACAGCAACTTTATTGTAAGGAAACTATACGTACCTCTTGGCGTTACCTGAACAAGGTACCATAGTATACTGACGTATCTATCGCAACAAATGGAACTTTATCATGCAGCCATAATGCTAAGTACAAAATGCTACTATTCGGGGTTCTGGAGAGGTGGGTCCGCCCGACTGTCGAACCTCGGATTCAGAAGGAGCAGTGTGGTTTTCGCCATGGCCATGGAACAGTGGACCAGCTCTATACTCTCCACAGGGTTTTGGAGGGTTTATGGGAGTTTGCCCAATCAGTCTACATGTGTTTTGTGGACTTGGAGAAGGCATTCGACTGTGTCCCTCGGGGAGTCCTGTGGGGGGTGCTCTGGGAGTATGGGGTGCCGGGCTTCCTTTATGACAGGTGCCAGAGCCTGGTCCGCAATAAGTCGGACTCGTTTCCAGTGAGGGTTGGACTCTGTCAGGGCTGCCCTTTGTCACCGATTCCGTTCATAGTTTTTATGGTCAGAATTTCTAGGTGCAGCCAGGGCTTTGAGGGTGTCTGGTTCGGTGACCTCAGGATTAGGTCTCTGCTTTTTGCAGATGGTGTTGGCTTCATCGGACCGTGACCTTCGGCTCTCACTGGAGCAGTTCACAGCTGAGTGTGAAGCGGCTGGGATGAGAATCAGCACCTCCAAATCCGAGACCATGGTCCTCAGCCGGAAAAGGGTAGAATAATCTCTGGGTTGGGGATGGGGTCCTCTCCCAAGTGGAGGAGTTTAAGTATCTCAGGGTCTTTTTCACGAGTGAGGGAACGATGGAACGGGAGATCGAGAGGCGGATTGGTGCGGCATCAGTAGTGATGCGGGCGCTTCATCGGTCTGTCATGGCGAAGAAAGCTGAGTCAAAAGGCAAAGCTCTCGATTTACCAGTCGATCTACGTTCCTACCCTCACCTATGGTCACGAACTGTGGGTAGTGACCGAAAGAACGAGATCGCAAGTGCAAGCGGCCGAAATGAGTTTCCTCCACAGGGTGGCTGGGCTCCCTCTAAGAGATAGGGTGAGGAGCTCAGTCATTCGGGAGGGACTCAGAGTAGAGCCACTGCTCCTCCGCAATGAGGAGAGCCAGATGAGGTGGCTCGGGCATCTAATTAGGATGCCTCCTGGACGCCTCCCTGGTGAGGTGTTCCGGGCATTTCCCACTGGGAGGAGGCCCCGGGGAAGGCCCAGGACACGCTGGAGGGACTATGTCTCTCTGGCTGGCCTGGGAACGCCTCGGGATCCCCCCAGAGGAGCTGGATGAAGTGGCCGGGGAGCGGGAAGTCTGGTTTTCCCTGTTGAGACTGCTGCCCCCATGACCCGACCTTGGATCTAGTGGGAGATGATAGATGGATGGATAGAAAATGCTACTATGATATATTGTTAGATATATAATGCAACATTCAACATGAGGTAGTAAACTTATATGTGGCAGAGCAAAGTGCCAATAGGATGTTGAGCAGTGGGTAGAATATAAAGAAGGCTGTCATGCCAGCAGGGTTCCTTATCAAGATATTTGAGGCAAAATCTAGCAATAAAAATGCTAAGTTGGCAACACTGCTTCTGCGTGTAACAGAATGAATACTACTAAAGTCAACACTTTTGACTTGTCATCTGTGAGCATTAATGTTATTGGTAGTTTATTCTGTCTTGTCAAGATGACTCTCAAACACCATGTAGTGAAGCTTGGTTTCCAGGCGGGTCTAAAATATCTGACTGCAAGTCAATGGACTGGTTTCCACTTGATGCTCACAATGCGTTTGTTTACACATCTTGGCCACCAGGCGTATTCTGTGTTCATGCCCCATGTCGTTTGAGCACCTGCGGGTGGAAGTAATTCTACATATATGCGAGATGCAGTACCAAAATTCTTGGGGGCAGTATGGTCACCTTTTGTCATGGAACTATGCAAGTTTTAATTAATATTTCATTTTTTTTGTGTCTGCGCTTCATATTGAATAGGCCAGTTGTTTTTATTTACAGTTACTGGCGGTGAATGAATATGTTTAAAAACACATATATGAAAGTTAGATGGTGTGCATTGTCACACAATTTAATGCTTAAAGCATGTTTAACTGGACATGTCTGTAGAGACAGAGAAGTGTTACTACACTCAAAACTATTTCAAAAAATATTTTTCCACTCTGACCTCTTAGGGGACCCATATACCACAGCTGATCTGTAGAAACAAATCAGAAATACATCACTATCCACAAATACGTATTTTTATTTGTGTTGCGTAAAATATCCACAAAAATATGGAGCAATTTGTACACGTGAAAAAAGGTTTTATATATTTGTGGATCATGTCATGATTTGTGATTTTCTCCTCTATTTATTTGCGGATTTTTGTCCAATTCATACCAAGACTCCACCACAGCTGACCTGTAGTAAAAAATATCACAAATTTATCACTATCCACAAATATGTATTTTCATTTGTATTGTATAAAATCACATCCACAAAATATAGAGCGATTTGTGCATCTTTTACAAAGATTGTAAATCTACTGTGCTACTAGTTGTTGATAAAAGCATAAAATACTTCCAGTTTGTCACCCATCCAATGTTCTTAAACTCCTCATATTGCAAAGGGTATGCATGCGCATGATGCCACAGCAGGCAGAAGTCACCACGCTCACACCCACTGAGTGGCAAATACACTGAGTGGCAGCTTTTGTGTTCAGCTTACCCAATAATGCTTTGCGATCTACCCATAAAAATCTATCGTTTGGAGTGTATTAAAAGTGATTGGAATACCCAATCCGTCTGGATTGGTGCTGATACGGATCTGATTATCGGATCAGTGCATCTTTAATAACATTATTATTATTTTTTTTTAATTTACAAAACAATTGGTATTGGCCAGAAGTTACCTAATTAGTTCATCACTACTCTTTACCAATGTAGGAACCATGTAAAGTTTGCTATGGAATGTGTGTGTTACTGTGAGTGTTTTGTCTTCTTGTAGGTGATAAGGTACAGTCATCACTTGTTGTGAAACAGTTTCTTCCTTGTAATGAGTCAAGCCCAGAACTGCAAGTTGAACTCCCTGAAAGTAGGTCTGTCATGGTCGAAGGCCAAGAAGAAAGTACAGTCTAAGGGTACAGCATCCCACAGTGTGTCATCTGCCCCGCAAAGGAGTGCCATCCCCACATCTAACACAGAAAGAATTTTCCAAGATTTTTCATTACCAAGGAGGCTGCCGTGTAAAGGTCAGGCACTAATCCAGGATCATAATACTGCATGTAATTTAGGTAAGTAAAGTCATTTACCTACATTTTCAAAATTAGCAAGCATTGGGATTTCTGATGTCATGCTTTTGGGTAGGTTTGCTTTTAGTTTATCAAAATTACAATGGAAACTCCTCAGTAACATCACAAAGTTTACCAGCTGAATAATTTTTAAGTAATTAAATAATAAGTTGATCATTTTTAAAATACAGTCCTTGTCTTTTACCTCAAGTGTTAGACTCATATTTTAATTTTCTTGTCTTTAAGTAGTTTTGTTTCTGGTATTATTCTGGACTTCTTGTTACTTTGTAACTGCAGTCTATGTGTGGAGTTATAGGAACTGCAGTCTGTGTGGAATTATGGGAACTGCAGTCTATGTATGGAATTATGGGACATGTATCCTAAAAGCTATTTTTTTCAGTCCCAATCACGAAGCCTCAGTTTGTACCTGAATCAATAGTGGGAGCAAAAGAGAATTGCAATACACAGATCAGTGCTTTTATTATTTGTATTCGGGTCTGCAGGACATAATGGAGAGACAGCCAAGCAATGCAGCAACACTGCACAGTATGACCTACTGCCCGAAGAGGATACTGAGCAGGGTTTGGTCATAACTTTGGGTAAGCCGCCCCTTAATGCCTCCAGGTGTCTCGTAAACTTTGCCCTAACCCATCAGTCATGTTAACAGCCAACTGTTTCCTGTTTCTGAAACTGAAGTTTAGTTTCAGTCTTTACTAAACACTGATTCACTTGTATAATCAAGAGAAAGCAGTAAACACATCCCAAGGAATGCGTTGTAATTTTCAGATATATTTAAATTCTGTCAGTGACTTGTACTTTGATTCTGTTTGAATTACATCTCAACATAGCATGTTTTCCCCTCTATATGCAGTATTTTTGTCACACCGCACTTTTATAAGAAGCATTTTCATAAAAATATGCATTTAAAAGCTGGCGATAACATGCATTTTTATACGGCGTCAACATAACATAACGTGTCAGTACAAATGTACGCGTTGAAAAAGGTCTTTCAGTGCTAAGATATACTTAGACTGATACTTTTCTATTCAAGGGCAAAGGCTTCAGTCTGTAATGCATTATATTGGTTACTGTATCGTTTCACTTATGTTGTATTCTTATCACCAAATGTTAACATTTTGGCTTTTAATCATAACCACTGATACTTGACATTTTAAAAAATTGCAATGAAGCGATTGGTTGTTTCATCTGATATGCTGAATATGAATACCAAAGGGAGCAACAAGAACTATTGAATCTAGGGATGTACTTATTTTTTGCACTAGTAAATAATTACTTAATTATAATATTAAATAATTAATTTGTTGAATAAATAAATGCTAACAAATTATCACATAACTTTGCTATAACCAGCAATGAAATGTAATTGAAGATCAAACATCTGATGTCAGAATATATTTATCAACACTTTCCTGGGGTTTCTCCTGACCATAGAAATTCATACCATATCAAACCACCAGCCACGGAGAGTGTGATCGATAATAGCGATTGAAGTAGTTGTTTATTTTTGCCTTATGATGGATCTTTGTTCCCACTGGGTCAGCTGGTGGCAGAGCTGCGTGCCCCTGACATCACCCCGGACATGTATGAGTGTGACTCTGGCCCTGAGGACAGGGAGTGGGCCCAGTGGCTGCAGTGACTTAACACTGACTTTTTATTTATTTATTCTTCTTAGATGATGAGCAACCTAATGAGCAAAAAACACTCAGGAAGAAAAGTGGGGGGAGGAGGAGGAGGGATGAGGAGGTCAGTGAAGCCCCTAGGCCTCGTCCAGATCAGGCGCGCCCCATGGAGGTGGAGATCGACCAGCAGCTAGACTGGGAGCTAGAGAGCAAGTCCAGGCAGCACAACCTAACAACAGTCAATGTGCGCAACATCATCCATGTGAGTGGCTCTGTGGCACATTGCACATCCGTCACCATGCATGCAAACTGTCCGCTGTCTGGTTATCAGCAAGTCTAGTGCTACCGGAATTCTTCTCACCAAGCACCTTAGCCACAGTCCCACAAACTGCAAGCCTTCATAAGAACAGGACTGTCTGCTGTCGGTGTCTATGAGTTTAGAGTTTAGTTTAGGAGATAAAATCAGACTCACCACAACCTAAATTTAAATTTATTTACCTGAATTTGAATGTGTTAACCTGAACTTGAATTAAAGACTACAAACTTGAATTCCATTACCTGTACTTACTAATTAAAGAAATCAAATTTGAGTTTATTTCCTGAAATTGAATTTGTGTTGCTTTTGTGGTAATAAAAATTGAAGTTCAAGTTGTAAAATTCAGTTCTTGAAATTTCGGGTTGTAAGATTCAGGTTGAGAAAATTTAGGTTGAGAAATTCAGGTTTAGAAAAACAGGGAAAACAGCTGAGATAGTCAGGAAGGGCAAATGAGCGTAGATCTAATTGAGCACAATACTGGCCAATTACACGTAGAGATGGGGTTTCTATCTCCACCCCCCTATTATGATGGCCAATAACATGCTGCAAAATCAGAAAACACTTAGTTTCTAATAGACCCATGCAAAATAATGCCAAACTGCATTTCATTGTCAGGTTAATTGTATTTTGTGCATTTACAATAAAGTGGAATATGAAATTGTGTGTTGAACGGCAACACATTGCCACTGCAGTAAATCCCGTCAGTTCTAAAAATGCCCCAAAAAAGTGGTTGCATCTGAAGATGGAAAGTAATGACTTGCTGCACTGTAGCAGAGGTAAACCTGCACCATCACTCTCAAACTTAAACATACATATGGCGTCTATAATAATGGATGCACTGTTGTGTGGTGGTGTGCTAGAGTAGGTACTGATGTATTACGTGAAATTTAAAATTAACCAGTAATATCAATGTTGGCATCACAGATGGCTTGTGCATTAATATATTGAAATTGTTTTTGATTGACCAAAGTGGCTTAATCGGCACTCATTTCATTTTCTGCATCTACTACTGAATACTATACTGTGCTTTTCATAAAAAAAAAAAAAAAAAACGTGATTTGATTTAAGGTGCCCTTATTGCGTTGTCACCACAGGCAACCACCCTGATTGCATTTGGAAAGCTGGATATCGCTTCAAATGTAGCTTTTATGTTTGTCTGTTCACCCGCAGCGTAGGGAAACGTACATTTAATGCAAATCAGACAACATGCACAGACATTACACATAGTGCAAATAGTAAACAAATGAGTAAAAATAAGCTTGATGGTCCATGAAAAGTCATTCCCTTCTTTCCATTTACGTAGTCACTAGCAAGAACGCCTTTTATATGGCAGTCCATGCATGGTAATGTCTGATACCCAATTCAGATTTAGTGAAACTCATGACAGTTACAGATATTTTTAATTCATGTAAAGAGGTCACAAGGTGTAGTATTTGAAATAGGAAATTAAATTATCAAAGACAAATAAACATTCTTTGGCTTGCACAAATAAACAGAATCCCGGTAGAATAAAATTCATTCAATTAATAAAATTATAATAATTAAAATACATCCCACTTCACATTTTTATGTGAAGGTACAGGTTGATGGTATGAATTGTTGGCATGCGTGAGATTATGATTTGCTTGCTTTTCCCCTCTTTAAAATAAGGGTAACTTTTTCCTGATTTGTCCAAAATTTTTTTTCCTGATTTCGCAATTATATGCATTTTTTTCCCCACTCATGTTTTGTTTGATAAATATAGGGTTTTGTAAAACCTGCATATTTCTGAGGTCTTTTTGTTCATACTCAACTGACAAATGAGGCCACTGGACATGTATGAAAAGTTCCAGGTTTAACTCAGTGGAAGGGTTGTACAGTCACTTCCATTGCTCTAAGATGAATAAATAGTTTGTCACTTGACAAGCAGACTTGACCACAAAAATGGTTTAGGTTAACTGCAGTGTCTGCGCTGCCTTCTACTACCATTCAGTGTGCATCTGTGCTCTTTACCTACAGGAAGTCATCACCAACGAGCATGTTGTTGCCATGATGAAAGCTGCCATCGCCGAGTCGGAGGCCATGCCCATTTTTGTGAGTTTCCCCAACTTTTAGGATAAAGCCTAGTGATGCAGGAGAATATGTGATATGGAGCATTTTTCAGGGGGTTAATGGGATGTGACTTTTCTGCTGAGCACCTTCCGATGTCAGGCACAGAGGTCTAACCACTGAGCCACACAGTTCCCAAGTGATATATGTACTATGGAGGTTCTTAGATAATGTGGAAATGTGTCCATGTTAGGAGCCGAAGATGACACGCTCCAAGCTGAAGGAAGTGGTGGAGAGAGGCGTGGTGAGTGCCCTGCAAGTCAGTGTAACTGTCCTTGCTTACACAGCACTTAGAGTATTCTTATTGCGGTTATTTCTGTGAAAACACTTCCCATTTAAGATTATTTACTATGCCAGGCAACTGCCCATTGTCCCCTAAGTTTGACTCCCCATCTTTCCTTTCAGATGCTACTTGATATACCTGTTTTGGGTAAATTAATACTAAATGAATCCAAATAAGTTTGGTTAACACTTTCTTTCTGATTAGCTTGTTTTTGAAGTTTGTTAGTATATTAAAAACACTGTTTTTAGGTTATTCCTACGTGGAACATCTCCCCTATAAAGAAGCCTGAGAGGGATAAGGTAAGCAAGCTTAGGTTCCTCCAGTTTTCATAATCCTGCAGTAGTGTTTAGTTTTCACCTTCATAGTCCCGCAGTAGTACTCAGTGTTCATACCTTCACAGTCCCGCAGTAGTACTCAGTGTTCATACCTTCACAGTCCCGCAGTAGTACTCAGTGTTCATACCTTCACAGTCCCGCAGTAGTACTCAGTGTTCATACCTTCACAGTCCCGCAGTAGTACACAGTGTTCATATCTTCACAGTCCCGTAGTAGTACTCGGTGTTCATACCTTCACAGTCCCGCAGTAGTACTCGGTGTTCATACCTTCACAGTCCCGCAGTAGTACTCGGTGTTCACACCTTCACAGTCCCGCAATAGTACTCGGTGTTCACACCTTCACAGTCCCGCAATAGTACTCGGTGTTCACACCTTCACAGTCCCGCAGTAGTACTCGGTGTTCACACCTTCACAGTCCCGCAGTAGTACTCGGTGTTCACACCTTCACAGTCCCGCAGTAGTACTCGGTGTTCACACCTTCACAGTCCCGCAGTAGTACTCGGTGTTCACACCTTCACAGTCCCGCAATAGTACTCGGTGTTCACGCCTTCACTGTCCCGCAGTAGTGCTCGGTGTTCACGCCTTTACTGTCCCGCAGTAGTGCTCGGTGTTCACGCCTTCACTGTCCCGCATTAATGCTGAAGTAGCTGCACTCGCTTGTGTGTTGCAGCTTTCTGAAAAGTTCATGACTTTTTTTTTTGGAATTCTCCAGCCTCCCCAGTTTGTAGACATTCCTCTGGAGGAAGAGGATTCTTCTGATGAAGAATATTGCCCTGATGAGGAAGAGGAAGATGAGACTGCAGAAGAGGTGAGAGGACGTGATCAAGTGTTTCCTGCTTTCCGGTTCATCATTGAAAATTAAAATGTTTTTATGCTGAACTAATGTCTGCTAAATATATATATTAGTTCCTTTTGGTATCTTGAAAATTTTCGAGGGATGAAGCACTCTGTGAGTGAAGCCATTGAGTGTTGGTCCATGTGAGTCAATGTGAATAATGTTGTACTGCTGGCATCAGACACTCCTGGAGAGTGACATGGAGAGCACAGCCTCCTCTCCGCGGGGCAGCCGAGCAGGGCCAACCAGGGCTGTCATCGAGTATGATGAGGAGTGCAGCAGCAGCCCAACACAGGTGACCTGGTACTCCTCTGTGCTACCAACATAGAAACACACTCTACATTTGTGCTCTGTGTCCTGTATAGATGTTGTTTTAAAAAGATGTGGCCCATCCCCCCTTCACATAACTCTTCATTAAGGGAGAACACCAGTCAAGGCACCTCCAGGTGGAGGTGGTTCCCATGGGCCCCCCACCTCCCCCACAGCCGCTGAGATCCCCATCCCATCCCATGGCCTCATCCGAATGCAGCTTCATGGAGAAGCTTCACGCAGTAGAACAGGAACTGGCCACTGGACCAGTGTCTATGGAGCCCTTCCAGGTGCGCTGACTGTGTCACCGTGACATGGATCGTATTATGATTCGTGTTACAAAGTCACCACCCTGGCTACTCTCTGGGCTGTAGGCTTTATTCGAAGTGTAGTACATCAGCTGAAGTAGAATGTTATTCATTAATTTGAATGCGTAATAAAGAAGTGAATTTCATCCACCTGGTTCTAACTCGTGTTCCCCCTGCTGCTTCCCCAATCTCACAGGCCCTGAATAGCAACGGCGGTCATGGGAACAGCCTAATGGCCTTCCGCACACGCTCCAAGCGCCCCTTGCGGGATGTCCCACTGGGTCAGCTGGAGGCAGAGCTGCGTGCCCCTGACATCACCCCGGACATGTATGAGTGTGACTCTGGCCCTGAGGACAGGGAGTGGGCCCAGTGGCTGCAGGGTCTCATGGCATCAGATGTGGAGAATGAGGGTGAGACAGGATGCTCCTGCAGGCACTGTTGCTGTGTGCTTTTTGGTGAAAAGTGGAGCTTTTTTTGTAGGGTTGGGTATTTACAATTAGATTTGATTCTGATCCGGTTGAAAAGAATGAGTTATGAAATACTACATAGTAGGTTTCTATATTTGGAGAAATGGAACACAAATTTACAAATGCAGAGTCACTGGAAACAAATTGTGAAAAGCACTAAAGGAAG